>NC_058523.1:152054438-152390688 GCF_904849725.1 Hordeum vulgare subsp. vulgare
GTTTCTTAAAGTTTGGGGATGTGATGCTTATGTCAAAAAGCTTCAGCCTGAAAAGCTGGAACCCAAAGCGGAAAAGTGCATCTTCATAGGTTACCCAAAAGAGACAGTTGGGTACACATTCTATCTGAAATCCGAGGGCAAAGTGTTTGTTGCTGAAAACAGATCTTTCTCGAGAAGGAGTTTCTCTCGAGAGAATTGAGTGGGAGGAAGATAGAACTTGATGAGGTTGTCGAACCTCTCATCCCTCTAGATGGTGGCGCAGGGCAAGGGGAAACCTCTGTCATTGCGACGCCGGTTGAGGAGGAAGTTAATGATGATGATCATGAAACTCCGGTTCAAGTTTCTGTCGAACCACGCAGGTCGACGAGACCACGTGCTGCTCCAGAGTGGTACGGTAATCCCGTCTTGTCAATCATGTTGTTAGACAACAATGAACCTGCAAATTATGAAGAAGCAATGGTGGGCCCAGATTCCAACAAATGGCTAGAAGCCATGAAGTCCGAGATAGGATCCATGTATGAGAACAAAGTGTGGACTTTGGAAGTACTACCTGAGGGCCGCAAGGCTATTCAGAACAAATGGATCTTTAAGAGGAAGACGGACGGTGACGGCAATGTGACCGTTTATAAAGCTCGACTTGTGGCAAAGGGTTTTTCACAAGTTCAAGGAGTTGACTACGATGAGACATTCTCACCCGTAGCGATGCTTAAGTCCGTCAGAATCATGTTAGCAATAGCTGCATTTTTCGATTATGAAATCTGGCAGATGGATGTCAAAACGGCTTTCCTTAACGGTTTCCTTAAGGAAGAGTTGTATATGATGCAACCCGAAGGTTTTGTCGATCCTAAGAATGCTAACTAGGTGTGCAAGCTCCAGCGATCCATTTATGGACTGGTGCAAGCATCTCGGAGTTGGAACAAACGCTTTGATGAGGTGATCAAAGCATTTGGGTTTATACAAGTGGTTGGAGAAATTTGTATTTACAAGAAAGTGAGTGGGAGCTCTGTGGCGTTTCTAATATTATATGTGGATGACATATTGCTGATTGGAAACAACGTAGAGTTTTTGGAGAGCATAAAGGATTACTTGAATAAAAGTTTCTCTATGAAGGACCTAGGAGAAGCTGCTTACATTCTAGGCATTAAGATCTACAGGGATAGATCAAAACGCCTGATAGGAATTTCACAAAGCACATACCTTGATAAAGTTTTGAAGAGGTTCAAAATGGAACAGTCCAAGAAAGGGTTCTTGCCAGTTTTACAAGGTACGAGATTGAGTAAGACTCAGTGCCCAGCAACTGATGAGGATAGAGAGCATATGAGCACCGTCCCCTATGCTTTAGCCATAGGTTCTATCATGTATGCAATGCGGTGCACTAGACCGGACGTTAGCCAGGCCATAAGTATGGCAGGCAGGTTCCAGAGTAATAAAGGAGTGGATCACTGGACGGCGGTCAAGAATATCCTGAAGTACCTGAAAAAGGACTAAGGAGATGTTTCTCGTGTATGGAGGTGACGAAGAGCTCGTCGTAAAGGGTTACGTCGATGCAAGCTTTGACACAGATTCGGACGACTCTAAGTCGCAGACCGGATACGTATTTATTCTTAATGGGGGTGCGGTAAGCTGGTGCACTTCCAAGCAAAGCGTCGTAGCAGATTCTACATGTGAAGCGGAGTACATGGCTGCCTCGGAGGCGGCTAAGGAGGGTGTCTGGATGAAGCAGTTCATGACGGATCTTGGAGTGGTGCCAAGCGCACTGAATCCAATAACCTTGTTCTGTGACAACACGGGTGCCATTGCCTTGGCAAAGAACCACGGTTTCACAAGAAGTCCAGACACATCAAACGACGCTTCAACCTCATCCGCGGCTACGTCGAAGGGGAGGACGTAAATATATGCAAAGTGCACACGGATCTGAATGTAGCAGACCCGCTGACTAAACCTCTTCCATGGGCAAAGCATGATCAACACCAGAACTGTATGGGTGTTAGATTTATTACAATGTAATTCGCATGATGATGTGAGGGCTAGATTATTGACTCTAGTGCAAGTGGGAGACTGTTGGAATTATGCCCTAGAGGCAATAAAAAATATAGTTATTATTATAATTCCTGTATCAAGATAATCGTTTATTATCCATGCTATAATTGTATTGAATGAAGACTTATATACATGTGTGGATACATAGACAAAACACTATCCCTAGCAAGCCTCTAGTTGGCTAGCCAGTTGATCAAAGATAATCAGTGTCTTCTGATTATAAACAAGGTGTTGTTGCTTGATAACTGGATCACGTCATTAGGAGAATCACGTGAAGGACTAGACCCAAACTAATAGACGTAGCATGTTGATCGTGTCATTTTGTTGCTACTGTTTTCTACGTGTCAAGTATTTGTTCCTATGACCATGAGATCATATAACTCACTAACACCGGAGGAATACTTTGTGTGTATCAAACGTCGCAACATAACTGGGTGACTATAAAGATGCTCTACAGGTATCTCCGAAGGTGTTCGTTGTGTTAGTATGGATCGAGACTGGGATCTGTCACTCCGTGTGACGGAGAGGTATCTCGGGGTCCACTCGGTAATACAACATCACACACAAGCCTTGCAAGCAATGTGACTTAGTGTAAGTTGCGTGATCTTGTATTACGGAACGAGTAAAGAGACTTGCCAGTAAACGAGATTGAAATAGGTATGCGGATACTGACGATCGAATCTCGGGCAAGTAACATATCGAAGGACAAAGGGAATGACATACGGGATTATATGAATCCTTGGCACTGAGGTTCAAACGATAAGATCTTCGTAGAATATGTAGGATCCAATATGGGCATCTAGGTCCCGCTATTGGATATTGACTGAGGAGTCTCTCGGGTCATGTCTACATAGTTCTCGAACCCGCAGGGTCTGCACACTTAAGGTTCGACATTGTTTTACGCGTATTTGAGTTATATGGTTGGTTACCGAATGTTGTTCGGAGTCCCGGGTGAGATCACGGACATCGGGAGGGATTCCGGAATGGTCCGGAAACGAAGATTGATATATAGGATGACCTCATTTGATTACTGGAAGGTTTTCGGAGTTACCGGGAATGTACCGGGAATGACGAATGGGTTCCGGGGGTTCACCGGAGGGGAAACCCACGCAGGGGCAGTCCATAGGCCTTGGGGGTGGGGCACCAGCCCTTAGTTGGCTGGTGGGACAGCCCAAGAAGGCCCTATGCGCCATAGGAAGAAAATCAAAGAGAAAAAAAAGAGGAGGTGGGAAAAGGGGAAGGACTCCTCCTTCCAAACCTAGTTGGACTCGGTTTGGAAGGGGAGGGTTCCCCCCTTAGGCTCGGCTCACCCCCTTGGGAGTCCTTGGACCCCAAGTCTAGGCTCCCCCTTCTCCCCCTATATATACGGAGGTTTTAGGGATGATTTGACACAACTTTGCCACGGCAGCCCGACCACATATCTCCACGGTTTTACCTCTAGATCGCGTTTCTGCGGAGCTCGGGCGAAGCCCTGCCGAGACAAGATCATCACCAACCTCCGGAGCGCCGTCACGCTGCCGGAGAACTCTTCTACCTCTCCGTCTCTCTTGCTGGATCAAGAAGGCCGAGATCATCGTCGAGCTGTACGTGTGCTGAACGCGGAGGTGCCGTCCGTTCGGCACTAAATCGTGGGACTGATCGCGGGACGGTTCGCGGGGCGGATCGAGGGACGTGAGGACGTTCCACTACATCAACCGCGTTCACTAACGCTTCTGCTGTACGGTCTACAAGGGTACGTAGATCACACATCCCCTCTCGTAGATGGACATCACCATGATAGGTCTTCGTGCGCGTAGGAAAATTTTTGTTTCCCATGCGACGGAGATTCCAACAAGTACAAGGTGAGTTCTTGCCCTGGCGGCGTTTGTGGAGGGAATGGAGAGATTCCGCCCTTGCTACGGAGGAATGAGATGCGATCATAACCTTATTTTTGCTCGAGGTCCTCGACAGGGATAGAAGCACATCTCGCCGTTTTACAAGAATGGATATCCTTACAAGTACATGTATAGAAGAGATGACTATATGGAATTGGCTTACATTCTCCACAAACTACATCATGATCAACACAATACATCAATACGTTCAATCATCATGAAGAAAAGCAGGGTCCGACTAAAGACGAAAACAAACGATAAAAGAATGACGTCCATCCTTGCTATCCCAGGCTGCCGGCCTGGAACCCATCCTAGATCGATGAAGAAGAAGAACAAGAAGATAGTCCAAGCAGAACAATCATCGCACTCACATCAAAGTATTGCTTTACCTGAACCTACAACTATTGTTGTAGTAATTTGTGAGCCACATGGACTCAACAATCTCATTTCCAAAGGTATCAAGACTAGCAAACTTAATGGGTGTGGTATGGTGAAGTGGTGAGGCTGCAACAAGCGACTAAGCATTTTATATGAGGTGGCTAACTTACGAGTACAAGAATAAAAGGGGGGATGATCTACGCATAATCAGACGTGAACTAATAATGATCAAATGAATGATCCTGAACACCTACTTACGTCAGACATAACCCCACCGTGTCCTCTTCCAGATAGAGTGCTCACGAGAAGAGACAGTAATGGTTATGCACATAGTTGGTAGGTTTTAATTAAGTTTACTTCAAGTTTGCTATGAACGGGTGTTAAACAAAGTTTCCTAGTTTCCACATAACAGCGGGCACGACTTTCAGAAAGATTTAAACCTGCAGGGGTGCTCCAACTACTCCATCACAAACTACCACACCTTGCGTCGGAATAACCTCAACCACGGAAAACCCGTGATCTCCTCGGGTTCCTATTGGAAAACCTCAACCTCAAGATACCCAAAGTATCATCAGAATCCCTTGCACAAGATATTTCGTAAAAGATAAAAAAAATCCAGCAAGGTCGCCCAACGTGTCGACGAACCCGATAGGAGTCGTGTATCTCACTCTCAGGACACGACCAGATGGGAAATCCTACAAGTAAAATCAAACCTCGAGTTCCCCCATGGTGGACGCAGTCTACTCTTTTTGGACCAGCACTCAGGAGGATCACTAGCCCAGGTTGTTTATTAATTATTCGCGGGTTAATTACTCCCTATGCGGGTTTATTAGTTATTATGCAAATGCAGTACCTAAGTTGGGCCCTGCCAAACGAGTTTTAAAATAAGATGAATTATCAAGGGGGTCCCCATAACAAGCCCATGCATGTTAGGAGCGCTCAATTATAGAACATAACACTAGTACACAGGTAACTAGGGCAGCAAAGATGGAACAAAACACCAAGCTAGAAGGCCAAGCCTTCCACCTTTTACCAAGTATATAGGTGCATTAAATTAAATAGCAACTATATGGTGATATAACAAGGAACCCATGTTTTCACATAGAAGAAACTACACGTGCAACTTGCAACGCTATCAAACGGTTGAGCAAGCGGTAACATAGCCAAACAGTGGTTTGTTGGGTTGTCGAAAGGTTAGAGGTTTTCATGGCAATGTTTGAAGGCTTACACTTAAGTGGTAGGCAGCGAAACATAGCAAAAGAAATGAGACAACTAGCATGGCAATGATAGTAATGGTATCTAGGGAAATGATCTCTTGCATGTGATCATGCTTGGAAGAAGAACGAATCCATGAAGTAGACGAACCCACGTAGCCGAACGAATCCTCACACTCCGAAGCGGTTTGGAACTCTATCGAGAAGAAACAACCCGGAACAACAATCATCACACTATAAACACAACAACATATGCATGACATGATGCACAAACACATATGATGCATGTCCGGTTTAATTATGCAAGGCACGGCATGGCAATTCACAGCAATCGAATACTACACATTAAGTGAAGCTCAATGTGCAACGAGTTGCATATTGACGAAACTCCACATTTGAATTACTTAGTTCACTCCCATTTATTTACATGACAATAGTAAATGTTGTTAAACATGGCAAGAGGTGAAGCATAAATAAACTACCTATCTAGGCATTTTAAATGAGGTCGGAAACAACATATAGCATTTTGGAAATGACCCCATATGTCAATTTCGAAATTGGATCATATCTGAACTAACATATTTTTATATTTATTAAACAGAAAAATAAAATGGTTCATGTGATTCTACACGTCATCCTAGTCGATTTACATATATAGATCATTTAAGATGGAGCTACGGTTTAAAAGATATGGTCTTCCGAAGATATTATGTCATGAATGCAATTTGTTTGCAAATGACAGCCACAAGCATGTTAGAAAAATTGATGCAACAATATATTATGAACCTACATGGAAGTCTGGGCATGTTTCAAATGAGGCTGGCACAACGAATAATAATTCCGGAAAGTCCCCATATGAAAATTAAGATTCAGTATTGTTCTTCCGATATCACAATTTTAGAGGTTTTAAACAGCAAAATAAATGTCAACATGTTATTCTACACATTTTTCTAGACAAGTTACATATATAAAACATTTTAATTGGAGCTACGGTTTAATATCTACGAATTAAACTGTTTTAGCATGACATTTATTGAAATTAAATTAAAACAACAAGTTAATCATTCTTAATATGGATTTAAGTTGGTTATTGTGAAATTACAGAAAATTTTAAGCACTTCTCATATATTAAGTTTTTAAATCCGACGCACGGTTATTTAGCAACGAATTAAATCATTTTTAACATGGCATCGCACAAAACGATGCAAACAGCAAGGTAATTATTTTTAACATGCATGAAAGTCGGAAATTATTAATCTACACAAAATTCAGACATTTTACAAATTTAAAATATTTTCAGATGCATGGTTTTTGAGTTATTAATGCGCGAGGATGAGGGACTATAGTGCAATTTATAAATCCTGGATTAACACACAAAATCGCAACACTAATAAAAAATACACGGGCCGAAATAGTGGGCGCAATTTATCTAAAACTCGCACGCGGCGAGGGATAGCACGGTTTGGGCACTCGCTGCTCACCTTGGGCCTAGCCCGGTCGGGAGGAGGTGGCTGGGCCTCAGCAGGAGCTGGGCTCGGCCTTAGCCGAAGGAGGCCGATGGCTGGAGCGGCTACTAGGCCAGGAGGACGAGGCGGGTCATGTGCCTTGAGGCGAGGCCGATGAGCTGGGGCTCGGCCAACGCTGGTTGCGCCCAACTGGACCGAGACGAGGCAGCGGCCAAGGCAGCATTGTCGCACGCTCATCGTCCCCGCGGACGCATGACGACGGAACAGACTAAGGCGAGGCAGTGAGCTAGGATTTCAGCGAGGCACACGAACCGCCTCAGATCCGCCAGATCTGCAGACGAACGGGGACGGCGGTGCGGATCCCCATGGCGGCAGCGACAAGAGGCCGATGGCTGACGTGCAAGAGGGAGAGGGTGGCGGGAGGTGACTGTGAGGAAGAAGAGAAGGCCGAGGAGGAGAGAAGGAGGCGGGGATCATGGGGTTGGCCTCCAATGAGGTCCTCAAACGAGGTTCTCGAGCGGCGGCGGCACTCCGGTGGTCGGGCCAGGCAGCGGGGCTACCGGAGAGGTGCGCGGGATCCAGCTGCGGGAGGAGCTGAACGGCTACAGCGAGCGGCGGCGTGGGCGGGCTGGCTGCGTTGGCTCTGGTCGCCGGACTTGTCCGGTTGGTGGCGCGGACGTATCCAGGATGGGGTTTTGGGCGAATCTCAGCCTCTACCTCAGTTCTGAGGGCCAAAAATGTGTGTGGACGACTCGATTTCGGGATTGGAGGAGGTGGAGCTAGCAGGTGAGGTTTTCTAGGGGGTGGCTTCAATTTTGGCTAGGGGGGAACCCTGGTGGAGTGAGAGAGCTTTCTCCATAAGGTGGGCTTAAATAGGGAATGGACTTTGGTGGGTTGGACCTCGTTGTCCGACCGCGATCCAATGACCACGAACGAAGGGAGGGGCTAGGTGGGTCTAGTGGGTTGTGTAGATGGGCTAGGTGGGGATGAGAGGGAAGTTGGCGGCCCATGACAAGAATTTTTAGACACCAAAATATCTAGGAATTTAACCGGCTATAATGCCGCTATATATTTAACCGTTCAGGTATGAAACGAACTCTGATTGCGATGAAATTTGGGAGGCGGCCTTCCTATAAAAAAACAAGACCGCATGCCAACTTTCAACCCAATACGAGAATGTTTTATACACACTTTTAAAAACAATACTTTTAACGATGTCGCGGGCGCATGCGTGTGTGGTTGGTATCAAAACGGTTAACGGCAAAATCACAGAGAACCGGCAACTAATAACGAATGCGTGTTTTGAAAACTGACGGCAACGAAGTGTCCATGCAATGCGGATGATGCAAATGATGCGATGATGAATGCGACGAACAAAATAATCACACGACAACAACAGAATAAAAGGGGAATCTTTTCGAGCATCGGTTTCATGCTGTTACAAGAAACTCATATAATTTCAATGAATAAACTGATCATAAAGCCACAATTCATCGGACCCAACAAACACATCACAAAAGATTACATCAGATTGATCTTGGAGAATATCATTGTATTTATGAGAGAGATATAGAAAGGGGGGAGGGAGAGAGAGGGACAGAGAGGGAGGGAAAGAACGGGCGAGATAGAGAGGGAGAGAGATGGAGGAAGGGAGGGATGGAGGGAGAGGGAGGGAGGGAAGGAGGAAGAGAGAGGGAGAGAGAGGGAGGTAGGGAGAGGGGGAGAGGGAGAGAGAGAGGGAGAGGGAGAGGGGAGAGGGAGAGGGAGAGGGAGAGGGGAGAGGGGAGATGGAGAGGGAGAGAGAGAGGGAGAGGGAGAGGGGAGAGGGAAAGGGAGAGGGAGAGGGAGAGGGGAGATGGAGAGGGGGAGGGGAGAGAGAGGGAGAGAAAGAGGGGGCGAGGGAGGAGAGAGAGAGAGTCGTCTAGCTACTACTATGGACTCGTAGGCTCTAAAGGAACTACCCACACATTATCATGGACGCAACAAGGTTGATGAAAATGGCCTCCCCAATGGTTCCCCCTCCGTCAGAGTACGAGACAAGGGCTCCAGATGGGATCACGACAGAACAGAGGTTTGCAGCAACGATAAAATTGTTTCTAGTTTTGCTTTGAGGCTTTCTGAATATGTGGTAATTTATATGCGAAGAATTAGGGCAAATAGAGCTACGAGGGACCCACAAATCAGAGTGGCATGCCCTACCCCTAGGACATGCGTCATGGCTTGTGGGTCCCTTGTGGGTATTCTCATCCTCCCCGAAAGCTTCTAGGGTCTCTTATTGTCTAGAAAAATCGTCAAAAAGTATCATCGTGTTTGAACTTCTATAGGTATAGTTTTTTATGAAACCAAAAACATGTAAAAAAGAAGAAACTGGCACTGGGCACTAAATTAATAGGTTAGTTTGTAGAAATAATGTAAAATAACATATAAAGCATATAAAAGTGATAATATAATAGCACTTAAGAATAAAAATTTATCGATACGTTGGACACGTTTCACATCCGATTGCCATATTCTCGTCGAGGATCCCGCCTTCATAGATCTACTCTAGCCCCCTCCCCCATTCTCCTCTTGGAGTTGTGGACATCTTCCTCCTTCCTTGTGTCCCTACTTGAGGTTGTTTTTTGTAGTTGCACCTCCCACCTCAATCAGCCACCACCATCTCTAGGAGTGTGGTCATTCTAGGTGGAGAGTAGAGAGATCGATGAAAGTGAGTGAAAGTGAATGCGTCAAAGAGAGAGTGGAGCGGCGCAACAAAAGCGAAGAAGACAATGGGAGCTTGTGTTCATGACTCATATTTTGCACTAATTCCACTACTATTTAAACAATATAATCCAGTAACATCCAAGAGAATTACTTTGATACTGCCAATCAATGAAAGGAAATCATCATTTGGAAGGAAACACCGGGTGTGGAAGCCAAGCCAAGCCAAATGTTGAAGTAGAGGAAAATATGACATTATGAATCGCAACGACATATTTTCCTCTAATTCAATATGATCACTTGCATCCATCCACTTTAATCAAATATATGCCATATAACTCATCATCATCTTACTCATCTAACAACTCATCATCATCTTAATCATACCAAGTTAAAATCTCATAAAACAGAAAAACATCATATTAATCATCATCCTAATCGATCATGTCAAGTTAATATAAACCAGAAAAACTTCTCTCTCATGGGACCTAGTCCTCCCTCCTAGGTAAAATGTCATAAAATAGAATAACACCTATATCTCCATGATGAAGCACAGAGATCCAACGATCTCCAACTTGTGGCTTGCAATCCTTCATTATTTCTCCCCATGCTTCAATTTGGAGTCGTCTTTGTGGTTTGTGCTCAGTCGAGTATGGAAAAGAGAACTCGGCCTCATAGGGCTTTTAATTGTCATATGACCTTCATTTCGCAGTTTCTGTTGAAGAACATAATAGTAGCCTAGTTAGCAATGTAATCAACACCATTTACGCAATAGTAGTATACTTAATTAGCAACTCTTACCTAGATATTTCCGCGAATGTCATACGCCCTCAACCTATGCACTAGTGGCATGTAAAATGTATAATTTGGCTAGTTCCCAAATTATATGGGAAGTTGTCCCTACCAACCATGACACCAATAATAAAGTTGATAAGAACATCCTTCTCCTCCCAAGCTAGATGTGATCCATAAGTATAGTGTGTCGTTTCAATAAATTTTCGTGTTTCACTCGAAGAAACGAAGTAAGCTATAAATTATAAATTAACAAATTTAGTATGGATGAACACCAACTATTTTTAAATATAGAGTGCAAATTACTTGACAAATATGGTTGACAAACTCACATGGAGGTAAAACGGGAAGCATATGGACATCAACTCAAATGTCGATGTTACCTTCAATATGATCTTCAGGACGACGATCGAAGGTTATTTCCATATCCTCCTCAAATCCATATGCCTTGCAAAGAGCATCCCAATTTGAGCACCCTAATTCTATGTTATTAACTGCATTCATTACTTTGACCAAAAATGTGTGACCATGTCTAGTCCTCAGGTTAGCTCTCCTCGTCTCCATACTCTCGTGGTCCTCCAACCCGAGCCTCTCCAAGACATACCGTCTTGCATGGCAGGGGATGAACTAGTCGAATTGTATAAAACAGAAATTACACGTTGACGCAAAGAAAGAGAAGTCATGCTTAATTACGAAAAAACACTTGTCATCGTTGTGTACCATACAAACATCGAAGGTCTCGTCAAGCTTGATGGTGAATAACCTACCGTCTCGCAGGTGAGGCCTGTCACACAAGCCCCGATCAACGCCGCAGTAATCACATTCAGTGTCGTGAGACATTTCATGTGTTCATGATTCAAAAATTTAGATGACCATTATTAAAATAAGACATATTAAGCACCTGAAATTTGTCGGAAGGGAAATGAATCAACATTCCGGCAAAACATAGGCACTAGGAGGTGTTCCCTACAATAACATACACACATGGTAATATTCTCTCACATTAATAGTTCGACCATCAAGAACACGCATGAAAGTCACACAAGGAGCAACGATAGACTGAAAGTACCTGGTTTTTTACTAAAAAATTATAACTAATCCATTTTCTCGAATTATGAACTTAAATATAATATCACTAAAACATTTATAATGAACTTGAATATAATATCACTAACACATCATCTCAAATAATCCAAAGATAATATTATCATATAATATCACTAATACAGATCGAATACTATCGAATAATCTAGTTGACTAGCGGTTCCTGAGTCGCGGGCGGTGGACACCCAAAGAGAAGGAACCATCACAGGATCATAACTCGTGTGAAATCCCTGATGAACGTGCCAGGTATTGGAGAACCTGGCGTCCAACGCATCCATGTAGGGACGGACGTGCTCGTCCTCCTCCCTGACATGGCGACGCACCATCTCCATCGGGGCGCGCTCCCTCCAAATCGATAGTGGCCCACGCGATCGCCACCAAAGAAGCTCCGGGTCAATGATGAGACCCGGATTCCTCACCAAGTTGTCTGCCCTGAAAGGTAGCACCTCCGAGTGCCAGCCCGGCGGAGCTTAGTCCCGGACATGGCACCTCTGAAGGATGTCGCCACCAAGTCGACGACGAGGATGCGGGCCAGGCATCGTCGACGTCGAGAACAAATTCCTAGGAGAACACATTCTTATCATCTAATGTTTTACTTTCTGGTTTCCTACGATTAAGTCTCCACGTTTAATTCTTAAACTATAATAAAATGAGTAATGACATAAAAAAAGGTCTATGGACATATCAAGCGCCTGAATTTTTGACTCATTTTTACTATTAAAACTAATTTTGACTCATTTTTTACCCAGTTTTCTTATTAACGATCTAATTTCATTAACAATTTAAGCTTAGAAATACTAGCAAGAACCCTAGAAATCAGCCCTAGCAATGTCCTAGCCACAATCAGCCCTAGCAAGAACCCTAGAAATCAGCCCTAGAAATCCTAGAAAGTAGCAATCAAACGGACGGAGGAAGATGGGGAAGTCTCACCAGGGAAGGAGACGGCCGGCGCACGGAGGATACGGTCGGAGGAGAAGAAGAGGGAGCCGGGGGCGCGGGTCGGGGTTGGGGCACGGGCCGAGGTGGACATCACCAGGGCAGGAGATTGGCCGGCAGCGGGGTCGGGGTCCTCGGGGTCTTCACCGGGGTCGGGGTCAGGGGAAGTAGCCGGTGGGAGGATCGGCGGCGGCAGAGGAGTCTAGAGGGAGGGCGAGGAGGGAGAGGGGGAGAGAGTGAGGGGTATGCACTAGGGGATGGATAACTACGGGCCCGAGTAGCAGTAGCACGGGCCGTAGAAAAGCGCTACTACTAGGTCTTTAGGAGTAGCACGGTCTCAAAAGGGTCTCTACTACTATACCTAGCCTGGTGGGAGGAGTGGAAATTATAGTAGTAGTGCGTTTTTGTCTGGCTGCACTACTGCTATGTGGATAGCAGTAGCGATGGATGTACACACGCGCTACTGCTAATTAGTAGTAGCGCCTCATTTTATACCATGCTATTGATAAGCCTCTATGTATATGGTTTTCCCTAGTAGTATGTAGTTAGTAAACACTCAATGCTTTTGTCTCAAGTAATTATTTAATAAAAGAGGTAACCCCGCGCGATGGTAATGTCATGAGTAGTCATGGCGTACTTTAGACGACCCCCACTTCATCATGTTGTGAGCACATCATAACGAGTGCCTTATATTACTATGTTTATTATCAAGATGAGATCTCAAGCAGAAATACAAGATTGATAAAGGTCCGGATGGAATACTTTGCGAGAATAATAACTTGTTTGAAGCTTGTCATAAAGCACATACTCTCATGGGTTCGATACCTAGGGTCACTCCTTAGGGAAAATGTAAGGGAAATTTCTATAGTCCAATAACATGATTATAAAGGTTCATCATGTGTGTGGTGGCGGTCGAGGAAGAGCAAAATGAGGAAGACAAAGAGAGGTTCGCGTGGTGGTGATCGAGGAAAAGCAACACGAATGGGTGTATTTGAGGAAGGTGTTTCCTCCAACCAACCAATAAGCGATCAATCTACTCCTACCCATCAAGACATGTTAGCCAAATTGCAAGAGTGATACCTAATGATGAAAACGAGCGCCCGATCCATCCACAACACGACTTCACTTGCAAAGTAGAGGTGATGATGTGGCACACACAAGGAGGCGCCCGTGAAGTGGCTCTTAATGGGTTCAATAATACAAAGTCCTACTGGCTCACATGGACATAACATGTTTTATTCAAACAGCAAGCAATCATGATGAGTTTAAATTATTCTTTCTATTTTGGACACACAAGAAAAATCCTTGTTCATGGCTATGACCCAAGATTGTTTCCCACCTATGCGAGCTAGGATGGGGGACACATCCAGAAGTAATGAATATGTCATGTAAGAGTAATATATTCTTAACTATTTAAGTATGTCGAGGTGGACTTATAATTTATTGTGTGTGTGTGATATGATTAGGGATTATTGTGTCGACAACTTTGTGGGTCAAGTTAAGACGGTCAATTATTGCTATATGAAAATCAAGACCGTGTGAGGGACTCCGGGGTTAAGGGGTCCTCGGGCAGCCAGTTCGTCTCTTGTGGGCCGACCTGGTGGGCCGTGTTATTAGAGGCCGGACTATATGATCACCTCGTACTCAGGAAGGAATATTCCGAGGACTAACGTGTACTCCAAGTTTAGAAGGATTAGGTCGGCTCATCTATTGTCACACTCTGTTTTCACCTCACTTTCACTGTAGTTTGAAAATCAGAGTTTATTAAAAAAATCAAAAACCAATGATGTGAGTGCCATGGTTGTCATTGTATTTTTGTATGCTGGAATGAGTGGATTCAAAAACCATATTTTCATAACATAAATATTCCTAGAATTCTTTTTCTTATTTTTGATTATTTCAAAACCTTGCTTTGGGTTGCATTACAAGTCCTTGATGGCAAGGGAGTGCTCTTACCCAAAGATGGTGATCTGGTTTTAAAACTATTTTAACTCTCCAAAATCATAAAATAATTATTTTACAAATTATTTTCCTATTTTATATGCATGTCCATTTCTGAGGCCAGAAATTATAATTCTATATGGAAAATTAGTTTTCTGCCTTAGAAAAATCTGAGAAAATTTGGAGATACTCAAAGGACATATATTTTCCATACATAAGATTTTCACCCCCTATTATGTTCAAAATATTTGAGAAACACCTTGAAAACCTATTTTGTTTGTTTTGATCTTTTGGAATATTTCCAAAGGAAATATTTCCAATAAAATCCTAGAAAATTCCAGCAACCTTCCCAAGCTATATTTGGTGGCCACTCCAAGTTTCACCTCATTCAAAGTTTGTTTGGGTCACTAAATAATCCTAAAACCCTCTTTGTCCAGAACCAAGTTGAAACATCTCTACATTTCAAACTTTATCCAAATGGGTTGAAACTTTGCACGAGTGTTCAACACCCCAAATGAGGAGTCTCTGCCAAAAGTGGGATTTGCACGAGGTAATCTACCCACATTCCCTTTGGAAGGGACAGATCTGCCCATTTGGGGGTGATTTCAAGTTTGCATTGCCAAACTTGTCCAATGAACCTAAAGTTTGGTGGAGTATCCTATTTTTGCATCAAACTTAATCATGTTAACTCTCATCACCAATGGTGAAGCGTTGCTATCCCAAACACGTGTCGAACACCTTCTGCCATATTAGTAAATCAGTTCCTACCACACTCCACACCCATGCTCTTTCCTCCAAACTCTTTGACCAAGTAGCCAGCACTAGTCCCCAACTGCAGGACAGTGGCCCCTCCTTGAATTCAAGCAGAAGAACCAAAATCCTCATTCTAAGATCTGGTTCAAAGCTGGCATCACTCCTTTAATCACACCCCATGGCCAACAGAGAGTCTCTCGGCTCCCAAATGGCTAAGCTCTCCAGACCCAACCCCAGGACAACCCAGACACGGCCAAGGCACCCCAGAGCGCGCCAGCATGCCGTGGCATACCAAAACTGTGCTCTGGGCATGCTGCTGGGCGCACCAGAAGCAAAGGTGGCCATCCCCGGCCGGTTCGAGCCTCCCCCCATTGCCTATTCGTGTCCCCGGCAACCTCTCTGTATCAGCGCAGCCCCACGGCCCCTCCTCCCTCGCTCTGTTGACCGGAGTGATGCATGCCCATGTGCGCCAGATTCGGCCAGAAGACAGCGGCCATGCATGCAAGCTCCTCCTCGCTCTCTCTCCCTCTCAGTGGGTCACAGGGGTCCTAAACCACGTCCGCATACCGTGGTTTCGACCCCGAGCCCTCACTACCCCTCCTGCGAGCTGCGGTGAAACCATCGGCGCCTCCGGCTGGCGCACCATCGGGGGCCTATAAATAGGCCTTCCCCCTCGCTCCAGTACCCACATCCCGCTCCTTCAGAGCCTAAATTCCACCCCTAGCCACTCCATTTAAGAACAACGAGCTCCTGTGCTCGAGATCGACCGAGGCCCCGCCGCTTCGGAGCTCCGTCGATCCCGGGCTAAGGGCTAGCTCCGACGCTCCTCTCTCCTTCTCTGTGACCCTAGCAGCCTCAGGGAGCTTCCCCATCACCTCCCCGAGCTAGTCCATGCTCGTAGCACCTAGTTCATCAACCTCCCAAATCGGCTCCGCCGGAGCCACCTCGTCGCCGGTGAACCAGGGCCTCCCGTCGACCCCTCGACCACCAGCAGGTAGGCGACGGTGAGTTGGTTCCATTTCTGCCATCAGCTAGGCTCGAGGGCACCGGTAGCGTCGTCGACGTGCCTCCCCTCCCCTCTGTCTAGAGGTGGAAGACGACTCCGACAGGTGGGGCACACCTGTGGGTGGCTCTTCTCTCCCCCTCTCTCCTCTCTGCCGTTGACCGCTGGGGCCCGCGTGTCAGGTTTGAACCTGGCCGCGTGCGCGCGTGGGATGGCTAGCTGGCTGGCTAGCTGGGCCGGCCCAAGCAACAGGTCGAGCCAGGCCTAAGCCTTAGCCTCTTTTTGTTTTTCTGTTTAATCCAGTTTAAAAGGATTTTTATAAAATTGTTATCCAATATATCTTTATTATTTTTCCACCATAATTCTTCTAAAAAATAGTAGAATTTGATAGAGCCTTGTCACAAATTTTTAAGACAACTTTTCTGTTTAATAATAATTAAAAAGGCTATTTGGAATATTTTTGCTTTTGTTAAAATGATTCTTAAAATAACCCTTTCACAAAAACCAGAGAGAAATATTTTTAAAATAACAATATGGATTTATTAGAATAGGGCAACATTTTTAAAGTGAGTTTGTGATCTGTTTTTTAGTGAGCTACTTATTACTTCTTTATTTATTACGACGATAGAAACCACATTTGACGAAGGAGTTGGACTTGAAGACCCCGAAGACCCTAAGACTTAGCTGATCAAGGCAAGCAACCCTTTGACCATGTCTGAGCAATGGTATACTGCATGCTAGTAGAGCAATTATTCCCGTTGCATATGATCATGAATATTCGGTAAATCATCGATGTGATGTTACCGATGGCTCCTCCGGAGCACTTGCATTTTGAGCATGATCCTACCACCTATGAGGGTCACGCTAATATCATGTTGACAAGTAGAGCTAAGCATAGTAGAACCATGACCATGATGATGGTAAATATCAAAGGTTTACGAAAACCCCGTCGGGTGCCACTAATGCTCGAGGGTGATGATGAGTTAGGTGGCCACTTGTGAAGAAGTGGTGCACTGGGTATATTTTGGTGTGAGTGGTTTCGGAAATGGGATTAGATTTACGATGTGTCAACCATCCCAACCTTACATGTGCGACCATGCTACCCCTTTATGGGACGGGGCTTTGTTGATTACTCTGGTCGGTGCCAGCAAAGAGCCACGTTACTAGTGGCGGGAGTGATATGTGGTCACTCTCGTGACGGGGTCGTGTCAGGTAGGACGACTATGCTGTTTTTACGTGTTCCGGGCACACCGTTGGTCCCCACATGGATGATACTATCCAGAGTCGGTACTCGTAAGATGTACATCATGTGGGCTGGGTACCAATCGAGTGGACCTCTTTGTCTAGTATCGTCAGGGGAAAGGCATTGATCGGGTACTTACCTCAGGTATGTTATATACCGCGAGTCGTGGATGACACGGAAGTTTCCCGGATCTCGTGGGTACAGCGTACAACCTTTGCAGAGTGTAAAACTATTCGAATAGCCGTGTCCACGGTCAAGGACAGTTGGGTGGTGCTGCTTAAACTACGTCTAGTCGTTTCCGCATACACCAAGTGTGAGTATATGTGTCTTAATGGTGTTACCTGAGAAAGAGTTGACATGACCATGTTTGGTGACTTGGCATATCGGGTGAACCAAAGTGTTTAGTCCATAACAGATATGTTGATATCTGTAACCTGTTCTTCTAAATACCATATAGCTTATGTTGCATATCCATCTATGATCATGTTTATTTATAGTTAAGCTGCTATCCACCAATATTGCATATACTTGTTATCAAACCAAATGCATCATCCATATCATGGGCTGTTTGGAAGTACATTCAAAGTACTCATTGGCTTGCCACTGGTTTTGTTATTGACCATACATGCAAGGACCTGAGTTTGGAGAAGAGTACGTCATCGGAGACGGACTTGCGAACTAGGACGCTTCCCAGTCAGAATGCCTGTGGGTGTAGGCTGATGGCATGGGCACCCGCTTAGCCCCAAGATTTCTGCTATTAGATGTATCAGTGTGTTTTGGCCTTATAGGCCCTACCTATGGGAACTTAACCTTACTGGTCATGTGTTGTATTATTTCGGTATGATGGATGTAAGACTCTTAATATTCAACATATTTGTGATTAGTGAGCATTGATCTCTGGGATCACTGAGCACGTTCATTCGGTGATCTCGACTCATAAGTCGGGGTCCCCACATCTATCCCCAGCTATGGTCGATGGCATGTAAACCCTAGGGACTGATACGTCCATATTGCATCATTTTTCGATATCAATATTTATTGCATTATGGTCTGTTATTCCACATTATGGTACAATACTTATGCCTTTTCTCTCTTATTTTCAAAGATTTATATGAAGAGGGAGAATGCCAGCAACTGGAATTCTGGACTGGAAAAGGAGCAAATCTGAGAGACCTATTCTGCAATGGTCCAAAAGTCCTAAAAAGTTACAAATAATTTTTTTCGAATATATAAAAAAAATGGGTGAAAGAAGTACCAGAGGGGACCCACTAGGTGGCCACAAGCCAGGGGGCGCGACCTACCCGCCCTAGCCGCGCCATGCAGGCTTATGGGCCCCCTGGCAGGCCTCCCATGCCCATCTTCTCATATATGAAGGGTTTTGGCCTGGAAAAATCATATCAGAGCTTTCAGGACGCGGCGCCGCCATCTCGAGGCGGAACTTCGACAGAACCAATCTAGAGCTCCGACGGAGCTATTCCGCTGGGGAAACTTCCCTCCTGGAGGGGGGAATCGAAGCGATCGTCATCACTCACGATCCTCTCATACAGAGGGGGTCAATATCCATCAACATCTTCATCAACACCATCTCCTCCCCAAACCCTAGTTCATCTCTTGTATCCGATCTTTGTCTCAAACCTTAGATTGGTACGGGTGGGTTGCTAGTATTGTTGATTACTCCTTGTAGTTGATGCTAGTTGGTTTAATTGATGGAAGATTATATGTTCAGATCCTAAATGATTATTAATACTCCTCTAATTATGAATATGAATATGCTTTATGAGTAGTTATGTTTGTTCCTAAGGACATGGAATAAGTCTTGTTATAAGTAATCATGTGAAATTGGTATTCGTTCGATATTTTGATAAGTTATATGTTGTCGCTCCTCTCGTGGTGTCAAGTGAACATCGACTACATGACACTTCACCATTATTTGGGCCTAGAGGGAGGCATTGGGAAGTAATAAGTAGATGATGGGTTGCTAGAGTGACAGAAGCTTAAACCCTAGTTTATATGTTGCTTCGTAAGGGGCTCATTTGGATCCGTATGTTTAATGCTATGGTTAGATTTATCTTAATTCCTAGTATTTCGTAGTTGCAGATGCTTGGGAGAGAGGTTAATCATAAGTGGCAGGTTTGTCCCAGTAAGGGAAGCACCCAAGCACCGGTCCACCCACATATGAAATTATCAAAGTAACGAACGCGAGTCATATGAGCATGATGAAAACTAGCTTGACATAAATTCCCTTGTGTCCTCGGGAGCGCTTTTCTTTATATAAGAGTTTGTCCAGACTCGTCCTTTGCTACAAAAAGGATTGGGACACCTTGCTTCACCTTAGTTACAATTGTTACTTGTTACCTGTTACAAATTACCTTATCACAAAACTATCTGTCACCGATAATTTCAGTGCTTGCACAGAATACCTTACTCAAAACCGCTTATCATTTCCTTCTGCTGCTCGTTGGGTTCGACACTTTTACTTTTCGAAAGGACTATGATAGATCCCCTACACTTGTGGATCATCAGGGACTCTCATATCTATATAAACCAGAGGTTCTCATCCGCGTAGATAGATTAACTCATCTAGGGTTTAGCTTATACGATCCCGAGGTAGATCAACTCTGCAATCATCATCCACATCAATATAATCAAGCAGAACGTAGGGTTTGACCTCAAGAGGGCCTGAACCTAGGTATATATTGTCTCCCCCTCTTCTTGCAAACCATCGATCCAAGGTCCACAGTTCGGCCCCCTACTCGAGATCTGCAGGTTTTGACACCAACACCGTCCGTCATGAAAAAATTAGGTTATGGTTTATGAAATAGACACAATGTGTTTTTACGGTTACCATACCGAGTTTTCTCGTAAGTTGTGCAAAAAACCCTAAGTTTTGGAGCAAACTTCGTATACATTGCATGTGTCCCGCGAGAGGTTACTCGCATTAAAGTGGAGGGGGTTGTTGTTGTTGTTATGAAAGATCGGACGCAAGAACAAACAGAATCTCGCCTTGAGGTTGGGTCAACATCATATTTTAATCCAACATATTTGCTTCAAAGTAAACAATGAGAACATTTTAAAACACGACAGTATGGCATTGTCCGAACACTTTTTGGCCACGCTGTCCACTATGAACGACAACGATAAAGGTGGATGGTACCTGGACTGTGAACTGATTTGCGGGAGTATTACGATGGCAGCCAACAAGGTCTGAGCAGCATCAAGAGTGAGAGGGAGGGGGGAGGGGGAGGGATACATATCGGTGTCGATCTCTAGGATCAGAGGTATAAAACAAAGGGGAATGTCATACTTATAAAAGTCGCGACTTTAAATCTGAATTTGTGTGAGACAAAAATGTTAAGAGTACGAGGTGACACACATCTAGACTCCCCGAGCTTTCTAGTCCAGACCGACTGAGCCTAATTAGCTAAGCCATCTTGGTTCAAACATTTGAGAATGACTTGGTGAGTCCCCTATTATATACCCCATCTCTTGGGTGAATCACAGATTTTTATTTTATTGTTACACACAGTTGGGTGAATGCCCGATCTCTTGGAAGGAATATTCCAAAGACTGGCGTGTACTCCAAGTTTAGAAGGATTAGGTCAGCTCATCTATCCCCGGCTATGGTCGATGGCATGTAAACCCTAGGGACTCTGGTATCTATATAAATCAGAGGTTCTTATCCATGTAGACAGATTGACTCATCTAGGGTTTAGCTTATACGATCTCGAGGTAGATCAACTTTGTAATCCTCATCCACATCAATATAATCAAGCAGGACGTAGGGTTTTACCTCATCAAGAGGGCCCGAACCTGGGTAAATATTGTCTCCCCCTCTTCCTGCAACCCATCGATCCAGGGTCCATAGTTCAGGACCCCCTACCCAAGATATGCCGGTTTTGACACTGACATTGGTGCTTTCATTGAGAGTTCCACTGTTGGATTGATCGAGAGGTGGATGGCTCGCCAAATCTTCAGCGATCAAATTAGCAACGGGGACATCTTCGTCCCCAGGCAGGCTTTCTCGTTCGGCAGTGTCATGCTGCACGCAGACTTGACCGGCCATCTTGGCTAGATCGGAGGATTTGTCCCCAATCAACAGAAAAGGTTTGGGAATCTTGGATTCTCAACCGATCACCGGGGCAATCTGATCCCCGCCAAGATCCCGGCTTCGGCCGATGAGATCCAAAACCCCCAAGTCTTAACTTCGCGTCCCGCATCCGTCCATGACCTTGGATCCCTCTTTGCCAAAGAGTCAACTTTTAGCTTGAGCCTGGCTTCGGTGCCCGGACTACATCAAACAGCTTTTGCCGAACGCACCTCCCTCACGGAGGCCGCGGAGGTCAACTTCAAAAACCACCCAACAACGGATCAAGACGAGCCCCCGGTGTTAAACGAGATGTCGGCCAGATCCATCGTTGAGCATCTCAACCAGCCAGAGCCCGACTTATTCACAAGCGGAATGTGGGGACTTTTACAGCCCACCCACCACCCACTTGGTATCCACCATCGAAGATTTAACCGATGCGTTGGATTACGCCTTCGAAGAGTTGGAAGATATGGATGACTAGGCCAATGACCCCATCCCTATAAATACAGGGTGACGGACCATAACATCCACTTACATTGTCTACATGGTAGACATGCCCAATAACAATGGCGACCTTACCCCCAAACCAAACGGTGACAAGTCCGGGGAGGAGCCATCAAAGCGCTGAAGGCAGCGTAAGCGTGCCAAGGCAAGCAAGGGAAAGACTTCTGCACATGGCACTGGGGAAAATACAACCCTAGAGGGCCGTGATAATCTCGAGGTTCCAGAACAGCCACAAGAGGACCCGGACAACCCCGGAGAGCAGAACAACCCTGATGACCTCAACAAATTGGACGACGATGATTACCTCCCCCCCCCCCGTCGATGATGACCCGGAGAACAAACACTTTGCAATTCCCGAGGACCTTGGAGGTCAGGAAGATTTTAGGCAGATTCTCATAGCTATTGTGTGAAGCTTAAAACCGAAGCAACGACAGCTCCAGGCTGAACATGATACCATAAACAACGGGTGGACCAAGGTGTTGGCCGCCAAAGAAGAATAAAGCCATGGATGGTTGGATCAGAAGAAGAGCTACCCGCGTCAGCGCCTGCTGCCACAATTCGATAACGAGGCCCCAGGGCCCACTTCTCCTAAACGCACGGACTACGACCATCCTGATCGCCACCTCGAGGGTGCAATAGAGCGGTTGGAGAAGCCGAGTATAAACCCGAGCCTCCCCATAGAAAAGGAAAGGAACAAGTGCACCCTAGGGGTAGACACGGTCTGCGATATGACTTGGATAATAGAATGGATCGCAACAGGTCCATCTACGGATCCAGGTGGTACTCCCCAATCGATGGAATGTAGAACTACCTCGGGTTACCTACACCAATAGAGACCAGGAACCATACCGGGCACAACCCAGGGTCGGTCTCTGGCACAACATAGCTTGGATCAGTGGCGTCGCTCACCCACTGTGCTTCATAGACGAGGTAATGCAACACCAATTCCCGAAAGGGTTTAATCCCGTAAATATAGAGCAGTACGACTGGACTACAGATCCCGCTGTTTGGATAGAATATTTCCTTCTCCACATCCATATGGCAAGAGGAGATGACCTCCACACCATCAAGTACCTGCCTCTCAAGCTAAAGGGACTGACACGACACTCGTTAAATAGCCTGCCCGAGGATTCTATTGGGAGGTGGGAAGATCTTGAGGAAGACTTCTTATCTAACTTCTAGGGCACCTATGTCCGGTAGCTCGATTCCTCCGATCTAAGCAACGTCGTCCAAAAGGCGGGCGAATCGGCCACAGAATTATGGAACTGGTTCTTAACAAAGAAAAACCAAATTGTGGATTGTCCGGATGTCGAGGCAATAGCCTCTTTCAGGCACAATATTCAGGATGAATGGTTGGCTTGCCACCTAAGTGGGGATAGGCCAAGGACAATGTCTACCCTCACTTCCCTTATGACCCACTTCTGCGCAAGCAAGGACAACTGGCTAGCTCGGACGACCCTAGAACCTCTGAGGTTCGGGATGGAAATGGCAAGCCGAGGAGAAATAAAAACAAGCGTCGCCACCATAACGGTGACACCGTTGACACGACAATAAATGCTGGATTCCGCATTTCCAAACCAAGACAGTGGAAGAAACCCTTTAAAGGGAATAGGGATGGACCTACCCCATGGGATAAAATCATGGAGAGGCCCTACCAGATTCATGGCACCAAAGAAAAGCCAGCCACTTACACCAACCGCAACTGTTGGGTGTTCAAGCAGGCCGACAAACTCACTGCTGAAGAGCAGGGCACGGGCCCACGAAGCAAAGATGATGAGGAGCCCGCTGACCGAGCACTAGGGGCCAAAAATAGTTCCCACTCGAGGTAAAAACCATGAACATGATTTACATAACTCACATACCTAAGAAGGAGAGGAAGCGAGCCCTTCGGGAGGTTTATGCGGTAGAAACTATAGCCCCGAAATACGACCCATGGTCGGCTTGCTCGATCACTTTCGACCGCAGGGATCATCCAACCAGTATCAATCATGGAGGGTCGGCTGCCCTCGTCCTAGATCCCATCATAGATGGATATCACCTCACCAGAGTCCTTATGGACGGAGGAAGTAGCCTTAATCTGATTTACTCAGATACGGTGAAAAGTATGGGCATAGACCCATCAAGAATCAATCCTGGCAACACTACCTTCAAAGGAGTGATTCGAGACGTTGAAGCCCGCTCCTCTGGCACTATAACACTGGAGGTTGTGTTTGGCTCGCGTGATAACTTCCGCAGCAAAGAATTGATCTTCAACATCGTCCCCTTTCACAGCGGGTACCACACATTGCTCGGCCGCACAGCCTTCGCCTGCTTCAACGCTATGCCCCACTATGCTTATCTGAAGCTCAAGATGCCTGGACCTAGATTATTAATCACCATCAACGGCAACACAGAATGCTCACTCGGGACCGAGGAACACACTGCCGCCCTGGTGGCCGAATGCGAGTACGACAACGAAGCATTAAGTCACAAGCCGATCACCAAGGGATACCAGTAGGCAAGCGAGAGCGAGCCCAATCAGGTCCTCGAGAGACGTCCTCGGCACCAAACACATAGGGATATGCCCCCCACAGCACGGACCGAACACCCTCAAGGTATGTCCCTCGTCGACACAATTTCATTCTCAAGATACCATCGGTAGCTGTGGGGGCCCTCAAACAAGAAACATATGCTCGGCTAGACCAAGCCATGGTAACAATATCTCCACGGACAAAAGTGGAATATCATGAAGAAATTCCCAAGTGTCAAGCTCAATGTCATCGACAGCTTCTCAAGACCCTTCGTTCAAGGTCCGCCTACCATCTGCACCCACCTCTAAAGAATATTACACTTACCCTCTAAGGAATAGGACAGATATCACATCCAAAAATTGGGCGTACGTCAAGTCACCTGTGGAAGGCCGTACGCAAAACATTCCTTAAAATTATGTAGCTTAGAAACAGTAGTTACCTGTAATAGCTGCCTTGGTGCCAAGAATTATAAAAATTCCTTACACACATCTTTTATAGATGCTCGTTTTTTCTTTTATATGCATGATCCATACTAATCGGCGCCGACGGGCCAAACTTTCTCTATGCATGTTGAAGTGCAACTGGCTAATAGACTGGGGGCTTGGATAATAACACCGCCCCAAGCACTACATCGTCACTACTTCTTTTCTTAGGTGTTCGGTTTCTCGAATTTTTCTTTATATGCATCGATTCTGAATTATGTCTTGGGTCTAGAGTTGGGTTGTCCAACTCCTGTGCTTAATCCTTACGTTCCGCGTGTACCACTGTGATTGTATTCCCAGCAGGCCTCGTTAAATATACCTCAATGGAGAAAGCCGAAAACTGACCGTCATAATAAGCAAGAACCGGTCTACAATCCGAGCACATTTTACAAAGCCGATAGAGGCAAATCCGTGTCATACGGGTGGGTTTGCCCTTATGCGAACCTTGTGCTACTTATTTTTGCGTTTCGGTTTCTCCGATTACTACAAAAGGTTGGGGGCTTGTAACTAGTACCCGCTTTCAAGCTCTTGCGGCTAAGTGAAATCGATAAAACTACATAGTCCAATTGCCTCATTTCCCTCACGCACTACCACCTTCGAGCATCGATACATCGGCTAAGGGTTATAGTGTGGACGATGAATCACCCCAAGTAGTTTCTACATGGGGGCTGAAGCCGACAATTGGTAACTTCCAGATTAAACGAACAAAACATGAGTCAAAATAACACAAAGTGTACTTCGATTAGCACAAGCATTATATCACACAACTTGTTCTGAGTACACTATCAAAATATTCATTTAAAGATTATATCTTTCAAGCACCGAGACTCAATTACCCAAGCATGTTCCATCGCGGAAGAGAAATATAGATCGGGACACTTGTGCTCTTTGCCAGCGGGCGAAGGATCAATTGCCATCTTTAGGGCCTTACCTCCAGCCAGTGCATCATCGTCCTCCATCTGAGCTACCTCTATGCAGATGGAGCGCTCAGAACCTCGATCCGGGGCACGACATCGACCAACGTCTGAACTAAGGCAAAGTAGCTACTCGGCAAGGGCTCGATAGGCGATAATTGGATGCATAAATCCTTCATGGCCGGCTCCGCCATCCTGTGTAGCTCCATGAGTTGCTTCATCTGATAGCTCAGACTGGGGTTGAGCTCAGAAGTTTGAAATTGAGTCCAGAATAGCCTCTACTTGGCATCCCCGTCATGAACCGCATAGTGCTTAGTCGGATCCACCTCACTCTACGGGAGGTCTGTGAAGGCACTTGAGGAATGTCATATCCTCGCCAGAAAGGCAAACTTGTTTCCACCAAAGGCACATTGTAGTAAGTATGGCTTACCGTTCACCATCAGTTTGTCTTGGCTCACTTCTTCTTCAAAGAACATCCGCTCCACCCGCTCTAATTTGAGCTCAGCGGACAGCTTGGAGTGATTGGCCATGTGCCTTGGGTTTTCTGCTCCAAGGCTTCACACTTCAAGCTCGCCTCTTGCAGCTCCTATTTGATCTTTGTCACCCTGGCCTCATGTTTTCCACTAATGACCTTGAGGGCGTCCAGCTCGGCAGCCGCTCGTTCGGCCCCACCTTATGAGTAGCGGCCTCTTGCTTGGCCTTCTCCACCTCGGCCCTCAGCTTCTCAAGCTCTTGCTCTTGGGCTGCCAACAAGGTTGGAGTAAAGGAGTCAGATGGCAAGGCCAGGATGGTCCTTAAAATTGCTAAAGGACAGTAAGAATTTTTCCTACCCAACTTACCATGCTTCTCGTTGAGCCAACCATTTATGCAGTCGAGCTCTTCGTTGAAAATTTTGAGTTTCCGGCTCAGCTCGACTATCTCCAACGCGTTTGCGATGGCAGTCGAGGACGAGGCCTGCGAGACAAATCAACATGTTAGTCTGGTTCCGAACTATCGGGACTAACGATGCTCGACCAAATTACTACAACGATCCGTTTAATTCAAAAGTCTTTGGGATGTCTTTCTTTATGTCTACGGACATATTCTTGAGCAACGAGTGAGTTTTTCAAACTTACCCATGGCTCGGGAGCTGTTATACCCACAAAGGCATAATAAAAAAATATAAAACAAATTTAGCAAACACATGGCTTACCTCGAAGCCCGTCAGTAAGCCGTTGAAGGCTCCATTCAGTTTGTTGTTCACGGACTGAATGTTCTGCAAAACCGCAGCCATAAGAGTGCAATGTTCATCAGCAATGGAGGAGTTGGCTAAGACCCCCTCCATAATTGCGGGCCATCCGGCTGCAGCTCGTTCTGGCATGGGCGGCATCGAAGGCGATGCCGAAGACGTCGGAGGAAGCTCAGGCAAATCTGGTCCTTCCCCCTACCTTCGGCAAAGGGGCCAACCTCCCCGGTCCCATCAGCCGGGGTGTTGGACTTGGGCATGGCCTCTCGGTCTTCGGCGACCAACACATCATTTGTGGCCAAGATCTCGCGGTCTTCAGTGTATGAGGTAATCACCTCGGCCACCACCACCTCGGTTGTGTCTAGCGGGGCTGGGTGGGACGCCACCTCCGCGACTTCGCCCGAGGCCTGGGGAAGGGAAGTGCAGGATGCATTCCCGCTCTTCGCAAGCTCGGCTCGCAGCAAGACCCCCTCAGAGACTTGGTCCGTCAGGAGATCTCGGACGGGGCTGCAACAAGAAAAGCGTAAGCACCATTTACCAACAAAAACCTCGTATAAATCCAATAAACAAAGATGTCGGCTTCCATACTTTGGGTCGGGGGCTTGACCCTAGGTGCTTGGCGGGAAATCCTCCCGAAGGCCCCAAGCTCCTCATCAGAGTCTCGGCCGCCGTGGAGCAAGATAATCTTGCTCTTGCAAAGTCTTTGTCATGGTATTTCTGCGGCAGATGCTAGGGTGCGGCTTAGTACGTGGTTTGGGGCCGATGGGCGCCAGCATCGTCTGGGAACAGCTGATGGCGCGAGATACATGACGATGATCTATCCTGGTTTAGGGCCCTCCGGTAAGGTAAAACCCCTAGTCCTGCTGGTGCGACTATATGGGGTCATAATACAATGGTGCTCCTCGAGATGATCATGAGGAGGGAGATGAAGCTCTTGCTACCTCGGTGGTGTGTGGGCATCTGTCTATCTCTCTCTCTCTCTCTCTCGTGTGTCCGTCCCCTCTCCGAGGGGGCTAGGATGGGACTTTATAGTGTAGCTGAATGCATACAATAAGGGGTAGAAATGGGGTGGGGGCCCGGCTGCGAGCCTCTCTCGCTGGCTGCCGAGCCCCCCGACTATCGGGTCTTGTCGGGTTCGGGGCCCACCGGACATGCGCCCCGACGGATAATGCGTCGGCCGTCACGGAGTTGGTAGGGGTAGGCCCCAGCTACAGAGCCACCTCGCTCGGTCAGCCTCGGGCATGACGGTGGTGTTGTAGCCACGTCGAGCCTTGCATCATGATGCATATAGCCGCGTTAGCTTTGTTAATGCACACTATAGCCACGCGCGCCCCTACGCTGAGGGATGGGTCTTGTCTTCATACATCAGTACGACCGGATTGGACGGGCGTTGACCCACCGGCTGCTGGCGGGCCATCCATGGCCAGCCGGCCGGGCCAAACGTCGCCAGCCAGCCCGCCATACAGTGGCTAGGCAAGCTGCCTGTGCCCAGCCGGCCAGGGGTGCCAGCCGACCCGAATGACTTGGAGAGGAATGCCCTTCGCTTTGCTATACACACGGTCCATATCCCAGACAGTAGCCCTCCAAATGTTGGGGGTCCTGAGGCCTCTGGGCGAAGGGGGTCAACAGTTTATCCCCCTCGGCCTGAAGATGTCATTGAAGTTGATACACCCGCCGGAGCCGGCGAGCGCATGCATGCGATCCTAGCCAGCTGCGGCGGCATCCGACGGTAGCTTAGTCGGACGCCGCGGCGCCTCGGGCCCCGTGGCGGAGCCTTGGGCTTGGAGCCTACTGGCGCGCACCACGTGTGGGCCGGAGGCGCATGACGGGCCCGCCACCACACGTGTGACGTTATGTCACCGTAGGCCCGGCCTAGCATGCCTTGGCCCATGCGCGGGATCTACTGCATCATGGGCTAATGGTTGGCGTTCCCAGCGCACTTTAATGCGCACGGGGATTGTGGGTTAATGGGGGACGTGGGCGCAACTGATCCCATGCCCCCACGTCTCCTCGGGGCTTTAAAAGGGAAAGGGGAGGCTAGGATCGCCATTGCCTCCCCTTACTCCCGCATCTTGCTCACTCGCGCGCCTCAGCTCTCTGCCTTCGTGCTTCCTCCTCACACCCGCAGTGCTTCCGCACAATTGATCCATTGGGGCATCTTTCTTGCCTTCTCTTCTCCATCTCACCGCCGGTGTTAGACGAGATGGGTGCACTTCCCTCCGGCACGTGGGAGGGTTCAATCATGACTGAGGAGCACATCGAGTACCTCCAACGAACGTGGAAGCTTTTTGTTGTGGAGCTCGTCGAGGCCCGTGTGCCCTGCGAGGAGACCGTGTCGGAGTCCCATGCCGGCGAGCGCGTCGTCTTTGGTACGCATTTTCTTGTCGGCTTCAGGCTGCCGGGGAGCCTCTTTATCCGACAATTTCTCAAGTTCTATGGGCTCCAGATGCATCATGTGGTGCCCCACTCCTTCTTGTACCTCGCGTGATTCACCATGGTGTACGAGGCATACCTGGGCTTCTGGCCCTTTCCTTCCTTCTTCTACCACTTCTTTCATTTCCACACCCAGGCGCACGATGATGTGTCGTACTCCTGCGGTGGCGCGGTGGTGTACAGGTGGGGTAGCACACCGTTTTCTAAGATGAAGCGGAAGTAATCCTTCAAGAAATGGCAGCGCACCTTCTTCTACATCCGCAACATCGGCCTGGGGCGGGACTAGGTTAAGCTCCCGCCCTTCACCGACGAACCGCCCACTAGAGAGCACTCGGACCTTGAGGTCCGTAGCGATGAGCTGGCAACGATCGCCGGTCGGCTGCACGATCTGAAGGCCTCCCTTGGGCTGGTGGCCCCGGACCTGGTGGTGGTCTTCGTCTCCTGCTGAGTGTTGCCGCTGCAGGCGAGGCCGCACCAGATGTGCGACATGAGCGGCCGCAAGGACCCGAGCCGGTTGTCGACGGTGATACTGCCGTTAAGCAAGGTGGTCGTTCGAGTGAACAAGATCACCAACTTCCAGCTAGACGAGGAGGAGTGGGGGTTTGACATGGCGCCATTCCATTGCGGCAACCGGGCACTCTTGATAACCCACAAGTATAGGGGATCGCAACAGTTTTCGAGGGTAGAGTATTCAACCCAAATTTGTTGGTTCGACACAAGGGGAAGCCAAAGAATATTCTCGAGTATTAGCAGTTGAGTTGTCAATTCAACCACACCTGAAAGACTTAGTATCTGCAGCAGAGTTTCAGTAGCAAAGTAGTGTGATAGTAACGATAGCAGCGGTAACAGTAGAAGTAGTGACAGCAGTAGCGGTAAAGTAACTTAGCAAGGACCAGTAGGAAAAAGCTCGTAGGCATTGGATAGGTGATGGATAATTATGTCAGATGACATTCATCATGTAACAGTTATAACATGTGGTGATATGTAACTAGCTCCAGTTCGTGAATGTAATGTAGGCATGTATTCCGTATTTAGTCATACGTGCTTATGGAAAAGAACTTGCATGACATCTTTTGTCCATCCCTCCCGTGGGAGCGGAGTCCTAATGGAAACTAAGGGATATTAAGGTCTCCTTTTAATAGAGGACTCGAACAAAGCATTAGCACATAGTGAATACATGAGCTCCTCATACTATGGTCATCTTCGGGAGTGGTTCCGGCTATTATCACTCTGGGGTTGCCGGGTCATAACACATAGTAGGTGACTACAACTTGCAAGATAGGATCAAGAACACACATATATTGATGAGAACATAATGGGTTCAGATCTGAAATTATGGCACTCGGGCCCTAGTGACAAGCATTAAGCATAGCAAAGTAGTAGCAACATCAATCTTAGAACATAGTGGATACTAGGGATCAAACCCCATCAAAACTAACTCGATTACATGATAGATCTCATCCAACCCATCACCGTCCAACAAGCCTACGATGAGATTACTCACGAACGATGAAGAGCATCATGGAATTGGCGATGAAGGATGGTTGGTGATGATGACGGCGCCGATTTCCCCTCTCCGGAGCCGAGAACGGACTCCAGATCTGCCCTCCCGAGGAAGAACAGGTGGTGGTGGCGGCTCCGTGTCATGAAACGCGATGAACTCTTCTCTCCTAATTTTTTCTAGGCGAGAGAGAATATATAGAGCTGGAGTTGGAGGTTGTGGAGCCACGAGGGCCTCACAAGCCTGCCAGGTGCGGCCAGGGGGGTGCACCTCCTGGGCTTGTGGGCTCCTGGTCCGTGTCTCCAGGTAGTTCTTGCGCTAGTATTTTTTATATATTCCACAAAAAATCCTCGTAAATTTCCAGGTGAGTCCGAGAACTTTTATTTCTGCGCAAAAACAACACCATGGCAATTCTGCTGAAAACAATGTCAGTCCGGGTTAGTTCCATTCAAATCATGCAAATTAGAGTCCAAAACAAGGGCAAAAGAGTTTGGAAAAGTAGATACGATGGAGACGTATCAACTCCCCCAAGCTTAAAGCCTTGCTTGTCCTCAAGCAATTCAGTTGACAAACTGAAAGAGACAAAAGAAAAACTTTTACGAACTCTGTTTGATCTTGTTGTTGTAATTATGTCTAACTCATATTTTGATTTTCAGCAAGATCGTAAGCTAACCACATAAGCAATGACATTTAGGTCAAATGGTAAACTCATATCAATGGCATAATCAACTAGCGAGCAGTAATAATAAGTTTCAAACGTCAACACTTCAATCAAAACAATCATAATACAATATGAACAGATGGTATCTCAATAGCCCTTTCTAAGACCGTAAAACATAAATGCAGAGCACCTTCAAAGACCAAGGGCTGGCTGAACAATGTAATTCATGGCAAAGAACATCCAATCACAGTCATACTCAATATCAATTACTAGCAAAGCATAAAAACGAAGGAGTGCTCTCTAATTGGTGCCTTTATAAGAAGAGGATGACTCAACAGAAACGTAAATAGATAGGCCCTTCGCAGAAGGAAGCATTGATTTGCACAGGTGCCAGAGATCAAGCTTTTAAAACATAGATAAATAATTTCGGGTGGCATGCTTTCATTGTCAATGCGATGACCAAGAGTTTTCACCATCTTCCATGCTACACAAATTATAGGCGGTTCCCAAACAGAAAAGTAAAGTTTTGACTCCCCCACAACCGATCAATCACTCTCCACGACTAACCGAATCCTCGTGTGCCGTCCATACTAACAAAAATCCAGGGGAGTTTTGTTTGCAATTATATTTTCAATTTAAGCATGGAACTGGGCATTCCGATTACCGGCCCCTTTCTCGTGAGTGATAGTGATTAAACACGTATCGAGGATAACATGCCTAGCATGGAAGATACTGAACACCCCTTGTCACCACATGAGCGGTTCGGGCATACAAAACAGATTATTACTTCAAGATTTAGAGAGTGGCACATGCAAATTTAGTTGGAACGGCAGGTAGATACCGCATATAGGTAGGTATGGTGGACTCATAGGGAACAACTTTTGGGTTTATGGAAGTGGATGCATAAGCAGTATTCCTGCTTAGTACAAGGGAAGACTAGCAAAAGACTAGGAAGCGACCAACTAGAGAGCGACAACAGTCATCAATATGCATTGAAATTAACCAACATTGAGTGCAAGCATGAGTAGGACATAAATCACCATAAACATGAATATCATAGAGGCTATGTTGATTTTGTTTCAACTACATGCGTGAACATGTGTCAAGATAAGCCACTTGAATCATTCAAAGGAGGATACCATCCTATCATACTACATCATAATCATCTTGAAATTCATGTTGGCATCCAAGACAAACCATTATAAGCTCCTAGCTAATTAAGCATGGCATCAGAAACTATGATCTTTAAGTTGTCGTTGCAATCATTTTTCTCTCATAACAATGCTAAATTAGGAACGAAGAGCTAGTCATATTTACAAAAACAAAATAGGTCAGTTCATACCAGCTTTTCCAGGCTCAGTCACTTCATCATATATCGTCATTATTGCCTTCCACTTGCACGAACGAATGATGTGAATAATAATGAGAGTGTTTGTGCATTGGACTAAGCTGAAATCTGCAAGAAAACTCAGAGCAGAAGACAAAGTAATATGGCTCTTTGAAGGAAAAACAATTAGCACACATGAGAGCCACTAAACATTTTAACCATGGTCTTCTACCTTGACCCAAAGAAAAAAGAAAACTATTTACACAGGAAAGCTCCCAACAAGCAAAAGAAGAACGGGAAATCTTTTTGGGGTTTTGGAGAACTTTTATTTTCGGGTCACTTTTTCTAAGGGACGGAAAAAGCAGAAAACACGAAAATAAAGCTAAATTTATCATTTTTGTTCTAAACACCAGAAAGTAAAAGTTGGGAACAGAAGGTTGTGACTTCTAGATTCATCCATCTCATGGTCATCAAAAGAAATCCGTCAATGAGGTTGATCAAGTCTCCTTGACAAACTTTTTTTCGAATCACATAAAACCGGAGAATTTTCGAATAATCACTAGGTTACCTCAACGGGGATGTGCATATCGCCAACAAGTAAATCATACTTCATCTTGACAGTAGGTATAGGGCATTCAAAGCTTCCAAAAAGAATTGATGAAGCTTTTTCAATAGCATTGATGCAATGAACTCGATATTGTTTCTTCGGAAAGTGCACCGTATGCTCATTACCATTAACATGGAAAGTGACATTGCCTTTGTTGCAATCAATAACATCCCCTGCGGTGTTTAAAAAGGGTCTTCCAAGGATGACCGCCATGGCATCATCCTCGGGAATATCCAAAATAACAAAGTCCGTTAAGATAGTAACGTTAGCAACCACAACCGGCACATCCTCGCAAATGCCGATAGGAATAGCAGTTGATTTGTCAGCCATTTGCAAAGACATTTCAGTAGGTTTCAACTTATCCAATTCAAGTCTACGATAGAAAAAGAGAGGCATAACACTAACACCGGCTCCAAGATCGCATAAAGGAGTTCTAACATAATTTCCTTTAATGGAGCAAGGTATAGTGGGCACTCCAGGATCACCTAGTTTCTTAGGAGTCCCACCCTTGAAGGTGTAATTAGCGAGCATAGTGGAAATCTCAACCTCAGGTATCTTCCTTTTATTAGTCACAATATCTTTCATGCACTTAGCATAAGGAGACATTTTGAGCATATATGTCAAACGCATTTGCAAAAAGATAGGTCTAATCATTTCAACAAAGCTCTCAAAATCCTCATAATCCTTTTTCTTGGATGGTTTGGGAGGAAAGGAAATGGGTTTCTAAACCCATGGTTATCTTTCTTTACCATGCTTCCTAGTAATAAAGTCATTCTTATCGTATCTCTTGTTCTTAGGTTGTGGGTTATCAAGATCAGGTTCAATCACCACATCCTTATCATGACTAGGTTGAGCATCAACATGAACACCACTATCAATATTATCACTAGGCTCATGTTCATCACTAGATTGTGTTTCAGCATCAGAAACAGAGACATCATTTGGATTCTCGGGTGTAACAGCAACAGGTTTGCTAGCATGCAAGTTCCTATCATCTTTCTTTTTCTTCCTATTACCAGGATGACTAGGTGCATCAGTGTTAACTCCTTGAGAATCTTGTTCAGTTCTCTTAGGATGGCCCTCAGGATACAAAGGTTCCTGAGTCATTCTACCACCTCTAGTGATAACACTAACGGAATTGTCATTCAACTCATTGAGCAAGTCATTTTGAGCCTTAAGTACTTGTTCTACTTGAGTAGTGACCATAGAGGCATGTTTACTCAAAAGCTTGAGATCATTGACATTTATATCCACACAAGCACTTATATGATCAATCATATGAGCATTTTGTATCAATTTTCTGCTAACATAATCATTGAAACTTTGTTGTTTGGCAACAAAGTTATCAAATTCATTTAAGCATAAGCTAGCAGGTTTATCATAAGGAATATCACTCTCATTGAATCTACGAAGAGAATTTACCTCTACTACATGTGTCGGGTTATCAAGACCATGTATTTCTTCAATAGGTGGTAGATTCTTAACATCTTCAGTTTTAATACCTTTCTCTTGCATAGATTTCTTGGCTTCTTGCATATCTTCAGGACTGAGGAATAGAATACCTCTTTTTTTGGAGTTGGCTTCGGAGGTGGTTCAGGAATAGTCCAAGCATTATCATTGCTCAAGATATTATTCAATAGAATTTCAGCTTGTTCCATAGTTCTTTTCCTGAAAACACAACCAGCACAACTATCTAGGTGGTCCCTAGAAGCATTGGTTAGTCCATTATAAAAGATATCAAGTATTTCATTTTTCACAAGAGGGTGATCAGGCAAAGCATTCAATAACTGGACAAGCCTCCCCCAAGCTTGTGGGAGACTCTCTTCTTCAACTTGCACAAAGTTATATATATATCCTGCAAGGCAGCTTGTTTCTTATGGGCAGGAAAATATTTCTCAGAGAAGTAGTATATCATATCCTGGGGACTGCGCACACAACCAGGAGCAAGAGAAGTAAACCAAGTCTTAGCATCACCCTTTAGTGGGGAAGGAAACAACTTACGGATATAGTAATGGCGAAATTTTTCCTCATTCGTGAATAGGGTGGCTATATCATTCAGCTTAGTAAGATGTGCTACAACTGTTTCAGACTCATAACCATGAAAAGGATCAGATTCAACCAAAGTGATTAACTGAGGATCGACAGAGAATTCATAATCTCGGTAACAAAGATGGGCGAAGTAGCAAACTTAGGACCATATTCATTCTAGCATTCAGAGATTTTTCTTTCCACTTGCGTAGTAAATTCTCAACATCATAGCTATCCTTACAAGCAAGAAAGTATTCAGCTACCTCTCCCTCCATAACATAACCCTTAGGTATATCAGGCAATTCATATCTAGGAGAGCTAGGTCTAACAGGTGTAACAGCAGGTTCTACTTCAATAATTTCATCAGTTTCAGAAGTATCATCACATTCAGCAGCAACTCTAGCAATTTGTGCATCAAGAAATGCACCTAGTGGCATATCATTATCAAGCAAAGCATCATCATAAGCGTCATGGATAGCAGAAGTAGCATCATCAAGCACACGCGACATATCAGGATTACCAATAGGTGGTAGTGTTGCAAATTTACTCATAACTGAAGGTGAATCAAGTGCAGAGCTAGATGGCAGTTCCTTACCTGTCCTCGTAGTTGAGGGCAAGACTTTAGTTTTTGGATCTCTCGGATTCCTCATAGTGATCAACAGATGTAAATCCCAAGTGACTCAGAGAATAGAGCTATGCTTCCCCGGCAACGGCGCTAGAAAAAGGTCTTGATAACCCACAAGTATAGGGGATCGCAACAGTTTTCGAGGGTAGAGTATTCAACCCAAATTTGTTGGTTCGACACAAGGGGAAGCCAAAGAATATTCTCGAGTATTAGCAGTTGAGTTGTCAATTCAACCACACCAGAAAGACTTAGTATATGCAGCAGAGTTTCAGTAGCAAAGTAGTGTGATAGTAACGGTAGCAGCGGTAACAGTAGCAGTGACAGCAGGAGCGGTAAAGTAACATAGCAAGGACCAGTAGGAAAAATCTCGTAGGCATTGGATCGGTGATGGATAATTATGTCGGATGACATTCGTCATGTAACAGTAATAACATGGGGTGATATGTAACTAGCTCCAGTTCGTCAATGTAATGTAGGGATGTATTCCGTATTTAGTCATACGTGCTTATGGAAAAGAACATGCATGGCATCTTTTGTCCATCCCTCCCGTGGCAGCGGGGTCCTAATGGAAGGGATATTAGGGTCTCCTTTTAATAGAGAACCGGAACAAAGCATTAGCACATAGTGAATACATGAACTCCTCATACTATGGTCATCTCCGGGAGTGGTTCCGGCTATTGTCACTCCAGGGTTGCCGGGTCATAACACATAGTAGGTGACTACAACTTGCAAGATAGGATCAAGAACACACATATATTGATGAAAACATAATGGGTTCAGATCTGAAATCATGGCACTCGGGCCCTAGTGACAAGCATTAAGCATAGCAAAGTAGTAGCAACATCAATCTTAGAACATAGTAGATACTACGGATCAAACCCCATCAAAACTAACTCGATTACATGATAGATCTCATACAACCCATCACCGTCCAGCAAGCCTACGATGAGATTACTCACGAACGATGAAGAGCATCATGCAATTGGCGATGAAGGATGGTTGGTGATGACGACGGCATCGATTTCCCCTCTCCGGAGCCCAGAACGGAGCCCTCCCGAGGAAGAACATGTGGTGGTGACGGCTCCGTATCATGAAACGCGATGAACTCTTCTTTCCTAATTTTTTCTAGGTGAGAGAGAATATATAGAGTTCGAGTAGGAGGCTGCGAAGCCACGAGGGCCTCACAAGCCTGTGAGGCGCGGCCAGGGGGGCACGCCTCCTGCGCTTGTGAGCTCCTGGCTTCGCGTCTCCAGGTAGTTCTTGCGCCAGTATTTTTTATATATTCCACAAAAAATCCTCGTAAATTTCCAGGTCATTCCGAGAACTTTTATTTCTGCGCAAAAACAACACCATGGCAATTCTGCTGAAAACAGCGTCAGTCCGGGTTAGTGATATGTCTCAAACGTATCTATAATTTTTTATGGTTTCACGCTGTTATCTTGTATTCTTTGTATGTTTTATGTACCTTTTTTATATCTTTTTGGGGACTAACTTATTGATTCACTGCCAAGTGCCAGTTTTTGTTTTTTCGTGTTTTTGACACTTTTCAGATCTGATTTTGGAACGGAGTCCAAACGGAATAAAATCCCCGAAATGATTTTTTCCTAAACGAAAGAAGACCAGGGAGCCTTTGGGCCAAGCCAGGTGGGCCCGAGGGAGCCCACAAGCCTGCACCACACCACTAGGGGGGATGCGGCGGTGGGCAAGCTTGTGGCTTCCCTGGCCGCCTCCTGACCTAGGTTTTGCGTCTATATATTCCCAAATATTTTGCAAAAAATCAGGGGAGCCTCGAAAATACTTTTCCGCCGCCGCAAGCTTCTGTTTCCGCGAGATCTCATATGGAGACCCTTCCCGGCACCCCGCCGGAGGGGACTTTGGAGGTGGAGGGCTTCTTCATCATCATCATCGCCCCTCCAATGACTCGTGAGTAGTTTACTTCAGACCTACGGGTCCGTAGTTAGTAGCTAGATGGCTTCTTCTCTCTCTTGGATATTCAATACACAGTTCTCCATGATCTTCATGGAGATCTATCTGATGTAATCTTCTTTAGCAGTGTGTTTGTTGAGATCCGATGAATTGTGGACTTGTGATCAGATTATCTATGATATATATTTGAGTCTTTGTTTATTTCTTATATGCATGATTTGATATCCTTGTAAGTCTCTCCGAGTCTTGGGTTTTGTTTGGCCAACTAGATCTATGATTCTTGCAATGGGAGAAGTGCTTGGTTTTGGGTTCTGCCATGTGGTGACCTTTCCCAGTGACAGTAGGGGCAGAAAGGCACACATCAAGCAGTTGCCATCAAGGGTAAAAAGATGGGGGTTTTATCATTGGTTTGAGATTATCCCTCTACATCATGTCATGTTGCTTAAGGCGTTACTCTGTTCTTATGGACTTAATACACTAGATGCATGCTGGATAGCGATCGACGTGTGGAGTAATAGTCGTAGATGCAGACAGTATCGGTCTACTTGTTTCGGACGTGATGCCTATAGAAATAATCATTGCATAGATATCGTCACGACTCTGCAGAGTTCTATCAATTGCTCGACAGTAATTTGTTCACCCTCCGTCTACTTGCTTTCATGAGAGAAGCCACTAGTAAACACTACGGCCCCCGAGTCTATTCATATCCATCGTTTACACCTCCGCTTTTACTTTGCTTTGTTACTTTGTTGCTTTCAGTTCTCACTTGGCAAACAATCTATAAGGGATTGACAACCCCTTCATAGTGTTGGGTGCAAGCTTTTGTGTTTGTGCAGGTTCTTGAGATACTCTTCCGCCGGATTGATACCTTGGTTCTCGAACTGAGGGAAATACTTACCACCGCTACGCTACATCACCCTTTCCGCTTTGAGGGAACACCAACGCAAGGCTCCAAGGCCACGGGGGAAATCCTTTGCATACTTGCCTAGGAAGTCCCTTAAGGCGTAGCCGCAGCTGAAGGATTCCTCGTGCCGTTGCTGAGGAGTATCAAGCAACACTCCTATTTCTGGCGCCGTTGGAAGGTCTTTTGTTGCAGTAGCAGTTAGTTCCATTCAAATCATGCAAATTAGATTTCAAAACAAGGGCAAAAGAGTTTGCAAAAGTAGATACGATGGAGACATATCACGCACCTACAGTAAGTCTTTTCGACCAACTGGAACATTTTTCCTTTTTTGTAGCGTTCGACGCGTGGTGGCGGCAGTCCTCAGCTTTTTGTTTGACGAAACATGCCGGATGGCCCGAACCCAGAGCGCTTTGACCCGGATCAGGACAAATCCGACGTCGAGGACTTCGAGTCGGACGGGGGCAGCCCAAGGGCCCCGAAAGCTCGGACGTGCCGAAGACGGAGGAGGACGGTGGTGGCGCGGAGGACGAGCCGACCGGCACCGCAGCTGGTGGGGTGGGGACTTCGCGTAACCCTCCTGACAAGTCCGTGAAGGACTGGAGGACGATGAAGACGACATGCACGTCTTGGAGGTGATGCCGACTGCGGGAGGATGCCTCGGGGCCTTCGATGAGGAAGGAGCGCGGAACTGTCGGCTGGGGGTCGGCAGACTGCCAACCATCTGACCCGTCGCCAAACGGTCGAGGAACGTTGCAGGGACAAATGGTCGGCCGACGGCTCGGCCGGCTCCCCGGTCGCCAAGAAGGTTCGGACGATGGCGCTGCCGGCGGGCACCCCTCCGCCGACGCGGAGGCTCAAGAAGGGAGCCCGCGACATTCCCCTGGCACGTGGTAAGTTTTCTTTGAGGCACGTGCCTCCCTTCTTTTCCTGCCTTCACAGCTGCGTGGCGCTTGAGCTTGCTCTCTTTGTTTTCGTTTTGGCAGCGAGTCCATTCAGCTGTCGGCGTCAGAGGCTCGGTCCTTGGGGCCGAACAGGTCGCGCCGCTTGCCGTGGATCATGCAGCGACGGCGCAGCTCGAACATGAGTGTGCCACACAACTTCGTGTGATGACGGCGAAGGCCGCGGCGGTCGCGGTGGCTGGCACGGGCGACGAGTGGTGCCACGGCATCGGCGGCCCCGGAGGCGCCTCTTGCGGGGGCCTCACTGACATGGGCAGAGGTGCATCAAGGGCCACGCCCGGAGGTGGTGACATCGGCTGGTGAGCCGACAGCTCGCGAGGTGGTGGCACCACCAGCTGGGGAGCCGGGGCGTCGGGCTGCATCCGAGGCCAGGAGTGGCGACGGCCGGGCCATGGTTGTCATGGGGATGCGGACGAGTTCGGCTACGGCCACAGCACCCCGCGTAGCTGGAGGCGGGCGGACTCCCCGGTCGCTGTCGCGGGTGACGGAGGAGTGGGGGCAGCTGAGCCGCGCCATGGGTGCAGCCAGGGCAAGCTCTTCGACCCGTGGGCAGGCCATGGTGCTGCCGACGGTCGCCGATGTGATGGCATGGTACTAGCACAGGACCGTCACCTTCGCCCGGTCAACAGTGAACAACCTCAAGCTGGTGGAGAAGGTGATGTACGTAAGTTCTTCGCCGAACTTTTCTTTCCGTTTATTCTGTGTTGAGTGCGCGCTAGCGCACCCATTGGGTGTAGTCCCCAAGATCCGGGCCGGCTGCGCAGCTTCATGGCAGTCGGGCCAAATCTTATCTGCTTTTGATCTTCCTTCTTTCCTTAGGTCGACCAGGCAAAACGCGAGTCGCTCTTCTAGGAGGTGGTAGCCCTGAGCCGGTATACCAAGAACTACTACTTCAAGACCTGCGTGGATCTTGAGACTCGGACGGTTGAGCTGGAGGCGGCTAGGCGTAAGCTTTCTTGGTGGTGGGTGTGCACGAGCGCACCCACTGGGTGTAGTCCCCAAGATTCTGGCCTGCTGCGCGGCTTCGTGGCAGCCGGGCCAAATCTTATCTGCTTTGTGTTGCTGTTGTCGAGAGGTCTGCTGACTTGATTCTTGTGCAGCGGCGGCCGTTCCCACGACCGAGGTGGAGGAGGTATGTAGCTCGCTTGCCGATGTTCGGGGCAAGCATGACGAGATCGCCGAGGAGCGCGAGCGTCTGGAGAAGGATTTGGACGCTGAACGGGCGGCCGCAACACTGCTGAAGGTGGAGGTGGAGCGGTTCGCCGGAGCGCTCCAGGCCGAGAAGGTGGCGAAGGAGACGGCCCAGCAGGCATCCGCCACCAGTGACGAGGCAGCAATGACTCTCCGGGCTGCGGTTGCTTGGCTTGGGGAGGAGGCACGCCAGGCGATGGCGCTCAAGGAGAGAGCAAAGCAGGAGGCAGCCGACATGCACAAACTTTTCTGTGATGCGGAATGCATATTTGCGGGTAAGCATTGTTGTTTCTTTTTGTTGCGTTTCGCTGGCTCCTTTTTTACTGATCGTCTTTCTTTTGGGTCGGCTCGCTTCTTAGAGACGTGTGCACGGGCGGAGCGAACCATGGAGGCCCGTCGGGAGGAGCAGTGCCGAGCCGGACGTTGGTGCCAGTTGGTTGACGGAGGAGGTGGCCCATGCATGTGAGACCCGGGTGGACTTCCTGCGAGTCCTTTACGATCGGCTCCAGGCGGCGGGCAAGAGCGTTGTTCGGGGCCTTTGGCCCGACCAGGCAGACGAGATTCTCGCCAGCCAGGTCGCGACGTGGTGGAGCATGCCGTGGAATGTTTTGACGCATGGAGGGCATCAGATGCGAGGAGTGGAGCCAGGATTGCACTGACCTTCGCCCTTTCCTGGTACTCAAGCATCAACCTCGACCAGCTGGCCACCATGCGAGCGGCGTCGCACGTGGAGCTGGCGTAGTGTGAGAAAGCCATCGGGTTCCGAGCCCACGAACTCACGAGCTACGTGGCGCTGGAAACCTACTACCCGAGCTGGATGAGGACAGTGTGCCCCTCCCAAAGAACGATTACAGCGTCCCCATCGTCTCGAGCGAGGAGAGAGTAGGGTCCAGCTCAGAGGAGCCTAAGGATGGCGGCGGGGCCGGCGAGGCGGCGGCCGGAGATGCGGACACATCATTCATGCAAGGGACGGAGGCACCTGCTGGAGGCGCCGAGGCTTCCCGGAGGCCGCCGCCGACCGGAGATGTGTAGATGCCACTGGCCAGCGACATGGAGGCCGGCGAGGAGGCGCCGCCGGCATCACCGACTAGCGACGCGGAGGCTAGCCGGGATCCACCGCCGCACCTGATGCTTAGAATAGCCAAGGACTCCGTCATCTGGGACCGGGAGGCGGCGCTGCTGGAGCCGCAAGTTATCTTTTGTTTTCCTTCTTGCACTTTGTAATGGACAAGCCCACCCACTGGGGGTGTAAGTTATTATAATGCACCCTCGGCCTTAGGCTGCTATATGTTAATTATGCATTACTTTTTATCTCGCTATGAATGTCGCTCGTCAGTTTGATCGGCACTTTTGCTTGCCTTAGTCATTTTTCCCGTGCGCCTCACTCCTTTGCCTTTTCTTCTGCTGGCCAGCCGGCTTGTGGACTGTGACCAGGCGAGGAGTGGACTGGCGGAGGTGAGTTTTCTCGTACTTTGGCTTTGGCAAACTAAGTTTTGAGCAAACCGAGTAGAGTAGCCGGACCCGGCCCGCCCTTTGTCAATATTTCCTAATCGCTCCAACCATTTGCTTGTGCGCCTGCCGGCTGGTCAGCCAGGTTGTGGTCTGCAGCCGGCGTGGGTAAGGCCGCCAGAGCGGAGGTATAGTACTTTGCCGAGCTGGGGTGGGAGTTGGTGTCCCGCAGTCTCCGAGCCGGCTTTGGGGTGCCAGCTGTTCATTGATTTGCTTGAAAGGTAAGATACATATGTTCACTTGCCTAACTGTAAAACGGGCGGAGGAGTTTCGCGTTCCACGGTCTCTCCGTCTCACAGCCGGAGCCGTCCTTCTTGTTTTTTCTTGCCTTCTGAGCGTCGATTAGATAGTAGGAGTTGTTGCTCAAAGCTTTGTTGATGATGAATGGGCCCTCAAATGGGGCGGACAGCTTGTGCTGGACGACTGTTCGCTGGATTAGTCGGAGCACAAGGTCTTCTTCTCGGAATGCGAGAGGCTTAACCAGTCGGCTGTGATAGTGGCGCACGCCCTGTTGATAGATGGCTGTTCTGGATATCGCGAGCTCGCGTACCTCCTCGAGGAGGTCGACGTCGTCTTCTCTAGCCTCTTTGGCATCGGCCTCGGTGTACGGGATGACCCGAGGCGAATCGAATTCGACGTCGGTGGGGATGATTACCTTGGTCCCTGATACGTCTCCGTCGTATCTACTTTTCCAAACTCTTTTGTTCTTGTTTTGGACTCTAATTTGCATGATTTGAATGGAACTAACCTGGAATGATGCTGTTTTCGGCAGAATTGCCTTGGTGTTATTTTTTTGCAGAAATCAATGTTCTCCAAACGTCCTGAAAATTTACGGGGAGCAGTTTTGGAAAATATCAAAAATATATGCGCCAAGTTCCACCTCAGGGGGTGGGCCAGTGGGCCACAAGCCCCTGCTCCGCCACCACCCCCCTGGTGGCGGTGGGCAGGCTTGTGGGGCCCACAGTCACCTGCCGCTCCCAACTCCAGTTCTGTAAGTTGCCTTTCGTCCCAGAAAAATAAAAAGAGAAGTTTTCGTCGCGTTTTCAATACGGAGGCGCCGCCACCTCCTATTCTTCATCTAGAGGGCAGATCTGGAGTCCGTCTTGGGCTCCGGGGAGGGTAAATCATCTCCATCGTCATCATCAACCTACTTCCCTCTCCAATTCCATGAAGCTCTTCGTCGTTCGTGAGTAATCTATTCGTCGGCTCGCTGGGCGGTGATGAGTAGGATGAGATCTATCATGTAATCGAGTTAGTTTTGATGGGGATTGATCCCTGGTATCCACTATGTTCTGAGATTTGATGTTGCTACTACTTTGCCATGCTTAATGTTTGTCACTAGGGCCCGAGTGCCACGATTTCATATCTGAAATTATTATGTTGTCACCAATATATGTGTGTTTTAGATCTGCAAGTTGTAGTTACCTACTATGTGTTATGATCCAGCAACCCCGGAGTGACTATAACCGGAACCACTCCCGGTGATGACCATAATTTGAGGAGTTCATGTGTTCACGAAGTGCTAATGCGTTGGTACGGTTCTTTATTAAAAGGAGAACCTTAATATCCCTTAGTTTCCTTTTGGACCCCGCTGCCACGGGAGGGATGGACAATAGATGCCATGCAAGTTCTTTTCCCTAAGCACGTATGACGACACACGGAATGCATGCCTACATCACATTGACGAACGGGAGCTAGCCACATATCTCTCCGTGTTATAGTTGTTGCATGATGAATATCATCCAAACAAATGACCGACCCATTGCCTGCGAGCTTGTCTTGCCCTGCTGCTGCTACTACTGTTGCTACTTCTGTTACTTGTCTTGCTCTGCTGCTACTGTTGCTACTACTGTTGCTTGCTACTGTTGCTACTTGCTACTGCTGTCACTACTGTTGTTCCTTGCCACTGCTATTGCTCGTTACACTGCTGCTACCTGCTACACTGTTGGTTCACCTACCGTTGACGGGAATTGACAACTTCCGTCGACGCGGCAAGGAAGGCGCCATTTGTACAATAGTTAGGAATAGTTTGCCGTCAATAGATCGTTTCTGACACCGTTGTTATCATATTACTTTGTCCTTACTACTGTGCTTGCAGATACTAATCTTTCAGGTGTGGTTGAATCTGACAAATTCAGCTGCTAATACTCGAGAGTATACTCTAACCTCCTGAAGCTTATCAACAAATTGGGTCGAATACTCTACCCTCGAAAACTGTTGCGAACCCATGCGCTGGTGGCCATCAACAACATTCTTCCAGTTTCATTGCCGGGGAGTGCTAGCAGCATTCTTCTGGTGCCGTTGCAGGAGAAGGTTTGTTGTCATAAGCATTCGTCTAGTTAACGCCAGAGATTGCAGATCAGCATTTTTCTGCTGCCGTTGCCGGGGAGGTATTGCTATATTCTCTGAGTCACTTGGGATTTATATCTGCTGATCACTATGAAGAATCTGAAGGATCCGAAGACCAAAGTCCTGCCCTCAACTACGAGGGGAGACAAGGAATTGCCATCTAGCTCTGCACTTGATTCACCTTCAGTTATGAGTAAGTTTGCGACATCACCTCCTGCTAGAAATCTTGATATGTCGCATGTGCTTGATGATGCTTGTGATACTACTGCTAGAGATGCTATGCTTGATACTATGACTGATGATGCTATGCTTGATACTGCTAGAAATGTTATGCTTGATACTGCTAGAGATGCTATGCTTGATACTTCTTTGCCTGATGATGCTAGAGATGCTATTTTGCCTGATGATGCTATGCTTGGTACTGCTAGAGATACTCCTTTGCCTGATGTTCCACTAGGAGTGTTCCTTGATGCTCACATTGCTAGAGTTACTGCCAATGCTTGTGATGCTTCTAAAACTGCCGATACTATTGAGATAGAACCTGCTTTTGCTCCTATTAGATCTAGCTCTCCTAGATATGAATTGCCTGATATACCTGAGGGTTACGTTATGGAGGGAGAGATAGCTGAGGATTTTCTTGCGTGTAAGGATGCTTATGACGCTGAGAAATTACTTCTCAAGTGGAAGGAAAAATCTCAGGAAGCTAGGATGAAAAATGACCCGAAGTTTGCCACTTCGCCTATCTTTGTCACCGATAAGGATTATGAATTATCTGTCGACCGTGAGATAATCTCTCTAGTCGAATCTAGTCCTTTTCATGGTTATGAGTCTGAGACGGTCATAGCCCATCTTGCCAAACTATCCGAAATAGTCAACCTCTTCACTAATGAGGAGAAGATCCGCCACTACTATATCCTTAAGTTGTTTCCTTTCTCTCTAAAGGATGACGCTAAAGCCTGGTTCACCTCTCTTGCTCCTGAATGTGTGCGTAGTCCCCAGGAGATGGTCTATTACTTTTGTGAGAAATATTTCCCTGCCCATAGGAAGCAAGCTACCTTGCAGGAAATATACAACTTTGCTCAACTCCAAGAAGAGAGTCTTCCACAAGCTTGGGGGTGGCTCGTCCAGCTACAAAATGATTTGCTTGATCACCCTCTTAAGAAGAATGAGATACTTGATATCCTCTATAACGGACTTACCGATGCCTCTAGAGACCACCTAGATAGTTGTGTCAGTTGTGTTTTTAGGGAACGAACTATAGAACAAGTTGAGACCCTACCGAATAACCTCTTGATCAACGATAATGCTTGGACTATTCCCGAACCACCTCCTAAGCCAACTCCTAAGAAAGGAGGTATTCTATTCCTCAGTCCCGAAGATATGCAAGAAGCCAAGAAATCTATGCAAGAGAAAGGCATTAGATCTGAAGATGTCAAAAATCTACCACTTATCGAGGAGATCCATGGTCTCGATAACCCGATACAGGTAGTGGAAGTTAATTCTCTGCGTAGGTTTGATGAGCGTGATATTCCTTTTGATAAACCTACTAGCCTATGCTTTGATGAATTTGACAACTTTGTTGCCAAACAACAAAGTTTCAATGATTATGTTAGCAGACATTTGGAACAAAGTGCTCGTATGCTTAGCCATTTAAGTGCTTGTGTAGACAGAAATGTCAATGCTCTGAAGCTTCTGGGTAAACATGCCTCTATGATTACTACTCAGGTAGAACAGGTACTTAAAGCTCAGAATGACCTGCTCAATGAATTAAATGACAACTCTGTTAAAGTCATTACTAGAGGAGGCAAAATGACTCAGGAACCTTTGTATCCTGAAGGTCATCCTAAGAGAATTGATCAAGATTCTCAAGGAATCAATGCTGGTACACCTAGTCATCCTAAGGAGAAGAAGAAGGATGATAGGAGCCTACACGCCAGTTCACCAAATACTGTCACCCCTGAAGAACCTAATGATATTTCTGCGTCTAATGCAGAAACACAATCAGGTGACGAACATGAACCTGGTGACAACATGGACAGTGGTGTTCATAATAATGCTCAACCTAGCCATGATGAGGATGTGGAGATTGAACCTACGGTTAATCCTGATAATCCAAAGCCTAAGAGATACGACAAGAATGACTTCACTGCTAGGAAGCATGGTAAAGAAAGAGAGCCATGGGTTCAGAGACCTATGCCCTTTCCTCCTAAGCCATCCAAGAAAAAGGATGATGAGGATTTTGAGCGCTTCGTTGAGATGATAAGACCCGTCTTTCTGCAGATGCGGTTAACTGATATGCTCAAGATGTCTCTGTATGCCAAGTACATTAAAGATATCGTGACTAATAAACGGAAGATACCACATCTTGAGATCTCCACCATGCTTGACAATTACACTTTTAAAGGTGGAACTCCTAAGAAACTTGGTGATCTCGGAGTGCCCACTATACCTTGCTCCATTAAAGGAAACTACGTAAGAACTGCCTTATGTGACCTTGGAGCCGGTGTTAGTGTTATGCCACTCTCTCTCTATCGTAGATTTGAGTTGGATAAGTTGACACCCACTGAAATTTCTCTGCAAATGGCCGACAAATCAACTGCTTTCCCTATCGGCATTTGCGAGGATGTGCCTGTTGTGGTTGCTAACACCACTATCTTAACAAACTTTGTTATCTTGGATATCCCCGAGGACGATGCCATGGCTATCATCCTCGGAAGACCCTTTTTAAACACTGCAGGGGCTGTTATAGATTGCAACAAAGGCAATGTTACTTTCCATGTCAACGGTAACGAGCACACAGTGCACTTTCCGAAGAAACGATATCCAGTACATTGCATCAATGCTATCGAAAAGACTTCATCAATTCTCATTGGGAGCTTTGAATGCCCTATTCCTCGTGTCAAGATGAAGTATGATTTGCTTGTTGGGGAGATACATATCCCCATTGAGGTGACTTAGTGGCTATTCTAAAATTCTCCGTTCTCTCTTGCGATTCGAGAGGGTTTTGTCATAAGGACTTGATCAATCCCATTGGAGGATTTCTTTTGATGACCATGAGACGGATGAATCAGAGAGTCACATACCTCTGTTTTGAGTTTTCCTTTTCTGTTGCTTAGAAGAAAAATGATAGAATTAGTTTAGTTTTTCCTGTTTTCTGTTTTAGCGTCCCGGAGAAAAATACCTCGAAAATAAAAGTTCTCCGATGGTCCTGAAAATTTAGTATGATTTTTTTCTGGAATTTTTGAAAATTTCTGGGTCTGAGAGCTGGCCATGGGGCTTGACCAGTGGGCCACAAGCCCCCCCCCCACCGCCACCTACCCCCCTGGTGGCGGGGTGCAAGCTTGTGGGGCCTACAGGCACCCCCTCCACTCATTCCAGCTCCCAACCTCTTCTTCCACCTCCAGAAAAAATTGTTTTGCAGCTCAAACCCGTGTTCTTGCTCATTAGGCTGTGATTTTCGATCTTCTTGCTCAAAGCACCATTCTCCGAACCGTTTTGGGGAAATTACTCCCTGGTAAGTGACTCCTCCATTGGTCCAATTAGTTTTTGCTCTAGTGCTTTATCCTTCGCGAATTCTTGCTACCTTGGTGACCCTGTTCTTGATCTAGAAAAGTTGGTTTTAATTGGTCCCAAGTAGTTTTAGCACGTGATACGGTCTCTAGGCACTAGTAGGAGTAGTTGCTACAAGTTGGGTTAATCCTTATTCACTTTTCTTTCGAAGTCTCTAAAAATTTCAGAATTTTTCACAGCTAGAAAAGGGAAAAGATGAGGAGGTTCTTGAGAGGCTCTTCAAGTCGTAACCCCAAGGAGGACGAGAAGAATCACCCCAAGTACGCAGTCCCTTGAGTCACAGAAGTTCGAGCGTGCGAGTGGCCAAGTGATGAATTTTTGCACGTCGCCGGACTTTATGAAGACTTTTATTACTTGATGGAGAACGCAGGTCTTACTGCGTTCGTTGAAGATAAGTGCCCACAATATCTCCTCCTCACAAATATTTTCGTTCAAAGCTTCAACTTTTATCCGAGGAAGAATCCTCCCATGGTTGAGTTCATGATATACGATGTCCCCTAGTGCATGACGCTGTAGGATTTTTGCAATGTATGCAAATTACCTTATGTTGGGGATATCTGTAACCCTCGTCCACGGGACTTGGAGGATTTCATTGGTCCTATTGCTGTTGGAGAGGAGAGAGGAGTGTCTCGCGCTATAATTGCTAGCATACATTTTCTTGTGCTTCGGTACTTCTCACTATTTGTGGGAAAATGTTTGATTGGCCGTGGGGAGGCTGGATCACTTAGTTCTCCAGACCTTGCGGTTTTGCGCGAAGGCCTTTATAACGATAAGACTTATAGCTTGGGCGCTATAGTAGCTCAACGGTTGAACCTGAACCATTCTAAAGGAGTCGTCTATGGAGGTATCTATGCTACCCATCTTGCCAGACACTTTGAGATACCCATTAGACTGGGAGAGGAAGGAGAGATGCTTCTCCCTGAGAGATATCTGGATTATGACAGCATGGTTCGCCATGATTTTCTGGATAGAGATGCTAGTAGACGGATGATTTATAACCTGGTGTTTAGTCAGGGTACTCGAGGGACTATTACTTTGCCTGCTCCTTCTTTGTTTGATCTTCATGCAGGCAGGTATACTATTATGCCCGCGGACATCTATGCATATTGGGGCTTGGCCCAACCACAGGCGCCCGTGCCCGAGCCGCCAGTCGAGTACCAGACGTCAGTTTATCAGTGGGAGCCAGAGGAGCTCCCACAGCAGTGGCATCCACAGTCTGCTCCGGAGTATCCCAGAGTTGGTTATTTCCCACCATGGGAGTAGACCAAGCTAGGCCAAAAGCCTAAGCTTGGGGGAGTACGTGTTCTCACCGACTTCACATTCATGCTTATGCTTTCACTTTGTTAGCCAGTGTTTACACTTTGCCACTGTATTATCCATGCTATTTCTTTTTGTTTTCTTATTTACTTGTTTTGTGTCCTTTTGAGAAAACCCAAAAATATTTTTCTTTCTTCTTCTGCTTGTTCGGAGTTTTCCCGTGTAAATAGTTTTCTTTTTCTTTGTGTCAAGGTAGAAGATATTGGTTACAATGCTTAGTGGTTCTTGCATGCTTACCTGTTTAGCTTTCAAAGAGCCATATTATTTTGTCTTCTCCTTTGTGTTTGCCTGCAGATTCAGCTTAGTCCAATGCGCTTATTATCGTTTTCATCATTTGATCGTGCAAATGAAAGGCAACAATGATGATATATGATGAAGTGACTGAGACTGAAAAGCTGGTATGAACTCTACCTATTTTGTTTTTGTAAATATGACTAGCTTGTCGACCCAGATTTAGCTTTGTTGTGAGAGAACCATGTTGGCAATGACAACTTAGAGATCATAGTTTCTGATGCCATGCTTATTTAGCTGAGAGCTTATAATGGTTTGTCTTGGATGCCAACATAGATTTTGAGATGACTATGATGTGGTATGATAGGATGGTATTCTCCTTTGAATGTTTCAAGTGGCTTGACTTGGCGCATGTTCATGTATGTAGTTGAAACAAAATCAACATAGCCTCTATGATGTTCGTGTTCATGGTGATTTATATCCTGTTCATGCTTGCATTCATTGTTAGTCAAACTCATTGCATCTTGATGACTGTTGTCGCTCTCTAGTTGGTCGCTTCCCAGTCTTTTGCTAGCCTTCACTTGTACTAAGTGGGAATACTTCTTGTGCATCCACTTCCATAAACCCAAAAGTTTTTCCATGAGAGTCCACCATACCTACCTATTTGCGGTATCTACCTGCCGTTCCAAGTAAATTTGCATGTGCCATTCTCTAAACCTTCAAGAAATAATCTATTTTGCATGCCCGGACCGCTCATGTGGTGACAGAGGGCTATTGGTATCTTCCATGCTAGGAGTCTTATCCTCGACATGTGTTTATTCACAGTCATTCACGAGAAAGGGGCCGGTATTTGGGACGCCCAGTTCCGCGCTTAAATCGAAAACATAACTGTAAAACAAGACTCCCCCCGGATTGATGTTAGTATGGACGGTACCCGAGGATTCGGCTAGCCCTGGAGTGTGATTGATTGGTGGTGGGGGAGTAAAAACTTTACTTTTCTGTTAGGGAACCGCCTATAGCATGAGTAGCATGGAAGATATTGAGAACTCTTGGTCATTGTGTTGACAATGAAAGCATGCCACCCAAAATTATTATCTCTATTTTCAAAAGCTTGAGCTCTGGCTCCTCTGCAAATCAATGCTACCCTCTGCGAAGGGTCTATCTATTTATTTTCCTGTCGAGTAATCCTCCTCTTATATAAGCACCAATTAGAGAGCACCTCTGTCATTTTTATGCTTTGCTTTTGATTGATATTGAGTGTGACTATGGTTGGATCTTCATTGCTATGAATTACAATGTTTAGTCATCCCTTGATCTTTGAAAGTGCTCTGCATTTATGTTTTGCGGTCTCGGAAAGAGCTAGCGAGATACCACCTATTCATATTGCTTCATGCTTGTTTTGATTGAAGTGTTGGTATTTGAAACTCATTATTATTTGCTCGTTAGCTGATTATGCCATTGATATTAGTTTACCGTGAGACCTTTATGTCATTTGCTATTGTGGTTAACTTGTGATCTTGCTGAAATTTTGGTTGTGTGTTAGACATAGTTGCAACGACAAGATCAAACAGAGTTTGTCAAAGTTTTTCTTTCTCTCTCAGTTTGTCAACTAAGTTGGTTGAGGACAAGCAAGGTTTTAAGCTTGGGGGAGTTGATACGTCTCCATCGTATCTACTTTTCCAAACTCTTTTGTCCTTGTTTCGGACTCTAATTTGCATGATTTGAATGGAACTAACCTGGACTGACGTTGTTTTCAGCAGAATTGCCTTGGTGTTATTTTTGTGCAGAAATCAAAGTTCTCCAAGCGTCCTGAAAATTTAGGGGGAGCAGTTTTGGAAAATATCAAAAATATCTGCGCCAAGTTCCACCTCAGGGGTGGGCCAGTGGGCCACAAGCCCCTGCTCCGCCACCACCCCCTAGTGGCGGTGGGCAGGCTTGTGGGGCCCACAGGCACCTGCCGCCCCCAACTCCAGCTCTATAAGTTGCCTTTCGTCCCAGAAAAAATAAAAAGAGAAGTTTTCGTCGCATTTTTGATACGGAGGCGCCGCCACCTCCTGTTCTTCATCTAAAGGGCGGATCTGGAGTACGTCTTGGGCTCCAGAGAGGGGAAATCGTCGCCATCGTCATCATCAACCTTCTTCCCTCTCCAATTCCATGAAGATCTTCGTCGTTCATGAGTAATCTATTTGTAGGCTCGCTGGGCGGTGATGAGTAGGATGAGATCTAACATGTAATCGAGTTAGTTTTCATGGGGATTGATCCCTAGTATCCACTATGTTCTGAGATTTGATGTTGCTACTACTTTGCCATGCTTAATGCTTGTCACTAGGGCCCGAGTGCCATGATTTCAGATCTGAAATTATTATGTTGTCACCAATATATGTTTGTTTTAGATCCGATCTTGCAAGTTGTAGTTACCTACTATGTGTTATGATCCGGCAACCCCGGAGTGACAATAACCGGAACCACTCTCGGTGATGACCATAGTTTGAGGAGTTCATGTGTTCACCAAGTGCTAATGCATTGGTCTGGTTCTTTATTAAAAGGAGAACCTTAATATCATGTAGTTTCCTTTTGGACCCCATTGCCACGGGAGGGATGGACAATAGATGTCATGCAAGTTCTCTTCCCTAAGCATGTATGACGACACACGGAATGCATGCCTACATCGCATTGACAAATGGGAGCTAGCCACATATCTCTCCGTGTTATAGTTGTTGCATGATGAATATCATCCAAACAAATCACCGACCCATTGCCTACGAGCTTGTCTTGCTCTGCTGCTGCTACTACTATTGCTACTCCTGTTACTTGTCTTCCTCTGCTGCTACTATTGCTACTACTGTCGCTTTCTACTGTTGCTACTTGTTACTGCTGTCATTACTGTTGTTCCTTGCCACTGCCATTGCTCGTTACACTGCTGCTACCTGCTACACTGTTGGTTCACCTTCCATTGATGGGAATTGACAACTTCCGTCTACGCGGCAACGAAGGCGCCATTGATACAATCGTTAGGAATAGTCTGCCGTCAACAGATCATTTCTGACACCGTTGTTATCATATTACTTTGTTGTTACTACTGTGCTTGCAGATACTAATCTTTCAGGTGTGGTTGAATCTGACAAATTCAGCTGCTAATACTCGAGAGTATACTCTCACCTCCTGACTGGCTTATCAACAAATTGGGTCGAATACTCTACCCTCGAAAACTGCTGCGAACCCATGCGCTGGTGGGCCATCAACAACATTCTTCCAGTTTCATTGCCGAGGAGTGCTAGCAACATTCTTCTGGTGCCGTTGCAGGAGAAGGTTTCTTGTCATAAGAATTCGTCTAGTTAATGCCAGAGATTGCAGATTAGTGCCTTACACCAAGAAGAATGGGGTGAAGCCGAACGACCGGTTGGGCATGGTTCGCACGCTCCATAGCACCGCCGGTAGTTCCTCGACCCAGGCGTCGGCCGAGCGCTCAAGTGGCTCGATCAGCCCGAGTTTGAGGCCGGCCAGGATGAAGCCATTTGCCCACTCCACCTGGTCGTTTGGCTGCGGGTGGGCCACAGACGCGAGGTCGAGTCAGATTCCCTGCTCACTACAGTAGCGAGCGAGCGCGCCCTTGGCGAAGTTAGTGTCATTGTCGGTGATGATGTTGTTGGGGAGGCCGTAGAGGACGACTATGTCCTTGATAAACGTGGCGGCCATTGGGACGTCAAGCTTCTTGATTGGCCTAGCCTCTATTCACTTTGTGAACTTGTCAACTGCCACTAGGAGATGTGTCACGCCGCCTTAGGCGGTTTCGAACGGACCTACCATGTCTAGGCCCCAGACAGTGAAGGGCCATGTGAGCGGGGTGGTTTGCAGGGCCACAGCCGGCTGGTGGTTGTGCGCTTTAAAGTGTTGGCAGCCGTTGCACTGGTCGACTAGTGCCTTGGCATCTTTAGGGCAGACGGCCAATAAAAACCATGGCAGAACGCCTTGGCCACCAGGGAACGTTAGGCGGCGTGGTGGCCACACTAGCCCTGGTGGATGTCGAGGAGGATCTCGCGGCCCTTGTCCGCCTCGCCCGGTCAGCCTCGGGCATGACCGGTGGTGTTGCAGCCATGCCGAGCCTTGCATCATGATGCGTGTAGCCGCATTAGCTTTGTCAATGCACACTTTAGCCATGCATGCCCCTGTGCCGAGGGCCTGGTCTTGTCTTCGTACGTCAGTATGGTCGGATGGGACGGGCGCTGACCCGCCAGCTACTGCGAGCCGGCCCGTCGGGTGCTGGCCATGCGGGTCGTTCGTGGCCAGCCGGTCGGGCCAAACGTCACCAGCCGGAACGCCACACGGTGGCTAGGCTAGCCGGCCAAGGGGGCCAGCCAACCCGAATGTCTTGGAGAGGGATGCCCTCCGCTTTGGTATGCCCAGGGGCCATATCCCCGACAACCTTTTTGGTGCCCGAGGAGGTAGCAGCTTCTCGGACTCCTCGGGCGCGACCCTCTTCCTTGTTTGAGGGGAGTCCTCCTCCTCCTCCTCATCTTCTCGGTCCTCTTGGACGAAGGAAACACGTGTATCCACGAACTTGGTGTCCGAGGGACCTCTTGGACGAAGACCTTCGCGAGTCTCCTCCTTCTCTTTTTTCTTCTTCTCCAGCGTCGTGTACGGCACCACAACCAGCATTGCGGTCAGCAATGCCGATCTAGGCCCCTGAGGCAAGGGAGTTGGGTCGTCTATTTTTTCGGCTACGGCCAGCCAGTCCTGTAGGGACGGTAAGATGATGGATAAGACTTTTGATAAAGATCTAATCTTTAGGCGAGTATAAATCTTGGAGGTACCCCATTAGGGGGAGTTTCGGCATCAAAGTCGGCGCCTTCGTCCTTGGTCGGCCACGCTTGCTGGGGCTTGAACAGTATCCGCCACACATTCTCATGAGTAGTGCAGTAGAACTCCTGTACCACCCTAGGGTCGTCGGGCTTGTAGGCCCACATTGGGGTGTCCCGCACTGGCAGGGAAGGATGCGACAATGGAGCATGACGGGGGGATAACCCCGGGGTAGGCTCATCGAGCCTACTTCTTTACATTCAAGATTAAAGGGAAACCGCAACTCTCTCCACACTGCCAAATCCCCCTAGCCGGCTAGGAAGCCCTTGCCGGGTAGGGGCGAGACAGCCAACTCCTCTTGGCTGGCTAGGAATCACCTGTCGGCTAGGAGCAAGACGGCTACCTCCTTCTGGGCGTTTGGGAAGCGTCGGCCGGCTAGAGGAGAGATGGTCGTTCCTAGGCCGGCTAGCAAGGCTGCTAGCCGGCCAAGGAGCTCAAGTCACATCAGATAGTAGGCCATGACGAGACCCTATGATTAAAGGTGAATACGCGTCAGCAAGGGTACAAGGTTGGAGCGCACGGCAGATACAGTGTCAGCGGCCATGCCGCTGACCTACTCCGGCTCCGATCTGTCAACCACGCACAGTACCGACACGTCGCCACCCACTCCATTACCAAGCTTGGCATCGCAACAGTGGAGACGGCCATACTGGCAACCCATGATGAATCTCACAAGACGACGCTGGACGTACTACACGTGTCGTGCGTCGGCCTTACGCGAGAGTTTCATTGGCTGGCCGGTGGGTCCCATAGCCATATGGGACCTCGCAACCGGCGGGCCCCTTCAGCGACAAGACAAGACTATTGTGGACCCCCTGGCCAGCCGGCGAGACTGCCAGGCGGGTCCCTCCTTTGTACTTTTATCCTTATTGTAGGTCAGTGGGTTCGTCTATAAAACCCCCCGATCCCCCTCCATGCAGAGGGTCGGTCAATTGCTCATACACACGCCCATACAGGAGAGGTAGACGCGAGCCGGCAGCTCCTTCTTCCTCCTCCATCGAACAGATCCAGGAGCACACTGTAACCTCTCTGGTGCATTATTCATTCTGGCAGGCCTAGGGGTGTTATCTCTACGGAGAGCCCCGAACCTGGGTACATCATGTGTTCCTTGCTTGTACCAACCCCGTTCCCAGAGCCCGCTGGTGTCCTTTCGGTTCCCACCACATCTTTAGCCTACCCATGGCTTATGTCGTGAGTAAACACCGACATTTGGTACCCACCATGGGGCCGTCCGCGGCATCGGCCAGAGTTACGCTCTGGGCGGTGCCCTTCGCCAACACTGTCGGATGCCTCACGCCCGGATCGATCAGCATGCCCGTGGAGCCTGCCCTTGCGGAGGTGTCTGCAATGTTGGTCGATGTTCTAGTCCGTCTCATGGACACTGACGAGGAGTCTGACGACGAGTCATGCCCAACGTCGTCATCGCTACTGTTGCGAACCTCGGCATCCTCTTCAGTGACATGCGCCTCGACGATGAACCTCGCTACCTCGACGAGGGCATCGACATCGACGCGCTATCCGCCAGCTTCAGTCGGCTCTCCCTCGAGGAGGGGCCTGCACATGATGAGTACCCTAGCGAGGTGCTCGTCTTCGATGGTCCACCATCATCTGCGGGGTGTCTTGCCCCACACCACGTCGTTGTCGTCTCCAACCTCATGGAGGTGATGGTCATCGGTGGCGGCACCAGCAAGCCTCACGGCAAGGCGTCAGCAAAGGCAGCTGACCCCGCTGCGGGTACTGCAGACACGCTTCATGCTGCCCTTGCCGGCTTGAAGACGCCTATCGCCACCTCTGCAAACCCAACTAATGCTAGGGCCTCAGGCAGATCCTGGAGGGGGGCATTGTCATCGCCACTGCCAAGCGTCGAATGGAGGCCGCGCAGCGCGGTATAACTCCGCTTATGGCCTCACTCCAGCTGCTGATGGTCCTAGCCGACTCGACGAGGTCCGCGGCCGCGGCCGGGTCATCGCCGATATTCTAGGTGGCAAGCAGCCCATTTACGATACCCCCGCAGCCAACTTGCGGGCCGCTCAGGCAGCTATGGCAGAAATGCCTAACTTGGAGGGCGAGGAGCGCGTCCTTCAAGAAAAGCAGGTCAAGGATCTCCTTGACGCTGCTAATGAGTAGCAGACTCTTCTTGACCATGGTCATGCTCAGTCGGTGTCTCCGGGAGCCGACCCCGGAGCACACCGCAACCCCAGCGGCCGTCATCATGCCGAGGGTTCCTTCTCTCATCGCACTTCTGGCCGGAAGGGCGAGGGCAGTCAAGATAGGCGTTCCATGCGCCATTGCGAGCCAGCTTTAGGCCGACATCGTAGGGATGCTGGCGACGAGGGGGATTTGGTGCGTGAGTTTCCTCCTCCGAGGCAACGAGAGGGGGCCAACACCACAAGCTCCCAGGACACCCTTCCGATCTCAGCCCGGATCGGACCTCGCGTCCCTCACAGCGACAGCGATGCTCGCAGACGCCTCAACCTTCCTTGAGGAGGATGGTCCCATTGGTCGAGCGTGCTTCGGCCCCCGGATCCGAGCGGAGCCGTTCCCCAGAGGCTTCACTCTTCCTCGGGACACCCCCAAATACAACGGCAAGGCCAAGCCAGAAGACAGACTGATCGACTACACCACCACAGTCGGCATCGCTCGGGGCAACAAGCGCGTAGCAGTCCGCTACGTGCCTGTCATGCTGGCCGGCTCGGCCAAGACATGGCTCAACAGCCTTCCAGCCGGCGGCGTCAACTCTTGGGTTGACTTCGAGGAGGCGTTCGTTTGCAACTTCACTAGCACATATAAATGCCCTTTGTCGGCCTCGCGAGCTGGCCATGTGCGTCCAGAGGCCTGACGAACCCCTTCGCGACTACGTCATGCGTTGGACGGAGCTGCGCAACTCCTACGAAGGAGTGCATGAGGTACAAGCCATTCAATATTTCATTGATGGCTGCCGAGACGGCATCCTACTCAAGCACAAGCTCATGTGCTCCGAGCCCACCTATTTGGCAGTGCTCATGGCCAAGGCGGAAAAGTACGCCACGACCGACTCCGTGATGCGGGTCAGGGTCACCGCCTCGGACAAAATTGTCCCCACGCCGTCTACTCCCAAGCCGGCTGGCGACAACCGAGGCGGCCAGAACAACAAGCGCAAGGCGGATCAACTTGATTCGCGCTCTACAAGCAAGCAGGTGGCTAGCATGGAGGAAGATGCGTCGGCTACCCAAGCCGTCTCTCAATGGCAGCAGACCGGCAAGAACAATTGGCAGCCCAAGGTCACATTCGAGCAAATGCTCGACGCACCATGCAAGATGCACACTGGGGCAAAGCTGGCCACTCATACCCTCCGGCAGTGTAGCTTTCCACAGCGACTATCGTGAGGAGAGGGTCTGTCGGCTCCCCCGGCGGCGGCTGCTGCGCCTCGGGCTCCGGCTCCGGGGCCGGCTCCACCACCACCGCCTCACAACGACGGCCATCGCCACGATGAGTACCCCCACCAAGACGGAGCTTACGTCGTCTTCACCAGCGAGGGTGACGACAAGCATAGCCAACGACAACGCCGGCGTGAGGTGAACGCCACGGTCCCCCCGGTTCCCCAATTCATCCATTGGTCTGAAAAGCCAATTACGTGGAGCCGAGCTGACCATCCTGCGGTGATGCCGAACCCTGGCTCATACGCACTCGTCCTCGACCCCACCTTCGCCTCCAAGAGGCTCACTTGCCGGTTCTCCCGGGTGTTGATCGACGGCGGCAACAGCATAAACATCCTCTACCGCGACACCTTGATCAAGCTTGGGCTGAAGGAGAAGGGTCTCCAGCCGACCAGCACTGTCTTCCACGGCATCATGCCGGCACAGTCCTGCTCACCAATCGGCAAAATCCAGCTGGACGTCCTCTTTGGAGACAAGGCGCACTTCCGCCGAGAATCAATCTGGTTCGAGGTGGTGGATCTCAACAGCTCGTACCACGCGTTGTTGGGCAGGCCGACTTTGGCCAAGTTCATGGCTATCCCCCACTACGCCTACCTCAAGATGAAGATGTCGGGTCCAAAGGGCATCATCACCATCGTTGGCGACTACAAGAAGTCGCTCGAGTGTGCACACAACAACAGCCGTCTAGCCGACGCCCTGGTGATTGCTGAGGAAAAGAGGTAGATCGACCGGCTCGTGTCTCAGGCTATCGAGTAGCCGGCGATCCCTAATCCACCATCCCAGTCGGCCGGTGATGACCCACAAGTATAGGGGATCAATCGTAGTCCTTTCGATAAGTAAGAGTGTCAAACCCAACGAGGAGCAGAAGGATCTGACAAGTGGTTTTCACCAAGGTAAAATCTGCACGCACTGAAATTGTCGGTAACAAGTGATTGTGTGGTGAGATGATTCGTAGCAAGCAACAAGTAACAAAAGTAGCAACGGTGCAGCAAAGTGGCCCAATCCCTTTTGTAGCAAGGGACAACCCTGGACAAAGTCTTATAGGAGGAAAAACGCTCCCGAGGACACACGGGAATTTCTGTCATGCTAGTTTCATCATGTTCATATGATTCGCGTTCGTTACTTTGATAGTTTGATATGTGGGTGGACCGGCGCTTGGGTACTACCCTTGCTTGGACAAGCATCCCACTTATGCTTAACCCCTCTCGCAAGCATCCGCAACTACGAAAGAAGAATTAAGACAAAGTCTAACCATAGCATTAAACTAGTGGATCCAAATCAGCCCCTTACGAAGCAACGCATAAACTAGTGTTTAAGCTTCTGTCACTCTAGCAACCCATCATCTACTTACTACTTCCCAATGCCTTCCTCTAGGCCCAAATAATGGTGAAGTGTTATGTAGTCGACGTTCACATAACACCACTAGAGGAAAAACAACATAGAACATATCAAATTACCGAACGAATACCAAATTCACATGACTACTATTAGCATGACTTATCCCACGTCCTCAGGACAAAAGTAACTACTCACAAAGCATAATCATATTCATGACCAGAGAGCTAATGAGTAGCATCAAGGATCTGAACATAAACTCTTCCACCAAATAATCCAACTAGCATCAACTACAAAGAGTAATCAACACTACTAGCAACCCTACAAGTACCAATCGGAGTTGCGAGATGGAGATTGGTTACAAGTGATGAACTAGGGTTTGGAGATGAGATGGTGCTGATGAAGATGTTGATGGTGACGAGTCCCCTCCGATGAGAGGAGTGTTGGTGATGACGATGGCGACAATTTTCCCCTCCGGGAGGGAAGTTTCCCCGGCAGGATCGTCCTGCCGCAGAGATTGGTTCTGCTCAAGTTCCGCCTCGTGGCGGCGGCGAAACCACGAAAAAGCTCCTCCTTGATTTTTTTTCCTGGACGAAACACTTCATATAGAAAAAGAGGGGGGCAAGTGGGCCAGCAGGGTGCCCACAAGCCCCCATGGCGCGGCCTGGGGGGGTGGCCTCGCCGTGCAGGCTTGTGGCCACCCCGTGGCGCCTCTCTGGCGCATCTTCGGCCCAGTATTTTTGATAAATCGAGAAAAAAATCCACGTTGATTTTTACGGCGTTTGGAGTTGCGCAGAATAGGTATCTCAACTTTGCTCCACTTTCAGGCCAGAATTCAAGTTGCCGACATTCTCCCTCTTCATGTAAACCTTGCAAAATAAGAGAGAAAAGGCATAAGAATAGTACCGTGGAGTGAAATAACAGCCAAAGAAGCGATAAATATCATAATGAAAACATGATGCGAAATGGACGTATCAACTCCCCCAAGCTTAGACCTCGTTTGTCCTCAAGCGAAAGCCCAGCTCAATAAATATGTCCACATGTTTAGGGAGAGAGGTGTCGACAAAACAAGATAAGAACATGCATGCATCATGATCAAGATCAGAACAGCAATACCAACATGTAATCTCTCAACTGCAATACAAAACAAGATCAAAGTTTCTGTTGGACACACAGAAAGATAGGGGCTTATAGTTTTGCCTCCCAACTGCTCACCTCAAGGGTAATGTCAACAATAATAATTCATGAATGCTTACCTCCAAGTTGACATATGAATATAGATCTTTCCCAAGCATATGACGATAGCCAAGACAAAGGAGAAATTAGGAATTGGTGAAGATCACCATGACTCTTTCAAGGGTAAAAAGTAAAGGTACAAGATAGGCCCTTCGCAGAGGGAAGCAGAGGTTGTCATGCGCTTTTGGGGTTTGGATGCGTGTCCCCATAGTGCGGAGGAACGTCACTTTATATTGCATCCTGTGATAAAGAACTTTATTATGCAGTCTGTCGGTTTTATGTCTTCCTCATCACAGGTTCGTATAAAGCTTATTTTCCACATACTAATAGATCATACATATTAGAGAGCAATTTTTATTGCTTGCACCGATGACAACTTACTTGAGGGATCTTATTCAATCCATAGGTAGGTATGGTGGACACTCATGGCAAAACTGGTTTGAAGGTTTATGGATGCACAAGTAGTATCTCTACTTGGTGCGGGAGGTTTGGCTAATATGAGGTGGAAGCAATCGTCACATGCTAAGGGATCTCTAATCATATAACATTGTTCGGAGCCAAGCAAACACAATTCATTATGTTGTCTTCCTTGTCCAACATCTACTTCTAGGCATGCAATAGTTTAGTGAGTGTTCACAATCATAGATGGTGTCAGAGATGATATATTTGTATGTGAACCTCTCCTTCTTTATTACTTCCTATTAATTGCAACAATGACCAAGGTCTACGTTTGCCTACCCTCAACAAGTTTCAATCCTCATTCTTTTTATATGTGAAGTCATCACTTCCCATAAGATCATTACATGATCTTTCATGCTTTTGTTCTATTCTCACTCTTTTGATCATGACAAGAGGCAAAGCCCTTCAACTAAGACACTCTTTATTATATGGCTCACGAGCAAGAATACCTCGGGGTGACACAAAGCAAAACTCAAGACTAAAACACTAAGACTTTTAATCTACTAGAGAAAGAGAAAACTGAAAAGGAAAACTAAAACAAAGGAAAAGGCAAAAGATGTGATGGTGATACGATACCGGGGCAACTCCCCCAAGCTTAGCACAAGCCAAGGGGATTGCCCATACCAATGCTTAGTTGTCTTCCATTGGTGGTGATGGTGGTGGAGTTTTTGCAATCTTTGACTCCAAGAGGGCCATTAATCTTTGATTTATACCTTGGAGATTTGCAATATGTTTTCCAGCAAAACAACTTCACGAGTGAGACAAGTATTGCAAGCATGAGTTGTTTCACAAAACCTTAAGAGTTCAATCAAGGATGGAGACAGTAGGTTGAGGTAGGGTTGGAGGAAATCCACTTCTTCGACTTCTTCCTTGTTGATCACAGATTGCACTTCATCCCATGTCTGATTCTTCTCCTTAGCTTTGCCCTTGGTTTCTTTAGGTAGCCCTTCCTCAGCCTCCATGACCTCCATCCTTTTTAGATCTGCATGAACTTCTCCATAGATTTGACAGAGGTTGTTCTCCCCCACAGATTCCTGGGACGACATCTTGACCTAGATCTGTGGTAGAAAAAAGGCTCGAAACAAAAAACAGAGGAAATCTGCGTGATGCAGGGGTGAGACCAAACGAGACTATATATAATGATTTTTTCCAGACCAGAAGGAGTACCCTGCACGAAAACAGAGTCCGGGAGGCGCACGAGGTGGCCACAAGCCCTCAAGGCGCGGCCAAGGGGTGGTCCCGCGCCATGCAGGCTTGTCGCCTCCTCCCACGCTTTCTGGACTACTTCCAATTTTTGTATTTTTTCAAATATTCCAAAACGGAGAAAAATTTCTACTGGAAAAGTTCTGGACTCTGTTTTCTTACTGAATCACATACCTCTTTGTTTTCGGAGTCTGAAACAGGGTGATAAACATCCCTTAGGTATTCTTCTGGAGTTATAGTATTGATGATATTGCTTTCAACATTTATGGGAGTACCTCTGATATAATGCTTGATTCTCTGCCCATTTACAACTCTCGGACAATTACCTTCCGTGTTGTTGATCTTGATAGCACCGGAACAATATACTTCCTCAACAACATAGGGAGCTTCCCATTTAGAGAGAAGCTTGCCTGCAAAGAATCTTAACCGAGAGTTATATAGCAAGACATAATCACCTACATTGAACTCACGCTTTTGTATCCTCTTATCATGCCACCTCTTAACCTTCTCTTTGAACAGCTTGGCATTCTCATATGCCTGAGTTCTCCACTCATCAAGCGAGCTAATATCAAATAACCTCTTCTCACCGGCAAGTTTGAAATCAAAGTTGAGCTCTTTGATTGCCCAATAAGCTTTATGATCTAGCTCAAGAGGTAAATGACATGCTTTACCGTACACCATTTTGTACGGAGAAATGCCCATGGGATTCTTATAGGCAGTTCTATAAGCCCACATTGCATCATCGAGCTTCTTAGACCAATTCTTTCTAGACCTGTTGACAGTCTTTTGCAAAATCAGTTTAATCTCTCTATTACTTAGCTCTACTTGACCACTGGACTGAGGGTGATAGGGAGACGCAATTCTATGGTTGACATCGTACTTAGCAAGCGTTTTACGGAAAGCACTATGAATGAAGTGTGAACCATCGTCGATCATTAGATATCTAGGGACTCCAAATCTAGGGAAGATAACTTCTTCCAGCATCTTGATGGAGGTGTTGTGATCAGCACTACTAGTGGGGATAGCTTCTACCCACTTAGTGACGTAATCAGCAACTAAGATGTGAGTATACCCATTGGATTTTGGAAAAGGTCCCATATAATCAAAGCCCCAAAAATCAAATGGTTCAATGACAAGTGAATAGTTCATAGGCATTTCCTGGCGTTTGCTAATATTACCTATTCTTTGACATTCGTCACAAGACAAGACTAACTTACGGGCATCCTTGAAGAGAGTGGGCCAATAGAAACCTGATTGCAATACCTTGTGTGAAGTTCTATCTCCCGCATGGTGTCCTCTGTAGGCCTCGGAGTGACACTTCTGTAGGATCTGTCCCTGTTCATGTTCAGGTACACAACGTCTAATAACACCATCTACTCCTTCCTTATAAAGGTGAGGATCATCCCAAAAGTAATGCCTCAAGTCAAAGAAGAACTTCTTCTTTTGCTGGTACATGAAACTAGGTGGTATGTATTTGGCAACACTATAGTTTGTGGTTTATCCTAACAGGGAAAGGTGGTTTCTCAATGTAAGCACTGGGAACAACAAAATCATTATAGGAAATGACTTTCTCTTCAACTGGAGTGGGTTTAACTACATTGACTTCTAAAGGAGGATGATATTTAAACCACTTCTCTTTGGGGAGATCAATATGAGCAGCAAAATATTCACACAGTGAAGCTACTATCTCAGAGTCAAGTCCATACTTAGCGCTAAAATCACTAAAGGTATTTGTCTCAACAAAGTATTTAACGCAATCAAACATGAAATTCATACCTGACTCCTTACCTTCTTCGAGCTCCCAATCTTCAGAGTTGCGTTTAATTATCTCCAATAACTTCCATTTGAAGTCAATATCTCTCTTCATAAAAGAACCGGTACAAGAAGTGTCGAGCATGGTGCGATCATCATGAGAAAGCCGAGCATAGAAGTTCTGAATGATAATTTCTCTCGAGAGCTCATGATTGGGGCATGAATATAACATTGATTTAAGCCTCCCCCAAGCTTGAGCGATGCTTTCTCTGTCACGAGGCCAAAAATTATAAATATAATTCCAATCGCGATGTACTAAATGCATAGGATAAAACTTTTGATGAAACCGATTGTAGTCCCATGATCCAGTATCATCACATAGCCTATACCATGTCAACGCCTTATCCTTCAAAGATAAAGGAAAGACCTTCTCCTTGACCTCATCCTCGGGCACACCTGCAAGCTTAAATAAACCACAAACTTCATCTACATAGATCAGATGCAAGTCTGGATGTGATATTCCATCTCCTGTAAAAGGATTAGCCAGCAGTTTCTCAAGCATACGCGAAGGAAATTCAAAGCAAATATTTTCAGTAGGTGCAGCAGGTTGAGGAGCAACTATTTGTGCTTTCGTTTGAGGTGAAGATACCCCGAACAAGCCCCTCAAAGGATTAGTATCCATAGTGACAAGTGATAATAAATTTTAGCACACTATATGAATGTTTCCTTAGCAAGTTCCACTTACCAAAGGCGCTTCACTCCCTGGAAACAGCGCCAGAAAAGAGTCTTGATGACCCACAAGTATAGGGGATCAATCGTAGTCCTTTCGATAAGTAAGAGTGTCGAACCCAACGAGGAGCAGAAGGATCTGACAAGTGGTTTTCAGCAAGGTAAAATCTGCAGGCATTGAAATTGTCGATAACAAGTGATTGTGTGGTGGGATGATTCATAGCAAGCACCAAGTAACAAAAGTAGCAACAGTGCAGCAAAGTGGCCCAATCCCTTTTGTAACAAGGGACAAGCCTGGACAAAGTCTTATAGGAGGAAAAACGCTCCCGAGGACACACGGGAATTTCTGTCATGCTAGTTTCATCATGTTCATATGATTCGCGTTCGTTACTTTGATAGTTTGATATGTGGGTGGACCGGCGCTTGGGTACTGCCCTTACTTGGACAAGCATCCCACTTATGATTAACCCCTCTCGCAAGCATCCTCAACTACGAAAGAAGAATTAAGACAAAGTCTAACCATAGCATTAAACTAATGGATCCAAACAGCCCCTTATGAAGCAACGCATAAACTAGGGTTTAAGCTTCTGTCACTCTAGCAAACCATCATCTACTTACTACTTCCCAATGCCTTCCTCTAGGCCCAAATAATGGTGAAGTGTTATGTAGTCGACGTTCACATAACACCATTAGAGGAAAAACAACATACAACATATCAAATTACCGAACGAATACCAAATTCACATGACTACTATTAGCATGACTTATCCCATGTCCTTAGGAACAAAAGTAACTACTCACAAAGCATAATCATATTCATGACTGGAGAGGTAATGAGTAGCATCAAGGATCTGAACATAAACTCTTCCACCAAATAATCCAACTAGCATCAACTACAAAGAGTAATCAACACTACTAGCAACCTTACAAGTACCAATCGGAGTCGCAAGTGGGCCAGCAGGGTGCCCACAAGCCCCCATGGTGCGGCGTGGGGGTGGTCACACCGTGCAGGCTTGTGGCCACCCCCTGGCGCCCCTCTAGCGCTTCTTCGGCCCAGTATTTTTGATAAATCGGGAAAAAAGCCTTGTTGATTTTTACGGCGTTTGGAGTTGCACAGAATAGGTATCTCAACTTTGCTCCACTTTCAGGCCAGAATTCCAGTTGCCGGCATTCTCCCTCTTCATGTAAACCTTGCAAAATAAGAGAGAAAAGGCATAAGAATAGTAACGTGAAGTGAAATAATAGCCAAAGAAGCGATAAATATCAACATGAAAACATGATGCAAAATGGACTTATCAGTCGGCGAAGGCTCATTCAAGCCGGCCAAGGCAACCAAGAAGGTGCCACTTGACCCTGCGAACCCCAAGCAGTGCATCACCATCGGTGCTAATCTCAGCACCAAATAGGAAGGCGAGCTCGTCGACTTCCTGCGTGAGAATCGGGACATCTTTGCATGGTCTCCGAAAGACATGCCAAGAGTTTCGAGGAAGTACGCCGAGCACAAGCTTCATGTGCGGTCGGATGCCAAGCCGGTGAAACAACCCTTGCGCTGCTTCGCTGAGCAGAAGCGACGCACAATTGGAGAAGAAATCGCGCGGCTGCTCGCAGCCGGCTTCATAATGGAGGTTTTCCAACTGGACTAGTTGGCCAACCCAGTCCTGGTGCTGAAGAAGAACAACACATGGCGAATGTGTATCGACTACATGAGCCTGAATAAGGCATGCGCGAAAGACCCATTCGCCTTGCCCAAGATAGATCAAGTGATTGACTCCATAGTTGGCTGCGAATTGCTGTCCTTTCTGGACGCCCATTCAGGCTACCATCAAATCAAGCTGGATCTGGCTGATCGACTGAAGACCTCCTTCATACCATCCATCAAGCAATACCAGTTGGCGTCTCCCTCGAGCAACTACACAAGCCATCCATCAAGTCGTCTCCGGAGTCGGCGTCGATCTTTGTGCCGGCAGATCCTTCAGTACCAGCGGCATCGGCTACGCCAGTTTTGTCGGCTACAGCTACAGTGCCGGGTACACCGGCTTTGCCAACTCCAACTGCTTCGCCGGCTACAACAACAATTCCGGTCACGCCAAAGCCTCAAATCATGTCGGCTTGACACTCATGGGGTGGCTGTCATAGAGGTAGACGGCGTGCCGGCTGATACGTCTCCAATGTATCTATAATTTTTTATGGTTTCATGCTATTATCTTGTCAAACTTTGGATGTTTTGTATGCCTTTTATATATTTTTTGGGACTAACTTATTAACTCAGTGCCAGTTCCTGTTTTTTCCATGTTTTTGACCCCTTTCAGAGGAGGATTTTGAACGGAGTCCAAACGGAATGAAACTGCCAAAAAGATTTTTTCCAAAATAGAAAAAGATCGGGAAGTCGGAGAATCAGGGCAGGGGGCCTGCAGGGACCCCACAAGCCCTCATGCCGCGGCCAGGGGGCATGCGCCTCCCTGGCTTGTTGGCTCCGTGGGCCACCTCTGCCCTAGGTTTTACGCCTATATATTCCCTAAAATCCCAGAAAAAATAAGGAGATTGTCGAAAGTACTTTTCCGCCGCCGCAAGCTTCTGTCTCCGCAAGATCCCATCTGGGGCACGTTCTGGTGCCCTGCCGGAGGGGGATTCGGATATGGAGGGCTTATTCATCAACACCATGACCTCTATGATGATGCGTGAGTAGTTCACCATAGAGCTACGGGTCCATAGCTAGTAGCTAGATGGCTTCTTATCTCTCTTGGATCTTCAATACAAAGTTCTCCATGATCTTCATGGAGATCTATCCGATGTAATCTTCTTTTGCGGTGTGTTTGTCGAGATCCGATGAATTGTGGATTTATGATCAGATTATCTATGTATCTTATTTGAGTTTCTTCTGATCTCTCTTATGCATGATTTCATATCCTTGTAATTCTCTTCAAGTTGTGGGTTTTGTTTGGCCAACTAGATCTATGATTCTTGCAATGGGAGAAGTGCTTAGTTTTGGGTTCATACCGTGCGGTGACCTCACCCAGTGACAGAAGGGGAAGCGAGGCACGCATCGTGTTGTTGCCATCAAGGGTAAAAATATGGGGTTTTCATCATTGGTTTGAGATTATCCCTCTACATCATGTCATCTTGCTTAAGGCGTTACTCTGTTTGTCATGAACTCAATACACTAGATGCATGCTGGATAGCGGTCGATGTGTGGAGTAATAGTAGTAGATGCAGAAAGTATCGGTCTACTTGTCTCGGACGTGATGCCTATATGTATGATCATTGCCTTAGATATCGTCATGACTTTGGGCGGTTCTATCAATTTCTCGATGGTAATTTGTTCACCCACCGTAATATTTGCTATTTTGAGAGAAGCCTCTAGTGAACACTATGGCCCCCGGGTCTACTCCACACCATATTTTCAGCCTTACACTTTTTACTTTGTTGCACTTTCCGCCTTCAGATCTCACTTTGCAATCAATCTTGAAGGGATTGACAACCCCTTTAAAGCGTTGGGTGCAAGCTCTTTTGTGTTTGCGCAGGTACTCTGGACTTGACGAGATTCTCCTACTGGATTGATACCTTGGTTCTCAAACTGAGGGAAATACTTACTGCTCCTGTGCTGCATCACCCTTTCCTCTTCAAGGGAAAAACCAACGCAAGCCCAGTCTTCGTCAACGTGCCAATTTCTAGCGGTGTTGACTGTTGTCGTAGCACCGGCTGCCACAACAGCACGAGAGACAGAAGGTCTCGAGCTTGCGACTACATCAACAATCGCGAGGGCTGCAGAAGCTCCTGAGACTCAAGTCGAGGCGGAGCCGGCTCCTGTGTGGGCTCCATCATGGGCTCAAACCATCTTGGCATTCCTTCTTCGCGGCGAGCTTCCCCAAGAGGAGGCGGAGACAAGGCAGATCCAGCGTCGATCAGCAGCATACGCCATCATCAATCGCGAGCTGGTTCGACGTAGCGTGACTGGCGTGTTCCAGCGCTGCGTCGAGTCAGAAAAGGGGCAGGAAATCCTCAGAGACATACATCAGGGTGAGTGTGGGCATCATGCCGCCTCTAGAACCCTGGTGGCCAAGGCATTCCGCCATGGATTTTACTGGCTCACGACCCTTGAGGAGGCTGTGGACATGGTCAACAAGTGTGATGGCTACCAACGGTTCAGCACGCACAGCCACTTGCCGGCTTCAGCCCTCAAAACCATCCCCCTGTCATGGATGTTTGCCGTCTGGGAGTTGGATGTGGTGGGGCCATTCAAGACCGCTCGAGGCGGCATGACGCATCTCCTGGTTGTTGTTGATAAATTTACCAAGTGGATTGAGGCCAAGCCCATCAAGAAACTTGACGGCCCCACGGCCGTCAGGTTCATCAAGGACATTGTTGTTCGCTACGGCGTCCCTCACAGCATCATCACCGACAACGACACCAATTTCACCAAGGGTGCTTTGGCACTCTACTACTCCAATGAGGGCATCCGGCTCGACTTGGCATCAGTGGCGCACCCACAATCCAATTACTAGGTGGAAATGGAAAATGGCCTGATCCTGGCCGGCATCAAGCCAAGGCTGGTGGCGCCACTTGTCAGGTCAGCCGGCTACTCGATTGAAGAGCTGTCGGCTATGCTGTGGAGCCTCCGCACCACGCCGAACCGGTCAACCGGCTTCACACCATTCTTTCTGGTATACAGGTCTGAGGCAATCATCCCCACGTATATTGAGTTTGACTTTCCTCGGGTCACCGTGTACACAGAGACGGAAGCGAAGGAGGCAAGACAAGACGGTGTCAATCTGCTCGAAGAGGCACGGGGTCTGGCTTTGAGTCGGACGGCCATATATCAACAGAAGCTGAGATACTACCACAACAAGAAGATCAAGCCCCTCTCTTTCAGAGAAGGAGACTTGGTGCTCAAAAGAATCCAGCGAATAGCCGGCCAACACAAGCTCTCTTCCCCATGGGAGGGACCTTTCATCATCAGCAGGGCGTTGCATAATAATGCATACTATCTGATAGACGCCCAGAAGCCAAGGAAGCGCAAGAGAGACGACTCCGGCCAGGAAACAGAGAGTCCATGGAATGCGGCATTGCTTCACCCGTTCTATTGCTAGACTGCAATAGAAAGAAAAAAAAAGCATGTACGTATGTATCTTCTTCCTTTTTAGGGATTTTCAATGAATGCAATGGGTGTTTCAAGCCGGTGCTTGAGGCATACCTCTTTCAGATTCATGGAAAGAGTTTTTCACTCATTTGTGAGTTCCCTGGTCTGGCTCTACGGGCTCGGGGGCTCGCTAGCCGGCCTGAACGGTCTCCTTAGTTGCAGGTGAGCATATACTATGCGCCGGGTCGAACCCTTGCCGTCTCGCACAAGCTACAGTCCGTCTCCCGGCAGTCCGGCTAACAAGACAGTGGCAGGGAAGGCAGACTCCATGAAAAGCTCAACTACAAAGAAGGTTGCCGGCTTGGGTCGGTTTGATCGCTTTCGATCTTATTTTCTAGTCGGCCTCTGCTCGCTCGCTTTTGAGTCTAAGAGCCTTGATGGCTTCGGAAAATCTAAGTCCAATGCTTTCAAAGGTAGAAGCCTCGTCCCAGTCATAGACTGTCTCCCGGCTGTCGGGCTGGCGGGGCGGATGCTAGAGAGAACAAAGGAGTCACGTGAAAAGGAGTCAAAAGGGACTCAAAAGATAAAATGCAAGTCAGCAAGCACAGTGATTACGAATACAATGCAGAATAAGATAGCATACATCACATTCAAAAGCATTCAAAGGCCCACAGCCGAAGTTCATTACAATAAAACACCCCCAATGGGTGGAACTGTTGGACTGACAAGAAAATGTAGATAAAAAACTAAAAGGGCAAGCAAAGGGGCAGCGGCTCCGTCTGTGGCCCCGGCAGCAGCTCCTGAAGTGGTGGCTTCACCATCGCCGGCTACGCCTGAGGTGGATGCACCTTCTCCACCTCGAGCGCCTCCGACACTGTCCTTCACGGTCGAGTCTGCGTAGGCCTCGCTGCTGGAGTCGGTGACTTCCTCCTCGAATGCCGCCTCGGCGGAACTGTCTTCGTTGTCGTAAGGCTGCAGATGGAACGGGTCCTCAGGGACCACATTGCCGTCTTCATCACGCTCCAAGCCGAATTCGTCCGAGGCGGTGAAGGAGGCGATGTCGCTGGCTCTCACTTGTAACTGGTCCTCCAGGGCCACCAGCTCCTTCTTCGAGTCGGCGCGCTGTGCTGCGAGCTTGCCCAGATCCAGGTTTCGGTACCAAGGCTTGGCCAGGCGGAGTACCAGGTATGCACCAACGCGCGTAGCTGAGGCGCGCCAGGCGTCGAGGTGGGAGCTGCCGGCCTCAAGCCAACGGGGCAACCGGCTCACGGACGTCGGCTCCACGGCATCAGGCCACAGCGCCCTCACCATCTCCAGTCATGTGTTCTGGAGCCGCTCCAGGGAGCGGGCCAGTTCATGCAGGCGGGCCTTGGCGCCAGTGGCGATCTCCTCCACGGACCAGCCGACATCGGCGTCCACCTCTTCACCAGCGGCGCGACGCTCTTCACGGCTGGTCTTCACAGCCGCTTCTGTTGCTTCCCGTATCCCAGTGAAGAACCCTGGGAGTGGGGGTGGTATCAAGAGGAATGAGGGAAGATGCCAACAAAAAGAAAGATCAAATCAAGACAAAGGAAACTTACGGTTGAAGTGGATATCGGTCTCGCGGGCCTCCTCCACGGCCTCGCGCTCCCGTGTCATGCTCTCTTGAGCCACGCTAGTGAGCTCGCCTCGTAGGGCGTGGGCCGCCTCCGTCTCCTTCACAAGTTGTGCCCGCACTTGGGTCAGGGTGGCATCCTTCTCCTTCAGAGCAGCGTCCTTACGCTTTGTCTCTTCGAGATGGACCGTCTTCAGGCGCTCCATGTAGGCAGTGTGGGAGGTGTCCTTTTCCTGAAGGGCGGCATGCAGCTGTTCCAACTCTGCCTGGTGGGCCGCCTCACGGTCCTTCTTCTCCGTTTGGAGAAGATCCAGCAGCGGATGGAGCTGCTTGTCCGCCTCGCGCAAGGCGTCTCGCTCCGAGACGACAGCGTCGAGCCGGCTCTGAAGATCGCCGGTTCGGCCTTTGGCCACCTGGATCTAGGCGAGCAGTGCGTTATACGCCTACACTTGGGCATCGTGAAGTTCCTACGAACAATACAAATGAAGCAAATAGTAAGATTCGGCCCGACTAACTCTCAGACGGACCGATTCTCGGGGGCTACACCCAGTGGGTGCGCTAGCGCGCCCCCACTAAAAAAGCAACTGCAAGCATAGCACAATGAGATTTGGCCCAGCCAATGCTTGGCCGGCCCAATTCTCAGGGCTACACCCAGTGGGTGCGCTGGCGTGCCCCCACTGGCTCAAGAACAAGGAAGAAAAACCAAATCGAAGCAAAGAAAAAGCAAAGGTTGGAAGACTTATGGAGGTTCGTTCTTCAAGGCGATCCAGGTCGCATTTGGCCACCAGGGTTGCATGTGACACCTTCTCGCGACTTCGAGAGAATAATGTTGCCAGCGCCGGGATGCCGCTGAGCTCGGTGCCTGGGGGCAGTGATGCGCGTTCGGCATTGGCCGCGCGCCAGGTCTTCATGGGCTGGCTCCCGAAGATGGGGCCGGTTCCTGGAGCGGCCGGGGCCGCGATTGACCACGACAATGGTGCCGTCTCTGGGTGGTGGGCTCGCGGCCGGCTCCTTCGATGTTCTTGCCGACACCGTCTCCGCAGTCGGAGGTGGATTTGTCATCTCTGGCGCCTCCATCATCTTCTTTGGCGCCTACATGGTCATATCCAGCGCACCATCTACATCAGCTTCAGGTGCGTCGTGGACCACGTCAAGATCCACGGGCGTGGAAGCGGCCGGCTCGGCAGACTTTGCTGGCTCGGCCCCTTGGGTGCGGTTCGGGGCCGGCTCGCTAGCTGGGTCCTCCACACGCACCCGCGTGGCGGGGTCGTGCCTTGCCTGCAACCGCTTCTCCTTGGAGGGCTTCTCGGCTCGGCTGGGTTGAGGTTGGCCTTCTGCCGCCTTTCGAGCCGTTGTCTCCTAGCGGAGGGTGGACTCATCGTCCAGCGCCTTCTTGGCAGCGTCAGCAGCTTCCCAGGCGGCTCGCTCGATGGCGGAGGCAGTTTCCTCCTCCACCTCTTTGGCATCCCTATCAAGTACAAATCAATAAGGAATCTATCTTCGCCCAAAAAATCCAAAAGAGGGTAATGAAGATCTCTTACCTAACCACGACGGGCACTCGCCTCCTGCTGATGGCGGCTCGTTGCTTGTTAGCGCCGCCACCTCGGCCTCCGATGGAGGTACCGTTGCGGCGCGCTTGGGAGCCGGCTTGGCAGCGGCGACCCCCTTCCCTTTTGTCGGGCCACCTCGCCATGTGTCGTCGTCTCGCCAGCATTTCGGCGACCTCGCGTCAGGGCTGGAGACTTCCTCCAGGTCCTCTGGGTCTTCCCCGAAGGCTGCACCATGTAGAGAAGGCGGCGTCTCGTCATCATCCGTCCATTCGAGAAGGGAGGGCTTAAGGTGCTCACCAAGCGGCTCGGAGCCCTCTGACTCCATCACATCCTCCAAGTCTACGGAGGCGGCGGCCTGTGGCTGTGTCACCCCTTCGTCCTCTATCTCCGAGGGGTCCGACATCTCCACATCATGGGCTGGCGGCTAAAGCGCTTGTAGGCGTTCGAATATCTGGATGATGGAGTCGGCATCCGGCTCAAAAAACGAACACACATTCAAAATAAGTAAAGGGGATTCAGCGAGGCTCTTACCACCGGAGCCGGATGGTCTCGGTTGTAGGGGGCCATTCCCCATTCCCAGTCTTCGCCCTCAACCATGTTGGTAGAGGAGATCATATTTACGTTTCGGGCCACCGCATCGGGTTGAAAATTCTTAGTGGAGAGCTGGCAAGGGTCGTGTCGGCCGCCCATCTCGCAAATCAGATGCGGCCGTCATTGCAGAGGCACGACACGGCATGACACCATGATGGTGAGCAGGTCGCGGCCCAGAAGACCCCGAATCTTCAAGTTGTCAAGGTGAGCGCATATTTGCGCCACCTCGACGATCGGCTTCAGAAGCGTCGCCTTCCAGTTCGTCTTCGCCGTCAGAGGAGCGATGGCGAAGTGGGGCAAATTGATGCAGTCGTGGGAGGGGTCGACGTTTTCACGTAGAAGAACCCCTTCTGCCACATCTTGATGGAGTCTTGCAGCGGCATCTGGGGGAAGTCGGACGACGTCCAATGATGCACCAGCGCCGCGCCACACGGGGTCATCGGCTTGGGGCCCTTAAACTTCGCTGCCTCGGCCTTGTCCATCGTCACGGACTATTGTTTGAAGAAGAGCAGCTTCCGCCAGATGTCCAGACGGGGTTCTATCCCCAGGAATCCTTCGCACAGGACGATGAAGGAGGCTAACTGGAGGATGGCGTTGGGCGCCAAGTGATGCGGCTGCAAGCCGAAGAAGGTGAGGAAGCGGGCAAAGAAGTCACTCGCCGGGAGTTCGAAGCCACGGTAGAAGTGTTCTTCGAACACCACTACCTCGCCCTTCTCTCGGGTCGGGGCTGCTTCGGCTCCGTGCACCCGCGCCACCACAATGGTTGCAGGAGGCAGCATGTGGCGGTCGCGGAGCGCCTCAATGTTGCCATTGCAGATGTCACTGCCCACCCAAGCGCCGCGATAGTGCCCCTTCTTAGGGGCACTGCTAGACATGGTGGGTGGCGGCGGAAGCTAAGATGATCCTCGTGGCGATCGGCGGCGATGGCTTGAGCGACGATGAAGACGAGGCAGTGCTCTTCTTTCTATGGCTCAGGGAAGGAAGGGGCGCTGGAGCGGGGCGAGAAGGGAGCGAATGGCCTCCTCGATGCCCCCCGCACCCTATTTAAACCCCCACGATAGATCGTGGGGGTGGGGATCCGGTGCGCATAATACCCACCTCCTCCGATTATTACGAGCGCATTTACGCCCCTTGGAGCCCAACCGTCGTGGAGCAATCCGCAGTGGATCCGTTCGCACGGGGGCCGATGGGGCACCGTGATGGGACCCAGGGCTCAGGTCGAGTCCCGTCACCTGTTCAATTCATCATCACGTCAGGCCGGGGCCTGGCACGTGGCGCAACAGCGCAACTTGCGGCCACGCCGAGGCGTCCCTTGGAAGCCAGCCATCTTCCAATCCGGCGCCTCCTACTGGAGGCGGCTTAAGAAGATCGTGAGCAAAAAACTCAAGCCGGCGAGGCCTTCCACTCTGAGGCGGCGGACCTCCCCTGCTTCGGGGACTACTGACGGGGGGATAACCCTGGGGTAGGCTCATCGAGCCTACTCCTTTACATTCAAGATTAAAGGGAAACCACAACTCTCTCCATACGACCAAATCCCGCTGGCCGGCTAGGGGCAAGACGGCAAACTCCTCTTGGCCGGCTAGGAGCGAGACGGTTACCTCCTTCTGGCCGTCTGGGAAGCGTCGGACGGCTAGAGGCGAGACGGCTGTTCCTAGGCCGGCTAGCGAGGCTGCTAGCCGGCCAGGGAGCTCAAGTCACATAAGATCGTAGACCATGACAAGACCCTACGATTAAAGGTGAATACGCGTCAGCAAGGGTACAAGGTTGGAGCGCACGGCAGATACAGTGTCAACGGCCATGCTGCTGACCTACTCCGGCTCCGATCCGTCAACCCCGCACAGTACCGGCATGTCGACACCCATTCCATTACCAAGCTTGGCGTGGCAACAGTGGAGACGGCCGTACTGGCAACCCATGACGAATCTCGCAAGACGAAGCTCGACGTACTACACGTGTCATGCGTCGGTCTTACGCGAGAGTTTTATTGGCTGGCCGGCGGGTCCCATAGCCAGACAGGACCTCGCAGCCGGCGGGCCCCTTCAGCGACAAGACAAGACCACTTTGGACCCCCTGGGTAGCCGGCGAGACTGTCAGGCGGGTCCCTCCTTTGTACTTTTATCCTTATTGTAGGTCGGTGGGGTCGTCTATAAAACCCCCTAATACGTCCATTTTGCATCATGCTTTTATGTTGATATTTATCGCTTTATGGGCTGTTATTACACTTCACGGTACAATACTTATGCCTTTTCTCTCTTATTTTATAAGGTTTACATGAAGAGGGAGAATGTCGGCAGCTGGAATTCTGGTCTGAAAAAGGAGCAAGTTTGAGATACCTATTCTGTGCAACTCCAAAAGCCGTGAAAATCAACGAGGAATTATTTTGGAATTTATAAAAAAATACTGGGCGGGAGAAGTACCAGAGGGGAGCCACCAGGAGGCCACAAGCCTGCGAAGCGCGGCCTACCCCCTGGCCACGCCTAGGAGGCTTGTGGGCCCCCTGTTGCCCCTCTGGCTCCCATCTATGGCTATAAGGAGGGTTTCGTTCCAGAAATAATCTGGAGGAGGCTTTCGGGAGGAATCGCCACCGCCACGAGGCGGAACTTGAGCAGAACCAATCTAGAGCTCCGGCAGGGCCGTCCTGCCGGGGAAACTTCCCTCCCGAAGGGGGAAATCGTCACCATCATCATCACCAACACTCCTCTCATAGGAGGGGACTCATCACCATCAACATCTTCATCAGCACCATCTCATCTCCAAACCCTAGTTCATCTCTTGTAACCAATATCCGTCTCGCGACTCCGATTGGTACTTGTAAGGTTGCTAGTAGTGTTAATTACTCTTTGTAGTTGATGCTAGTTGGATTACTCGGTGGAATATTATATGTTCAGATCCTTGATGCTATTCAATACCTCTCTGGTCATGAACATAATTATGCTTTGTGAGTAGTCACTTTTGTTCCTGAGGACACCGGATAAGTCTTGCATTAAGTAGTCACGTGAATTTGGTATTCGTTCGATATTTTGATGTGATCTATGTTGTCTTTCCTCTAGTGGTGTTATGTGAACGTCGACTACATAACACTTCATCATTATTTGGGCCTAGAGGAAGGCATTGGGAAGTAATAAGTAGATGATGTGTTGCTAGAGTGACAGAAGCTTAAACCCTAGTTTATGCGTTGCCTCGTAAGGGGCTGATTTGGATCCACTAGTTTAATGCTATGGTTAGACTTTGTCTTAATTCTTCTTTCGTAGTTTCGGATGCTTGCGAGAGGTGTTAATCATAAGTGGGATGTTTTTCCAAGTAAGGTCAGCACCCAAGCACCGGTCCACCCACATATCAGACTATCAAAGTAGCGAACGTGAATCATATGAACATGTTTAAAACTAGCTTGACAGAAATTCCCATGTGTCCTCGGGAGCGCTTCACCTCCTATAAGAGTTTGTCCAGGCTTGTCCCTTGCCACAAAAGGGATTGGGCCATCTTGCTGCACTATTGTTACTTGCTACTTGCTAAGAATCATCTTATCACACAACTATCTGTTACCGATAATTTCAGTGCATGCACAGAATACCTTGCTGAAAACCACTTGTCAGATCCTTCTGCTCCTCGTTGGGTTCGACACTCTTACTTATCGAAAGGACTATGATAGATCCCCTATACTTGTGGGTCATCAAGAATCTTTTCTGGCGCCGTTGCCGGGGAGTGAAGCGGCTTTGGTAAGTGGAATTTGCTAAGGAAACATGTATATGGTGTGCTGAAATTTATTGTCACTTGTCACTATGGAAACTAATACTTTGAGGAGCTTGTTCGGGGTATCTTCACCTCGAACGGAAGCACAAGGAGTTGCTCCTCAACCCACTGCACCTACTGAAAATATTTGTTATGAAATTCCTTCGGTATGCTAGAGAAACTGTTGGCTAATCCTTTTACACGAGATGGAACATCACATCCCGACTTGCATCTAATCTATGTAGATGAAGTTTGTGGTTTATTTAAGCTTGCAGGTTTGCTCGAGGATGAGGTCAAGAAGAAGGTATTTCCCTTATCTTTGAGGGATAAATCATTTACATCGTATAGGCTATGTGATGATACTGGATCATGGAACTACAACCAATTGAAATTGGAATTTCATCAAATGTTTTATCCTATGCATTTGGTACATCGTGATCGGAATTATATCTATAATTTTTGGCCTCGTGGTAGAGAAAGTATCGCTCAAGCTTGGGGGAGGCTTAAGTCAATGTTATATTCATACCCCAACCATGAGCTCTCGAGAGAAATTATTATTCAGAACTTTTATGCTCGGCTTTCTCATGACAATCGTACCATGCTTGACACTTCTTGTACCGGTTCTTTTATGAAGAGAGATATAGACTTCAAATGGAATTTATTGGAAAGAATTAAACGCAACTCTGAAGTGGGAGTTTGATGAAGGTAAGGAGTCAGGTATGAATCTCAAGTTTGATTGCGTTAAATCCTTTGTCGAAACAAATACTTTTTGTGATTATAGCGCTAAACATGGACTTGACTCTGAGATAGTAGCTTCATTATGTGAATCATTTGCTGCTCATATCAATCTCCCTAAAGAGAAGTGGTTTAAATATCATCCTCCCTTAGAAGTCAATGTAGTTAAACCCAACCCAGTTGAAGAGAAAGTCATTGCTTATAACGATCCTATTGTTCCTAGTGCTTACATTGAGAAACCACCTTTTCCTGTTAGAATAAAGCATCATTTAAAGCTTCTACAGTGATACGTAGGGGCTACATTAGAACACCTACACCCTGTGAGCAAATTAGAGTTGAACCTAGCATTGCTATTATCAAAGATCTCCTATCTGACAATGTTGATGGCCATGATATTCACTTCTGTGAAGATGCTGCTAGAATTGCTAAACCTCATGCTAGAGACAAACATAGGCCTCTTGTTGGCACGCCTGTTGTTTCTGTTAAGATAGGAGATCATTGTTATCATGGTTTACGTGACGTGGGTGCTAGTGTTAGTGCAATACCTCAATCTTTATATGATGAAATTAAAGACGAGATTGCACCTGTCGAGATGGAACATATTGATGTCACTATTCAGCTTGCCAATAGAGATACTATCTGCCCTTTGGGAATTGTTAGGGATGTTGAAGTCTTGTGTGGTAAAACTAAGTATCCTATTGATTTTCTTGTTCTTTCTAACACACAAGATGGCTTTTGTCCCATCATATTTGGCAGACCTTTCCTCAATACTGTCAATGCTTATATTGACTGTGAGAAGCAAACTGTCAGTGTTGGCTTTGAAGGAGTGTCACATGAGTTCAATTTCTCCAAGTTTGGTAGACAACCTCATGAAAAAGAATTGTCTATTAAGGATGAAATTATTGCCCTAGATTATATTGATGTGCCTTCTACTGATCCTTTAGAGCAATACTTGCTTGAGCATGAAAATGATATGCATATGGATGAAAGGAATGAGATAGATAGAGTTATGCTTGAACAACATCCTATCCTTAAGAATAATTTGCCTGTTGAACTCCTTGGAGATCCACCCCCACCAAAGGGTGATCCTGTGTTTGAGCTTAAGCAGTTACCTGATACTCTTAAGTATGCTTATCTCGATGAAAAAGAGATATATCCTGTTACAATTAGTGCTAGCCTTTCAGAGCATGAAAAAAGAAGTTATTAAAAACTCCGAGGAAGCACCGTGCTACTATTGGATATACTCTTGATGATCTTAAGGGCATTAGTCCCACTCTATGCCAGCACAAAATTAAAATCAATCCTGATTCCAAACCAGTTGTTGATCATCAACGGAGATTAAACCCAAAATGATGAAAGAGGTAGTAAGAAAAGAAATACTAAAGCTCCTAGAAGCAGGTATTATCTATCTTGTTGCTCATAGTGATTGGGTAAGTCCGGTGCATTGCGTCCCTAAGAAGGGAGGTATTACCGTTGCCCCTAATGATAAAGATGAATTGATCCCACAGAGGATTATTACTGGTTATAGGATGGTGATTGATTTTAGGAAATTGAATAAAGCCACTAGGAAAGATCATTACCCTTTGCCTTTTATTGACCAAATGCTAGAAAGATTGTCTAAACACACACACACTTCTGTTTTCTAGATGGTTATTCTGGTTTCTCCCAAATACCTGTTGCACAATCTGATCAGGAGAAAACCACTTTTACCTGCCCTTTCGGTACCTTTGCATACAGACGTATGCCTTTTGGATTATGTAATGCACATGCTACCTTTCAAAGATGTATGATGGCTATATTCTGTGACTTCTGTGAAAAGATTGTTGAGGTTTTCATGGATGATTTCTCCGTTTACGCGTCTTCTTTTGATGATTGCCTCAAAAACCTTGATCGAGTTTTGCAGAGATGTAAAGATACCAATTGGGAGAAGTGCCACTTTATAGTTAATGAAGGCATCGTCTTAGGACATAAAATTTCTGAAAGATGTATTGAAGTCGATAAGGCTAAGGTTGATGCGATCGAGAAAATGCCATGCCCTACAGACATTAAAGGTATAAGAAGTTTCCTTGGTCATGGTGGTTTCTACAGAAGGTTCATTAAGGACTTTTCTAAGATTTCTAGGCCTCTTACCAATCTCTTGCAAAAGGATATCCCTTTCGTTTTTGACTATGATTGTGAGGAAGCATTTGAAATACTTAAGAAGGCCTTGATAACTGCACCTATTGTTCAACCACCTGATTGGTATCTACCTTTTGAAATTGTGTGTGATGCTAGTGATTATGTTGTTGGTGTTGTTCTAGGACAAAGAGTTGATAAGAAGTTGAATGTCATTCACTATGCTAGTAAAACTCTAGACAGTGCCCAAAGAAACTATGCTACTACTGAAAAGGAATTTTTAGCAGTCGTGTTTGCATGTGAAAAGTTCAGATCTTACATTGTTGATTCCAAAGTTACTATTCACACTGATCATGCTGCTATTAAGTATCTCACGGAAAAGAAAGATGCTAAACCTAGATTTATCAGATGGGTTCTCTTGCTACAAGAATTTGATTTGCATGTTGTTGATAGGAAGGGTGCTGAGAACCCCGTAGCAGATAACTTGTCTAGGTTGGAGAATGTTCTTGATGACCCACAACCTATTGATGATTGCTTTCCTGATGAGCACTTGAATGTCATCAATGCTTCACGTAGTACACCGTGGTATGCTGATTATGCAAATTATATTGTTGCCAAGTATATACCACCCAGTTTCACATACCAGCAAGAGAAGAAATTCTTCTTTGATTTGAGACATTACTTCTGCGATGATCCTCACCTTTATAAGGAAGGATTAGATGGTGTTATTAGACGTTGTGTACCTGAGCATGAACAGGGACAGATCCTACAGAAGTGTCACTCCGAGGCTTACGGAGGACACCATGCGGGAGATAGAACTTCACACAAGGTATTGCAATCCGGTTTCTATTGGCCTTCCCTCTTCAAGGATGCCCGTAAATTTGTCTTGTCTTCTGATGAATGTCAAAGAATAGGTAATATCAGTAAACGTCAGGAAATGCCTATGAATTATTCACTTGTCATTGAACCATTTGATGTTTGGGGTTTTGATTACATGGGACCTTTTCCAAAGTCCAACAGGTATACTCATATCCTAGTTGATGTTGATTATGTTACTAAGTGGGTAGAAGCTATCCCAACTAGTAGTGCTCATCACAACACCTCTATTAGGATGCTTAAAGAAGTTACTTTCCCTAGATTTAGAGTCCCTAGATATCTAATGACTGATGGTGGTTCACATTTTATTCATGGTGCTTTCCGTAAAACGCTTGCTAAGTATGATGTCAACCATAGAATTGCATCTCCCTCTCATCCTCAGTCCAATGGTCAAGTAGAGCTAAGTAATAGAGATATTAAACTAATTCTGCAATAGACCATTAAGAGGTCTAGAAAGAATTGGTCTAAGAAGCTTGATGATGCACTGTGGGCTTATAGAACTGCTTATAAGAATCCCATGGGCATATCTCCGTACAAAATGGTTTATGGTAAAGCATGTCATTTACCTCTTGAGCTAGAGCATAAGGCTTATTGGGCAATCAAAGAGCTCAACTTTGACTTCAACTTGCTGGTGAGAAGAGGTCATTTGATATTAGCTCACTTGATGAATGGAGAACTCAGGCATATGAAAATGCCAAGTTGTTCAAAGAAAAGGTTAAGAGGTGGCATGATAAAAGGATACAAAAACGTGAGTTCAATGTAGATGATTATGGCTTGCTATACAATTCTCATTTAAGATTTTTTGCACGCAAGCTTCTCTCTAAATGGGAAGGTCCTTACACTGTTGAGGAAGTATATCGTTCCGGTGCCATCAAGATCAACAACACGGAAGGTAATTTTCCGAGAGTGGTAAGTGGGCAAAGAATCAAGCATTATAAATCAGGTACTCCCATAAATGTTGAAAGCAATATTATTAATACCATAACTCCGGAGGAGTACATAAGGGGTATTTATCATCCTGTTTCAGACTACAAAAATGAAGAGGTATGTGATTCGGTAAGTAAACCGACTCCAAAACTTTTCCAGTAGGAATTTTTCTCCGTTTTGGAATTTTTAGAAAAATTGAAAAAAATTAAAGTAGTCAGGAAAGCGCACGAAGAGGCGACAAGCCTGCCAGGTGTGGCCTACCCCCGTGGCCACGCCTGGGGGCTTGTGGGCACCTCGTGTGCCTCCCGGACTCCATTTTCTTGCGGAGTACTCCTTGTGGTCGGGAAAAATCATTATATATTCTCCTGAAAGGTCTGACCTTCGTATCACACAAATATCCTCTGTTTTTGTTTCGAGCGTGTTTCTGCTGCAGATTTAGAGCAAGATGTCTTATCAAGATTCAAAGGGGGAGAGCTATCTGGCCGATTACCTTGGTAACCCCAAGGTCTATGGGGACTTGGATCATTATGGTTGGACCACTGATGAGGAAGAAGATTATGATCCCAAGGGGAAGGAAGGAACAAGTTCTGATGAAGAGGAGTCTACTTTACCCCAATCTGGAAGCACACATGTGGATTTAAAGAAGTCAAGCCTCCCTGACTCAAGTATAGGGGATCGCAACAGTTTTCGAGGTTAGAGTATTCAACCCAAATTTGTTGATTCGACACAAGGGGAAGCCAAAGAATATTCTCAAGTATTAGCAGTTGAGTTGTCAATTCAACCACACCTGAAAGACTTAGTATCTGCAGCAAAGTATCAGTAGCAGAGCAGTGTGATAGCAACAGTAGCAACAGTAACCAGTAGCAGCAAAGTGACAGCAGTAGCAGCAGTGACAGTAGTAGCAACAGAGTAACGGTAGCAAGGACCAGTAGGAAAAACTCGTAGGCATTGGACCGGTGATGGATGATTATGCCGGATGGTATTCATCATGCAACAGTTATAACACGGAGAGATATGTAACTAGCTCCAATTCGTCAATGTAATGTAGGCATGTATTCCGTATGTAGTCACACGTGCTTAGGGAAAAGAACTTGCATGACATCTATTCTCCATCCCTCCCGTGGCAGCGGGGTCCTAATGGAAACTACGGGATATTAACGTTCTCCTTTTAATAAAGAACCGGACCAACGCATTAACACTTAGTGAATACATGAACTCCTCATACTATGGTCATCTCCGGTAGTGGTTCCGGCTATTGTCACTCCGGGGTTGCCGGGTCATAACACATAGTAGATGACTACAACTTGCAAGATAGGATCAAGAACACACATATATTGGCGACAACATAATAGGTTCAGATCTGAAATCATGGCACTCGGGCCCTAGTGACAAGCATTAAGCATGGCAAAGTAGTAGCAACATCAATCTCACAACATAGTGGATACTAGGGATCAATCCCCGTCAAAACTAACTCGATTACATGATAGATCTCATCCAACCCATCACCGTCCAGCAAGCCTACGATGAGATTACTCACGAACGGTGTAGAGCATCATGGAATTGGCGATGAAGGAATGTTGATGATGATGATGGCGACGATCTCCCCTCTCCGGAGACCAGAACGGACTCCAGATCTGCCCTCCAAAGGAAGAACAGGAGGTGGCGGCGCCTCCGTATCGTAAAACGCGATGAAATCTTCTCCTTGATGTTTTTCCGGACGGAAGGGATGATGACCCACAAGTATAGGGGATCAATAGTAGTCCTTTTGATAAGTACGAGTGCCGAACCCAACGAGGAGCAGAAGGATCTGACAAGTGGTTTTCAGCAAGGAAATATCTGCAAGGACTGAAATTGTCGGTAACAAGTGATTGCGTGGTGAGATGATTCGTAGCAAGCAACAAGTAACGAAAGTAGTAACGGTGCAGAAAAGTGGCCCAAACCCTTTTGTAGCAAGGGACAAGCCTGGACAAAGTCTTATAGGAGGAAAAACGTTCCCGAGGACACACGGGAATTTCTGTCATGTTAGTTTCATCATGTTCGTATGATTCGCGTTCGTTACTTTGATTGTTTGATATGTGGGTGGACCGGCGCTTGGGTACTGCCCTTACTTGGACAAGTATCCCACTTATGATTAACCCCTGTCGCAAGCATCCGCAACTACGAAAGAAGAATTAAGACAAAGTCTAACCATAGCATGAAACTAGTGGATCCAAATGAGCCCCTTACGAAGCAACACATAAACTAGGGTTTAAGCTTCTGTCACTCTAGCAACCCATCATCTACTTACTACTTCCCAATGCCTTCCTCTAGGCCCAAATAATGGTGAAGTGTTATGCAGTCGACGTTCACATAACACCACTAGAGGAAAAACAACTTGCAACATATCAAATTACCGAACGAATACCAAATTCACATGACTACTATTAGCATGACTTATCCCATGTCCTCAGGAACAAAAGTAACTACTCACAAAGCATAATCATATTCATGACCAGAGAGGTAATTAGTAGCATGAAGGATCTGAACATAAACCCTTCCACCAAGTAATCCAACTAGCATCAACTACAAAGAGTAATCAACACTACTAGCAACCTTACAAGTACCAATCGGGGTCGCGAGACGGAGATTGGTTACAAGAGATGAACTAGGGTTTGGAGATGAGATGGTGCTGATGAAGGTGTTGACGGTGACGAGTCTCCTCCGATGAGAGGAGTGTTGGTGATGACGATGGCGACGATTTCCCCCTCCGGGAGAGAAGTTTCCCCGGCAGGATCGTCCTGCCGGAGCTCTAGATTGGTTCTGCTCAAGTTCCGCCTCGTGGCGGCGGCGAAACCACGAAAAAGCTCCTCCTTGATTTTTTTGGACAAACCCCTTCATATAGCAAAAGAAGGGGGCAAGTGGGCCAGCAGGGTGCCCACAAGCCCCCACGGCGCGGCCTGGGGGGTGGTCGCGTCGTGCACGCTTGTGGCCACCCCTTGGCGCCCCTCTGGTGCTTCTTCGGCCTAGTATTTTTGATAAATCGGGGAAAAAATCCTCGTTGATTTTTACGGCGTTTGGAGTTGCGCAGAATAGGTATCTCAACTTTGCTCCACATTCAGGCCAGAGTTCCAGTTGTCAACATTCTCCCTCTTCATGTAAACCTTGCAAAATAAGAGAGAAAAGGCATAAGAATAGTACCGTGAAGTGAAATAACAACAAAAGAAGCGATAAATAACAACATGAAAACATGATGCAAAATGGACGTATCAACTCCCCCAAGCTTAGACCTTGCTTGTCCTCAAGCGAAAGCCTAGCTCATTAAATATGTCCACATGTTTAGGGAGAGAGGTGTCGACAAAACAAGATACGAACATGCATGCATCATCATCATGATCAGAACAGCAATACCAACATATAATCTCTCATGATAAAGAGATAATTCCTCCACAAAGTGAAGCATGGATCAAGAACCTTACTGAGAAGTAACAACCGATAGCCTTTAGTCATTGAAGCAATTGCAATTTATCACAACATCACAAAGAGTCAAATAAGAGCTTGTAAAGCAAATCCACATACTCAATCATTCTTTCGTTTTCTACAATTGCTACAACACACGTGGTACTCATGAGATCAAAGTTTGAGCTGGACACAGAGAAAGATAGGGGCTTATAGTTTTGCCTCCCAACTGCTCACCTCAAGGGTAGTGTCAACAATAATAATTCATGAATGCTTACCTCCAAGTTGACATATGAATATAGATCTTTCCCAAGCATAAGACGATAGCCAAGACAAAGGAGAAATAAGGAATTGGTGAAGATCACCATGACTCTTTCAAGGGCAAAACGTAAAGGTACAAGATAGGCCCTTCGCAGAGGGAAGCAGAGGTTGTCATGCGCTTTTGAGGTTTGGATGTGTGTACTCTTAGTGCGGAGGAACATCACTTTATATTGCCTCCCGTGATAAATAACTTTGTTATGCAGTCTGTCGCTTTTATGTCTTCCTCATCACAGGTTCGTATAAATCTTATTTTCCACACACTAATAGATCATACATATTAGAGAGCAATTTTTATTATTTGCACCGATGACAACTTACTTGAGGGATCTTATTCAATCCATAGGTAGGTATGGTGGACACTCATGGCAAAATTGGTTTGAAGGTTTATGGATGCACAAGTAGTATCTCTACTTGGTGCGGGAGGTTTGGCTAATATGAGGTGGAAGCAATCGTCACATGCTAAGGGATCTCTAATCATATAACATTGTTCGGAGCCAAGCAAGCACAATTCATTATGTTGTCTTCCTTGTCCAACATGTACTTCTAGGCATGCAATAGTTTAATGAGTGTTCACAATCATAGATGGTGTCAGAGATGATATATTTGTATGTGAACCTCTCCTTATTTATAACTTCCTATTAATTGCAACAATGACCAAGGTCTACGTTTGCCTACCCTCAACAAGTTTCAATCCTCATTCTTTTTATATGTGAAGTCATCACTTCCCATAAGATCATTACATGATCTTTCATGCTTTTGTTCTATTCTCACTCTTTTGATCATGACAAGAGGCAAAGCCCTTCAACTAAGACACTCTTTATTATATGGCTCACGAGCAAGAATACATCGGGGGTGACACAAAGCAAAACTCAAGACTAAAACACTAAGACTTTTAATCTACTAGAGAAAGAGAAAACTGAAAAGGAAAACTAAAACAAAGGTAAAGGCAAAAGATGTGATGGTGATACGATACCGGGGCAACTCCGCCAAGCTTGGCACAAACCAAGGGGATTGCCCATACCAATGCTTAGTTGTCTTCCATTGGCGGTGATGGTGGTGGAGTTGTTGCAATCTTTGACTCCAAGAGGGCCATTAATATTTGATTTATACCTTGGAGATCAGCAATATGTTTTTCCAGTAAAACAACTTCACGAGTGAGACAAGTATTGCGAGCACGAGTTGTTTCACAAAACCACAAGAGTTCAATCAAGGATGGAGACAGTAGGTGGAGGTAGGGTTGGAGGAAATCCACTTCTTCGATTTCTTCCTTGTTGATCACAGATTGCACTTCATCCCATGCCTGATTCTTCTCCTTAGTTTTGCCCTTGGTTTTTTAGGTAGCCCTTCCTTAGCCTCCATGACCTCCATCCTTTTCAGATTAGCATGAACTTCTCCATAGATTAGACGGAGGTTGTTCTCCCCAACAGATTCCTGGGACGACATCTTGACCTAGATCTGCGGTAGAAAACAGGCTCGAAACGAAAAACAGAGGAAATCTGCGTGATGCAGGGGTCAGACCAAACGGGGGTATATATAATGATTTTTTTCAGACTAGAAGGAGCACCCTGCACGAGAACAGAGTCCGGGAGGCACACGAGGTGGCCACAAGCCCTCACGGCGCGGCTAGGGGGTGGGCCCGCGCCGTGCAGGCTTGTCGCCTCCTCGCGCACTTTCCGGACTACTTCCAATTTTTGTATTTTTTCAAATATTCCAAAACGGAGAAAATTTCCTACTTGAAAAGTTTTGGACTCTGTTTTCTTACCGAATCACATACCTCTTCGTTTTCGGAGTCTGAAACAGGCTGATAAACATCCCTTAGGTATTCTTCCGGAGTTATGGTATTGATGAAATTGCTTTCAACATTTATGGGAGTACCTGAGATATAATGCTTGATTCTCTACCCATTTACAACTCTCGGACAATTACCTTCCGTGTTGTTGATATTGATAGCACCGAAACGATATACTTCCTCATCAACATAGGGACCTTCCCATTTAGAGAGAAGCTTGCCTGCAAAGAATCTTAAACGGGAGTTATATAGCAAGACATAATCACCTACATTGAACTCACGCTTTTGTATCCTCTTATCATGCCACCTCTTAACCTTCTCTTTGAACAGCTTGGCATTCTCATATGCCTGAGTTATCCACTCATCAAGCAAGCTAATATCAAATAACCTCTTCCCACCGGCAAGTTTGAAATCAAGTTGAGCTCTTTGATTTCCCAATAAGCTTTATGCTCTAGCTCAAGAGGTAAATGGCATGCTTTACCGTACACCATTTTGTACGGAGACATGCCCATGGGATTCTTATAGGCAGTTCTATAAGCCCATATTGCATCATCGAGCTTCTTAGACCAATTCTTTCTAGACCTGTTGACAATCTTTTGCAGAATCAGTTTAATCTCTCTATTACTTAGCTCTACTTGACCACTGGACTGAGGGTCATAGGGAGACACAATTCTATGGTTGACATCGTACTTAGCAAGCGTTTTATGGAAAGCACCATGAATGAAGTGTGAACCACCGTCGGTCATTAGATATCTAGGGACTCCAAATCTAGGGAAGATAACTTATTTCAGCATCTTGATGGAGGTGTTGTGATCAACACTACTAGTGGGGAAAGCTTCTACCCACTTAGTGACGTAATCAACAGCAACTAAGATGTGAGTATACCCATTGGATTTTGGAAAAGGTCCCATATAATCAAAGCCACAAACATCAAATGGTACAATGACAAGTGAATAGTTCATAGGCATTTCCTGATGTTTGCTAATATTACCTATTATTTGACATTCATCACAAGACAAGACTAACTTACGGGCATCCTTGAAGAGAGTGGGCCAATAGAAACCTGATTGCAATACCTTGTGTGCAGTTCTATCTCCCGCATGGTGTCCTCCGTAGGCCTCGGAGTGACACTTTTGTAGGATCTGTCCCTGTTCATGTTTAGGTACACAACGTCTAATAACAACATCTACTCCTTCCTTATAAAGGTGAGGATCATCCCAAAAGTAATGCCTCAAGTCAAAGAAGAACTTCTTCTTTTGCTGGTACATGAAACTAGGTGGTATGTATTTGGCAACACTATAGTTTGCATAATCAGCATACCACGGTGCACTACATGAAGCATTGATGACATTCAATTGCTCATCGGGAAAGCTATCATCAATAGGTTGTGGGTCATCAAGAACGTTCTCCAACCTAGACAAGTTATCTGCTATTGGGTTATCAGCACCCTTTCTATCGACAACGTGTAAATCAAATTCTTGTAGCAAGAGAACCCATCTAATAAGTCTAGGTTTAGCGTCCTTCTTCTCCATGAGGTACTTAATAGCAGCATGATCAGTGTGAATAGTGACTTTGGAATCAACTATGTAAGACCTGAACTTTCACATGCAAACACGACTGCTAAAAATTCCTTCTCCGTAGTAGCATAGTTTCTCTGAGCACTGTCTAGCGTTTTACTAGCGTAGTGAATAACATTCAAATTCTTATCAACTCTTTGCCCTATAACATCACCAACAGCATAATCACTAGCGTCACACATGATCTCAAAAGGTAAGTTCCAATCAGGTGGTTGAACAATAGGTGCAGTTATCAAAGCCCTCTTAAGTATTTCGAAAGCTTCCTCACAATCATCGTCAAAAACAAAACGAATATCCTTTTGCAAGAGATTGGTAAGATGCCTAGAAATCTTAGAGAAGTCTTTCATGAACCTTCTATAGAAACCAGCATGACCAAGGAAACTTCTTATACCTTTGATATCTGTGGGGTATGGCATTTTCTCGCTTGCATCAACCTTAGCCTTATCGACTTCAATACCTCTTTCGGAAATTTTATGTCCTAAGACGATGCCTCCATTAACCATAAAGTGGCACTTCTCCCAATTCAAGACAAGATTGGTGTCTTTACATATCTGTAAGACTCGATCAAGGTTGTTGAGGCAATCATCAAAGGAAGACCCGTAAACGAAAAGTCATCCATGAAAACCTCAACAATCTTTTCACAAAAGTCAAAGAATATAGCCAGCATACATCTTTGAAAAGTGGCAGGTGCATTACATAAGCCAAAAGGCATACGTCTATAAGCAAAGGTACCGAAAGGGCAGGTGAAAGTGGTTTTCTCCTCATCAGATTGTGCAACTGGTATTTGGGAGAAACCAGAATAACCATCTAGAAAGAAGAAGTGTGTGTGTTTGGACAGCCTTTCAAGCATTTGGTCGATAAAAGGCAAAGGGTAATGATCTTTCCTAGTGGCTTTATTCAATTTCTTAAAATCGATCACCACCCTATAGCCAGTAATAATCCTCTGTGGGATCAATTCATCCTTATCATTAGGGACAACGGTAATGCCTCCCTTCTTAGGAGTGCAATGCACCGGACTCACCCAATCGCTATGAGCAACATGATAGATCATACCCGCTTCCAGGAGCTTTAGTATTTCTTTTCTTACTACTTCTTTCATCTTAGGATTCAATCTCCTTTGATGATCAGCAACTAGTTTGAAATCAGGATCGATTTTAATCTTGTGCTCACATAGAGTGGGACTAATGCCCTTAAGATCATCAAGAGTACATCCAATAGCAGCACGGTGCTTCCTCAGAGTTTTTAGCAACTTATTTTCTTCTTGCTCTGAGAGGATAGAACTAATAATAACAGGTGCAATCTCGTCTTTGATTTCATCATATAAGGATTGAGGTATTGCACTAACACTAGCACCCACATCACATAAGCCATGATAACAATGATCTCCTATCTTAACAGAAACAACAGGCATGCCAACAACAGGCCTATGTTTGTCTCTAACGTGAGGTTTAGCAATTCTAGCAGCATCTTCATAGAAGTGAATATTATGTCCCTCAACATCGTCGGACACAAGATCCTTGATAATAGAAATGCTAGGTTCAACTCTAATTTGCTCAAGGGGTGTAGGTGTTCTAATATAGCCTCTATGTATCGCGGTTGAAGCTTTAGAATGATCCTTCATCCTAACAGGGAAAGGTGGTTTCTCAATGTAAGCACTGGGAACCACAGGATCATTATAGGCAATGACTTTCTCTTCAACTGGAGTGGGTTTAACTACATTGACTTCTAAAGGAGGATGATATTTAAACCACTTCTCTTTGGGGAGATCAATATGATCAGCAAAAGATTCACACAATGAAGCTACTATCTTAGATTCAAGTCCATACTTAGCCCTAAAATCACTAAAGGTATTTGTCTCAATAAAGGATTTAACGCAATCAAACATTAAATTCATACATGACTCCTTACCTTCTTCAAGCTCCAATCTTTAGAGTTGCATTTAATTATCTCCAATAAATTCCATTTGAAATCAATATCTCTCTTCATAAAAGAACCGGTACAAGAAGTGTCAATCATGGTGCGATCATCATGAGAAAGCCGAGCATAGAAGTTCTGAATGATAATTTCTCTCGAGAGCTCATGATTGGGGCATGAATATAGCATTGATTTAAGCATCCCCCAAGCTTGAGCGATGCTTTCTCTGTCACGAGGCCAAAAATTATAAATATAATTCCGATCACGATGTACTAAATGCATAGGATAAAACTTTTGATGAAATTCCAATGTCAACCGATTGTAATCCCATGATCCAGTATCATCACATAGCCTATACCATGTCAACACCTTATCCTTCAAAGATAAAGGAAAGACCTTCTTCTTGACCTCATCCTCGGGCACACCTGCAAGATTAAATAAACCACAAACTTCATCTACATAGATCATATGCAAATCTGGATGTGATGTTCCATCTCCTGTAAAAGGATTAGCCAGCAGTTTCTCAAGCATACCCGAGGGAAATTCAAAGCAAATATTTTCAGTAGGTGCAGCAGGTTGAGGAGAAACTATTTGTGCTTCCGTTTGAGGTGAAGATACCCCGAACAAGCCCCTCAAAGGATTAGTATCCATAGTGACAAGTGACAACAAATTTCAGCACACTATATGAATGTTCCCTTACCAAGTTCCACTTACCAAAGGCGCTTCACTCCCCAGCAATGGCGCCAGAAAAGAGTCTTGATGACCCACAAGTATAGGGTATCAATCGTAGTCCTTTCGATAAGTAAGAGTGTCGAACCCAACGAGGAGCAAAAGGATCTGACAAGTGGTTTTCAGCAAGGAAATATCTGCAAGCACTGAAATTGTCGGTAACAAGTGATTGTGTGGTGAGATGATTCGTAGCAAGCAACAAGTAACAAAAGTAGCAACGGTGCAGCAAAGTGGCTCAATCCCTTTTGTAGCAAGGGACAAGCCTGGACAAAGTCTTATAGGAGGAAAAACGCTCCTGAGGACACACGGGAATTTCGGTCATGCTAGTTTCATCATGTTCATATGATTCGCGTTTGTTACTTTGATAGTTTGATATGTGGGTGGACCGGCGCTTGGGTACTGCCCTTACTTGGACACGCATCCCACTTATGATTAACCCCTCTCGCAAGCATCCGCAACTACGAAAGAAGAATTAAGACAAAGTCTAACCATAGCATTAAACTAGTGGATCCAAATCATCTACTTACTACTTCCCAATGCCTTCCTCTAGGCCCAAATAATGGTGAAGTGTTATGTAGTCGACGTTCACATAACATCACTAGAGAAAAACAACATGCAACATATCAAATTACCGAACGAATACCAAATTCACATGACTACTATTACCATGACTTATCTCGTGTCCTCAGGAACAAAAGTAACTACTCAGAAAGCATAACCATATTCATGACCAGAGAGGTAATGAGTAGCATCAAGGATCTGAACATAAACTCTTCCACCAAGTAATCCAACTAGCACCAACTACAAAGAGTAATCAACACTACTAGCAACCTTACAAGTACCAATCGGAGTCGCGAGACAGAGATTGGTTACAAGAGATGAACTGGGGTTGGAGATGAGATGGTGCTGATGAATATGTTGATGGTTACGAGTCCCCTCTAATGAGAGGAGTGTTGGTGATGACGATGGCGACGATTTCCCCCTCTGGGAGGGGAGTTTCCCCGGCAGGATCGTCCTGCCGGAGCTCTAGATTGGTCCTGCTCAAGTTCCGCCTCATGGCGGCGGCGAAACCACGAAAAAGCTCCTCCTTGATTTTTTTCTGGACGACACCCTTCATATAGCAAAAGAGGGGGGCAAGTGGGCCAGCAGGGTGCCCACAAGCCCCCATGGCGCGGCCTGGGGGGTGGTCGCGCCGTGCAGGCTTGTGGCCACCCCCTGGCGCCCCTCTGGCGCTTCTTCGGCCTAGTATTTTTGATAAATCGGGAAAAATCCTCGTTGATTTTTACGGTGTTTGGAGTTGCGCAGAATAGGTATCTCAACTTTGCTGCACTTTCAGGCCAGAATTCCAGTTGCCAGCATTCTCCCTCTTCATGTAAACCTTGCAAAATAAGAGAGAAAAGGCATAAGAATAGTACCGTGAAGTGAAATAACAGCCAAAGAAGCGATAAATAACAACATGAAAACATGATGCAAAATGGACGTATCAAGGGACTAAATAGAGCTGGCATTGGAGGCGGTGGAGCAACTTGGGCCCCACAAGCCTGCTAGGCGCGGCCAGGGGGGTCGCGCCTGGTGGGCTTGTGGGCTCCACGCTCCACCCCTCTGGTTGATTCTTGCGTCAGTATTTTTCATATATTCCACAAAAAATCCTCGTAAATTTCCAGGTCATTTCGAGAACTTTTGTTTCTACTAAAAAACAACACCATGGCAATTCTTCTGAAAACAGCGTTAGTCCGGATTAGTTCCATTCAAATCATGCAAATTAGAGTCCAAAACAAGGGCAAAAGAGTTTGGAAAAGTAGATACGACGGAGACGTATCAACTCCCCCAAGCTTAAAACCTTGCTTGTCCTCAAGCAATTCAGTTGACAAACTGAAAGAGACAAAAGAAAACTTTTACAAACTCTGTTTGATCTTGTTGTTGCAACTATGTCTAACTCATATCCAGAATTTCAACAAGATCACAAGCTAACGACATAAGCAAATGAAATCTAGGTACCATGGTAAACTCATATCAATGGCATAATCAACTAGCGAGCAATAATGATAGGTTTCAAACATCAACACTTCAATCAAAACAATCATGAAGCAGTACGAACAGATGGTATCTCGCTAGCTCTTTCTGAGACTGCAAAACATAAATGCACAGCACCTTCAAAGACCAAGGGCTGATTAAACATTGTAATTCATGGCAAAGAAGATCGAGTCACGGTCATACTCAACATCAGTTAAAAGCAAAGCATAAAAATGACAGAGGTGCTCTCTAATTGGTGCTTTTATAAGAAGAGGGTGACTCAACAGAAACATAAATAGATATGCCCTTCGCAGAGGGAAGCATTGATTTGCAGAGGTGCCAGAGCTCAAGCTTTTAAAACAGAGATAATAATTTTGGGTGGCATGCTTTCATTGTCAACGCAATGACCAAGAGTTTTCATCATCTTCCACGCTACACATGCTATAGGCGGTTCCCAAACAAAAAAGTAAAGTTTTGACTCGCCCACCACCGATCAATCACACTCCACGACTAGCCGAATACTCGGGTGCCGTCCATACCAACATCAATCCCGGGGGAGTTTTGTTTGCAATTATCTTTTCGATTTGAGCATGGAAATGGGCATTCCAATTACTGGCTCCTTTCTCGTGAGTGATAGTGAATAAACACATATCGAGGATAACACGCCTAGCATGGAAGATAATGATAGCCCCTTGTCACCACATGAGCGGTTCGGGCATGCAAAACAGATTATTTCTTGAAGGTTTAGAGAGTGGCACATGCAAATTTACTTGGAACGACGGGTAGATACCGCATATAGGTAGGTATGGTGGACTCATATGGATCAACTTTGGGTTTATGGAAGTGGATGCACAAGCAGTATTCCCGCTTAGTTCAAGTGAAGGCTAGCAAAAGACTGGGAAGCGACCAACTAGAGAGCAACAACAGTCATCAAAATGCATTGAGATTAACCAACATTGAGTGCAAGCATGCGTAGGACATAAATCACCATCAACATGAATATCATAGAGGCTATGTTGATTTTGTTTCAACTACATGCGTAAACATGCGCCAAGTCAAGTCACTTGAATCATTCAAAGGAGGATACCATCCTATCATACTACATCATAGTCATCTCAAAATTCATGTTGGCATCCAAGACAAACTATTATAAGCTCCTAGCTAATTAAGCATGGCATCAAAAACTATGATCTCTAAGTTGTCATTGCAAACATGTTTCTCTCACAACAAAGCTAAATTAGGAACGATGAGCTAGTCATATTTACAAAAACAAAATAGATCGAGTTCATACCAGCTTTTCCAGGCTCAGTCACTTCATCATATATCGTCATTATTGCCTTTCACTTGCACGATCGAATGATAAACACAAAGGAGAAGACAGAGTAATATGGATCTTTGAAAAATAAATAGATATGCATGCGAGAGCCACTAAACATTGTAACCATGGTCTTCTACCTTGACCCAAAGAAAAAGAAAAGTAATTACATGGGAAAGCTCCCAACAAGCAAAAGAAGAACGAGAAATCTTTTTGGGTTTTCTCAAACTAGACAAACACACGAGAAGAAAATGATAAAAAGAAATAAACTAGCATGGATGATACAGTGGCAAAGTATGAACACCGACTAACAAAGTGAAAGTGTAAGCAAGAATATAAAGTCGGTGAGAAACACGTACTCCCCCAAGCTTAGGCTTTTGGCCTAAGTTGGTCTACTCCCATGGATGGTCCGGGCGATATCCGAAATCATAATGGGGGTTGTATGGGAGCGCGACAGCCAGTGCCTGAATAGCTGCATCACGGAGGCAAGAAGCCTTTGCCTCCCTCTCATACTCCTCTGCCTCTCCTCTGGTTATGTAATATCTCTGCTTTACCTAAAAGTCAAAGAAGGCAGGAGCAGGAAGGATAATATGGAAAACACGTTGTCGGTTAAATATTAACCGGTATAGGAGGGATTCATTATCCCTCTCAAGGAACTGATAGCGTGTCATAGCGGCGCGTTCAAGGAAAGCTGGATGGAGCGGGGGATCTCCTTCGTGGATGGGTACTCCAAGAAAATTTGCTATCCGAGTGGCATAGATCCCACCAAAGAAATCCCCTTCATTAGCATTATTATTCAGCCTCCTTGCTATTATAGCTCCCATGTTGAAACTTCTATCACCCGTTACTGCGCTCTTCAGATTACTAAGGTCGGGTGCGCGGAGGTGACAATGCTCAATCTTGTCGTTAGTGCATCTGCCTATGAAGAGGGCAAAGTAATGCAAGGCAGGAAAATGAATGCTCCCCATGGTAGCCTGCGTAATATCTCTAGTTTCTCCAACAGTTATACTAGAGAAAAAATCTCTAACCGGAGATTTAGGAGGATCATTGAGACCACCCCAAACAATTATCTTGCAAATTCTATTGAAATCCTCTAAATCCATGGTATATGATTTGTCATAGAGATCAAACAGTACAGATGTATCACGGCTAGCTAAAAATTTGAATCTACGAACAAAAGAGGCAGTGAGAGTAACATACAGTTCACATTTATCGGAGATGAATTCTTCGAGTCCGACGTTTGAACAAGTGTATCAAACTCGTCTTTGAAACCTGCCTCAACCATGAATTCATCATAAGTCCATTCACATCGTTGTACGTGTGCTCTCCTCTGTTGGTAAGGATCGGGCTCCCGAATCGCGAGACGGGGACCCTTCTTACTTGAGGAACCACCATGCTAGTTTCTCCTGAACATCTTACTTTTCTGAAATTTTCAGCGACTCAAAGGAAAACTGAACAAGGCTCAACTAAACTTGTAGCAGCTACTCCTTCAAGTGCCTAGAGGCCATATCACGCATCAAAACTACTTGGGACCAGCTAAAATTAGCATGCAAAGCTCAAGAACAGGGTCACCAAGGCAGCAAAAATACGCGACGTATAAGGCACTAGAGCAAAAACTAATTGGACCAATGGAGGAGTCACATACCAAGGAGCAATTTCCCCAAAACAGTTTGGTGAATGGGGCTTTGCACAATGAGATCGAAAATCGCAGCAAGAAGAGCAAGAACACGGGTTTGAGCTGCGAAATGATTTTTTCTAGAGGTAGAAGAAGCAGATGGGAGCTAGAATAAGTGGAGGGGGTACACGTGGTCCCCACAAGCCTGGTAGGGGCGGCCAGGGCGGTGCCCGCGCCTCCAGGGCTTGTGGCCCACTGGTGCAGCCCCCTGACTAGCTCTTCGTCTCAGAATTTTTCAAAAATTCCAAAAAAAATCATACTTGATTTTCACGGCATTCGGAGAACTTCTATTTTCGGGGTACTTTTCTACGGGACGCAAAAATAGAAAACAGGGAAAACTAAACTAAATCTATCATTTTTCTTCTAAGCAACCGAAGGTGAAAGCTTGGAACAGAGGTTTGTGACTCATCGATTCATCCAACCCATGGTCATCGAAAGAAATCCGCCAATGAGGTTGATCAAGTCTCCTTGACAAACTTTTTTGAATCACATAAAAAGGAACGGAGAATTTTCGAATAGTCACTAGGTTACCTCAATGGGGATGTGCACATCCCCAACAAGAAAATCATACTTCATCTTAACAGTAGGTATAGGGCATTCAAAGCTCCCAATAAGAATCGATGAAGTTTTTTCGATAGCATTGATGCAATGTACTCGATATTGTTTCTTCGAAAAGTGCACCGTATGCTCATTACCGTTGACATGGAAAGTGACATTGCCTTTGTTGTAATCTATAACAGCCCGTGCAGCGTTTAGAAAGGGTCTTCCAAGGATGACCGCCATGGCATTATCCTCGGGACTATCCAGGATAACAAAGTTTGTTAAGATAGTAACGTTAGCAACCACAACAGGCACATCCTCGCAAATGCCGATAGGGAAAGCAGTTGATCTGTCGGCCATTTGCAGAGAGATTTCTATGGGTGTCAACTTATCCAATTCAAGTCTACGATAAAGAGAGAGAGGCATAACACTAACACCGGCTCCAAGGTCGCATGAAGCAGTTCTAACGTAGTTGCCTTTAATGGAGCAAGGTACAGTGGGCACTCCGGGATCACCTAGTTTCTTAGGAGTTCCACCCTTGAAGGTATAATTAGCGAGCATGGTGGAAATCTCAACCTCAGGTATCCTCCTCTTATTAGTCACAATATCCTTCATGTACTTGGCATACGGAGACATTTTGAGCATATCTGTCAAACACATTTGCAGAAAGACAGGTCTAATCATTTCAACAAATCGCTCAAAATCCTCATCATCTTTTTTCTTGGATGGTTTGGGAGGAAAGGGCATGGGATTTTGAACCCATGGTTCCCTTTCTTTACCATGCTTCCTAGCAGCGAAGTCATTCTTATCGTATCTCTTATTCTTAGGCTGTGGGTTATCAAGATCAACAGGTTCAATCTCCACATCCTTATCGTTGCTAGGTTGAGCATCAACATGAACATTACTATCGATATTATCATTAGGCTCATGTTCATCACCAGATTGTGTGTCAGCATCAGAAACAGATACATCGTTTGGAATCTCAGGTGTAACAGCAATAGGGTTGCTAGCGTGCAAATTCCTATCATATTTCTTCTTCTTTCTAGAATGACTAGGTGCATCAATGCTAACTCCTTGAGAATCTTGTTCAATTCTTTTAGGATGACCCTCAGGATACAAAGGTTCCTGGGTCATTCTACCATCTCTAGTGACGACTCTAACAGAATTGTCATTCAACTCATTGAGCAAGTCATTTTGAGCCTTAAGTACTTGTTCTACCTGAGTAGTAACCATAGAGGCATGTTTACTCAAGAGCTTAAGATCATTGACGTTTCTGTCCACACAAGCACTTAAATGACTAAGCATACGAGCATTCTGTTCCAATTGTCTGCTAACATAATCATTGAAACTTTGTTGTTTGGCAACAAAGTTATCTAATTCATCCAAGCATAAGCTAGCAGGTTTATCAAAAGGAATATCACTCTCATTGAATCTATGAAGAGAATTTACTTCTACTACCTGTATCGGGTTATCAAGACCATAGATCTCTTTGATAGGTGGTAGATTTTTTACATCTTCAGATTTAATGCATTTCTATTTCATAGATTTCTTAGCTTCTTGCATATCTTCAGGACTGAGGAATAGGATACCTCTTTTCTTAGGAGTTGGCTTAGGAGGTGGTTCGGGAATAGTCCAAGCATTCGCATTGCACAAGATATTATTCAATAGGATCTCAGCTTGTTCTAAAGTTCGTTCCCTAAAAACACAGCCGACACAACTATCTAGGTGGTCCTTAGAAGCATCGGTTAGTCCATTATAGAAGATATCAAGTATTTCATTATTTTCAAGAGGGTGATCAGGCAAAGCATTCAGTAGCTGGACAAGCCTCCCCCAAGCTTGTGGGAGACTCTCTTCTTCAACTTGCGCAAAGTTGTATATTTCCTGCAAGGCGGCTTGCTTCTTATGGGCAAGGAAATATTTCTCACAGAAGTAGTAGATCATATCCTGGGGGCTACGCACACAACCAGGAGCAAGAGAAGTGAACCAAGTCTTAGCATCATCCTTTAGCAAGAAAGGAAACAGCTTAAGGATATAGTAGTGGCGGATCTTTTCCTCACTCGTGAATAGGGTGGCTATATCATGCAGTTTGGTAAGATGTGCTACAACCGTTTCAGACTCATAACCTTGAAAAGGATCAGATTTGACCAGAGTGATTAACTCAGGCTCGACAGAGAATTCATAATCCTTATTGGTCACAAGATAGGAGAAGTAGCAAACTTTGGGTCGTATTTCATCCTAGCGTTCAAAGATTTTTCTTTCCACTTGCGCAGTAATTTCTCAACATCATAACTATCCTTACAAGCAAGAAAGTCCTCAGCTATCTCTCCCTCCATAACATAACCCTCAAGCATATCAGGCAATTCATATCTAGGAGAGCTAGTTCTAACACGCAAAATAGCAGGTTCTACTTCAATAATTTCAGCAGTTTCAGAAGTATCATCACATCTAGCAGCAACTCTAGCAATTTGTGCATCAAGGAATGCACCTAGTAGCAAAGCAGTATCAAGCATAGCATCATCACAAGTATCATGGACAGCAGAAGTAGCATCATCAAGAACAAGCGACACATCAAAATTTCTAGCAGGAGGTGGTGTCGCAAACTTACTCATAACTGAAGGTGAATCAAGTGCAGAGCTAGATGACACTTCCTTACCTGTCCTCGTAGTTGAGGGCAAAACTTTAGTTCTTGGATCTTTCAGATTCCTCATAGTGATCCCTGACTCAAGTATAGGGGATCGCAACAGTTTTCGAGGGTAGAGTATTCAACCTAAATTTGTTGATTCGACACAAGGGGAAGCCAAAGAATATTCTCAAGTATTAGCAGTTGAGTTTTCAATTCAACCACACCTGAAAGACTTAGTATCTGCAGCAAAGTATCAATAGCAGAGCAGTGTGATAGCAACAGTAGCAACAGTAACCAGTAGCAGCAAAGTGACACCAGTAGCAGCAGAGTAACAGTAGCAGTAGTAACAGTAGTAGCGACAGAGTAACAGTAGCAAGGACCAGTAGGAAAAACTCGTAGGCATTGGATCGGTGATGGATGATTATGTTGGATGGTATTCATCATGGAATAGTTATAACACGGAGAGATATGTAACTAGCTCCAGTTCGTCAATGTAACATAGGCATGTATTCCGTATGTAGTCATACGTGCTTAGGGAAAAGAACTTGCATGACATCTATTGTCCATCCCTCCCGTGGCAGCGGGGTCCTAATGGAAACTACGGGATATTAAGGTTCTCCTTTCAATAAAGAACTGTACCAACGCATTAACATTAGTGAATACATGAACTCCTCATACTATGGTCATCTCCGGGAGTGGTTCCGGCTATTGTCACTCCGGGGTTGCCGGGTCATAACACATAGTAGGTGACTACAACTTGCAAGATAGGATCAAGAACACACATATATTGGCGACAACATAATAGGTTTAGATCTGAAATCATGGCACTCGGGCCCTAGTGACAAGCATTAAGCATGGCAAAGTAGTAGCAACATCAATCTCGGAACATAGTGGATACTAGGGATCAATGTACGTCAAAACTAACTCGATTACATGATAGATATCATCCAACCCATCACCGTCCAGCAAGCCTACGATGAGATTACTCACGAACGGTGAAGAGCATCATGGAATTGGCGATGAAGGAAGGTTGATGATGACGACGGCGACGATCTCCCCTCTCTGCAGCCCAGAATAGACTCCAGATTTGCCCTCCACACGAAGAACAGGAGGTGGCGGCGCCTCCGTATCGTAAAACGCGATGAACTCTTCTCCTTGATTTTTTTCCGGACGGAAGGGACTAAATAGAGCTCGGATTGGAGGTAGTGGAGCAACATGGGCCCCACAAGCCTGCCAGGCGCGGCCAGGGGGGCCCGCGCCTGGTGGGCTTGTGGGCTCCACGCTCCACCCCTCCGGTCGATTCTTGCGCCAGTATTTTTCATATATTCCACAAAAAATCCTCGTAAATTTCCAGGTCATTCGAGTACTTTTATTTCTATGCAAAAACAACACCATGGCAATTCTGCTGAAAACAGTGTTAGTCCCGGTTAGTTCCATTCAAATCATGCAAATTAGAGTCCAAAACAAGGGCAAAAGAGTTTGGAAAAGTAGATACGACGGAGATGTATCAGTAAGTAGTTGGGAGGCGAAACTATAAGCCCCTATCTTTCTTTGTGTCCAACTGAAACTTTGATCTCATGAGTACCACGTGAGTTTTAGCAATTATAGAAGACGAAAATATGATTGAGTATGTGGATTTTCTTTACAAGCTCTTATTTGACTCTTTCCGATGTTATGATAAATTGCAATTGCTTCAATGACTAAAGGCTATTGGTTGTTAATTCTCAATAAGGTTCTTGACCCGTACTTTACTTCGTGAAGGAATTGTGACTTTACCATAAGAGTTTATATGACGCTATTGCTGTTCTAATTATGATCATGATGCATGCATGTCCGTATTTTGTTTTGTCGACACCTCTATCTCTAAACATGTGGGCATATTTATTGATCTGGGCTTCCGCTTGAGGACAAGCGAGGTCTAAGCTTGGGGGAGTTGATACGTCCATTTTGCATCATTCTTTTATGTTGATATTTATCACTTTATGGGATGTTATTACACTTCACGGTACAATACTTATGCCTTTTCTCTCTTATTTTATAAGGTTTGCATGAAGAGGGAGAATGCCGGCAGCTGGAATTCTGGTCTGAATAAGGAGCAAGTTTGAGATACCTATTCTGCGCAACTCCAAAAGCCGTGAAAATCAACGAGGAATTATTTTGGATTTTATAAAAAAAAATACTGGGCGGAAGAAGTACCACAGGGGAGCCACGAGGAGGCCACAAGCCTGCCACGCGCGGCCTACCCCCTTGGCCGCGCCTAGGAGGCTTGTGGGCCCCCTGTTGCCCCTCTAGCTCCCATCTTTTGCTAAAAGGAGGGTTTCATTCCAGAAAAAATAGGAGGCGGCTTTCGGGAGGAATCGCTGCCGACACGAGGCGGAACTTGAATAGAACCAATCTAGAGCTCCGGCACGGCCGTCCTGCCGGGGAAACTTCCCTCCCGTAGGGGGAAATCGTCGCCATCGTCATCACCAACACTCCTCTCATAGGAGGGGACTCGTCACCATCAACATATTCATCAGCACCATCTCATCTCCAAGCCCTAGTTCATCTCTTGTAACCAATCTCCGTCTCGCGACTCCGATTGGTACTTGTAAGGTTGCTAGTAGTGTTAATTACTCTTTGTAGTTGATGCTAGTTGGATTACTCGATGGAAGATTATATGTCAGATCCTTGATGCTATTCAATACCTCTCTGGTCATGAACATAATTATGCTTTGTGAGTAGTCACTTTTGTTCCTGAGGACATGGGATAAGTCTTGCTATAAGTAGTCATGTGAATTTGGTATTCGTTCGATATTTTTATACGATGTATGTTGTCTTTCCTCTAGTGGTGATATGTGAACGTCGACTACATAACACTTCACCATTATTTGGGCCTAGAGGAAGGCATTGGGAAGTAATAAATAGATGATGGGTTGCTAGAGTGATAGAAGCTTAAACCATACTTTATGCGTTGCTTCGTAAGGGGCTGATTTGGATCCACTAGTTTAATGCTATGGTTAGACTTTGTCTTAATTCTTCTTTCGTAGTTGCGGATACTTGCGAGAGGTGTTAATCATAAGTGGGATGTTTGTCCAAGTAAGGGCAGCACCCAAGCACTGGTCCACCCACATATCAAACTATCAAAGTAGCGAACGTGAATCATATGGACATGATGAAAAATAGCTTGACAGAAATTCCCATGTGTCCTCGGGAGCGCTTCACCTCCTATAAGAGTTTGTCCAGGCTTGTCCCTTGCTACAAAAGGAATTGGGCCATCTTACTGCACTATTGTTACTTGCTACTTGCTACAAATCATCTTATCACACAACTATCTGTTACGATAATTTTAGTGCTTGCAGAGAATACCTTGCTGAAAACCACTTGTCAGATCCTTCTGCTCCTCGTTGGGTTCGACACTCTTACTTATCAAAAGGACTATGATAGATCCCCTACACTTGTGGGTCATCAAGACTCTTTTCTTGCGCCGTTGCCGGGGAGTGAAGCGCCTTTGGTAAGTGGAATTTGGTAAGGAAACATTTATATAGTGTGCTGAAATTTATTGTCACTTGTCACTATGGAAACTAATCCTTTGAGGAGCTTGTTCGTGGTATCTTCACCTCGAACGGAAGCACAAGGAGTTCCTCCTCAACCCACTTCACCTGCTGAAAATATTTTTTATGAAATTCCTTCGGGTATGCTAGAGAAACTGTTGGCTAATCCTTTTACAGGAGATGGAACATCACATCCCGACTTGCATCTAATCTATGTAGATGAAGTTTGTGGTTTATTTAAGCTTGCAGGTTTGCCCGAGGATGAGTTCAAGAAGAAGGTATTTCCCTTATATTTTAGGGATAAAGCATTGACATGGTATAGGCCATGTGATGATACTGGATCATGGAACTACAACCGATTGAAATTGGAATTTCATCAAAAGTTTTATCCTATGCATTTGGTACATCGTGATCGGAATATATCTATAAATTTTGGCCTCATGATAGAGAAAGTATCGCTCAAGCTTGAGGGAGGCTTAAGTCAATGTTATATTCATGCCCCAACCATGAGCTCTCGAGAGAAATAATGATTCGGAACTTTTATGCTCAGCTTTCTCATGACAATCGTACCATGCTTGACACTTCTTGTACCGGTTCTTTTATGAAGCGAGATATTGACTTCAAATGGAATTTATTGGAAAGAATTAAACACAACTCTGAAGATTGGGAGTTTGATGAAGGTAAGGTGTCACGTATGAATCTCAAGTTTGATTGCTTTAATTCCTTTGTCGAAACAAATACCTTTTGTGATTTTAGCACTAAACATGGACTTGACTCTGAGATAGTAGCTTCATTATGTGAATCATTTGGTGCTCATATCAATCTCCCTAAAGAGAAGTGGTTTAAATATCATCCTCCTTTAGAAGTCAATGTAGTTAAACCCAACCCAGTTGAAGAGAAAGTCATTGCTTATAATGATCCTATTGTTCCAAGTGCTTACATTGAGAAACCACCTTTCCCTGTTAGAATAAAGGATCATTCTAAAGCTTCAACTGTGATACGTAGGGGCTATATTAGAACACCTACACCTCGTGAGAAAATTAGAGTTGAACCTAGCATTGCTATTATCAAAGATCTCCGGTCCGACAATGTTGATGGCCATGATATTCACTTGTGTGAAGATGCTGCTAGAATTGCTAAACCTCATGCTAGAGACAAACATAGGCATGTTGTTGGCACTCCTGTTGTATCTGTTAAGATAGGATATCATTGTTATCATGGTTTACGTGACGTGGGTGCTAGTGTTAGTGCAATACCTCAATCTTTATATGTTGAAATTAAAGACGAGATTGCATCTGTCGAGATGGAACCTACTGATGTCACTATTCAGCTTGCCAATAGAGATACTATCTGCCCTTTGGGAATTGTTAGGGATGTTGAAGTCTTGTGTGGTAAAACTAAGTATCCTGCTGATTTTCTTGTTCTTGCTAACACACAAGATAGCTTTTGTCCCATCATATTTGGCAGACCTTTCCTCAATACTGTCAATGCTCATATTGACTGTCACAAGCAAACTGTCACTGTTGGCTTTGAAGGAGTGTCACATGAGTTCAGTTTCTCCAAGTTTGGTAGACAACCTCATGAAAAAGAATTGTGTAGTAAGGATGAAATTATTGCCCTAGCTTCTATTGTTGTGCCTCCTACTGATCCTTTAGAGCAATACTTGCTTGAGCATGAAAATGATATGCATATGGATGAAACGAATGAGATCGATAGAGTTATGTTTGAACAACATCCTAACCTTAAGAATAATTTGCCTGTTGAACTCCTTGGAGATCCACCCCCACCAAAGGGTGATCCTGTGTTTGAGCTTAAGCAGTTACCTGATACTCTTAAGTATGCTTATCTCGATGAAAAAGAGATATATCCTGTTATAATTAGTGCTAGACTTTCAGAGCATGAAGAAAAGAAGTTATTAAAAATGTTAGGAAGCATTATGCTGCTATTGGATATAGTCTTGATGATCTTAAGGGCATTAGTCCCACTCTGTGCGAGCAAAAAATTAAAACCGATCTTGATTCCAAACCAGTTGTTGACCATCAACGGAGATTAAACCCTAAGATGAAAAGGTAGTAAGAAAACAAATACTAAAGCTCCTGGAAGCAGGTACTCCCTCCGTCCCAAAATAAGTGTCTCAACTTTATACTAGCTCTAGTACAAAATTGTACTAAACTCGAGACACTTATTTTTGGACGGAGGGATTATTATCTATACTGTTGCTCATAGTGATTGGGTAAGTCTGGTGCATTGCGTCCCTAAGAAGGGAGGTATTACCGTTGTCCCTAATGATAAAGATGAATTGATCCCACAAAGGATTATTACTGGCTATAGGATGGTGATTGATTTTAGGAAATTGAATAAAGCCACTAGGAAAGATCATTACCCTTTGCCCTCTATTGACCAAATACTAGAAAGATTGTCTAAACACACACACTTCTGCTTTCTAGATGGTTATTCTGGTTTCTCCCAAATACCAGTTGCACAATCTGATGAGGAGAAAACCACTTTTACCTGCCCTTTCGGTACCTTTGCTTACAGACATATGCATTTTGGCTTATGTAATGCACCTGCTACCTTTCAAAGATGTATGATAGCTATATTCTTTGACTTCTGTGAAAAGATTGTTGAGGTTTTCATGGATGATTTCTCTACTTACGGGTCTTCTTTTGATGATTGCCTCAGCAACCTTGATCGAGTTTTGCAGAGATGTAAAGATACAAATCTAGTCTTGAATTGTGAGAAGTGCCACTTTATGGTTAATGAAGGCATCGTCTTAGGAATGCGATCGAGAAAATGCCATTTCAGGTACACAATGATTAATAACACCATCTACTCCTTCCTTATAAAGGTGAGGATCATCCCAAAAGTAATGTCTCAAATCAAAGAAGAATTTCTTCTTTTGTTGGTATGTGAAACTAGGTGGTATATATTTGGCAACGATATAGTTTACATAATCAGCATACCACGGTGCAATACGTGAAGTATTGATGACATTCAATTGCTCATCAAGAAAGATATCATCAATAGGTTGTGGGTCCTCAAGAATGTTCTCCAACCTAGACAAGTTATCTGCTACTGGGTTCTCATCACCCTTCCTATCGACAACATGCAAATCAAATTCTTGTAGCAAGAGAACCCATCTGATAAGTCTAAGTTTAGCATCTTTCTTCTCCATGAGGTACTTAATAGCAGCGTGATCAGTGTGAATAGTGACTTTGGAATCAACTATGTAAGATCTGAACTTTTCACATGCAAACACGACTGCTAAAAATTCCTTTTCAATAGTAGCATAGTTTCTTTGGACACTGTCTAGAGTTTTACTAGCATAGTGAATATCATTCAACTTCTTATCAACTCTTTGTCCTAGGACAGCACCAACAACATAATCACTAGCATCACACATGATTTCAAAAGGTAAGTTCCAATCAGGTGGTTGATCAATAGGCGCAGTTATCAAAGCCTTCTTAAGTATTTCGAAGGCTTCCTCATAATCATCGTCAAAAACAAAAGGGATATCCTTTTGCAAGAGATTGGTAAGAGGCCTAGAAATCTTAGAGAAGTCTTTAATGAACCTTCTATAGAACCACCATGACCAAGGAAACTTCTTATACCTTTGATATCTGTGGGGCATGGCATTTTCTCGATCGCATCAACCTTAGCCTTATCGACTTCTATACCTCTTTCAGAAATTTTTTGTCCTAAGACGATGCCTTCATTAACCATAAAGTGGCACTTCTCCCAATTCAAGACAAGGTTGGTATCTTTACATCTCTGCAAGACTCGATCAAGGTTGCTGAGGCAATCATAAAAAGAAGACCCGTAAACGGCGAAGTCATCCATGAAAACCTCAACAATGTTTTCACAAAAGTCAGAGAATATAGCCATCATACATCTTTGAAAGGTGGCAGGTGCATTACATAAGCCAAAAGGCATACGTCTGTAAGCATAGGTACCGAAAGGGCAGGTGAAAGTGGTTTTCTCCCGATCAGATTGTGCAACAGGTATTTGGGAGAAACCAGAATAACCATCTAGAAAGCAGAAGTGTGTGTGTTTAGATAGTCTTTCTAGCATTTGGTCGATAAAAGGCAAGGGGTAATGATATTTCCTAGTGGCTTTATTCAATTTCCTAAAATCGATCACCATTCTATAGCCAGTAATAATCCTCTGTGGGATCAATTCATCCTTATCATTAGGGACAACGGTAATGCCTCCCTTCTTAGGGACGCAATGCACCAGACTCACCCAATCACTATGAGCAACAGGGTAGATAATACCTGCTTCGAGGAGCTTTATTATTTCGTTTCTTACTACCACTTTCATCTTAGGATTTAATCTCCATTGATGATCGGCAACTGGTTTGGAATCATGATCGGTTTTAATCTTGTGCTGGCATAGAGTGGGACTAATGCCCTTAAGATCATCAAGAGTATATCCAATAGCAACACGGTGCTTCCTCGGAGTTTTTAATAACTTCTTTTCTTCATGCTCTGAGAGGCTAGCACAAATAATAACAGGATATATCTCTTCTTCATCAAGATAAGCATACTTAAGAGTATCAGGCAACTGTTTAAGCTCGAACACAGGATCACCCTTTGGTGGGGGTGGATCTCCAAGCAATTCAACATGCAAATTATTCTTAAGGATAGGATATTGTTCAAAGATAACTCTATCTATCTCATCCCTTTCATCCATATGCATATCATTTTCATGCTCAAGCAAGTATTGCTCTAAGGGATCAGTAGGAGGCACGACAATAGAAGCTAGGGCGATAGTTTCATCCGTACTAGACAACTCTTTTTCATGAGGTTGTCTACTAAACTTGGAGAAATTGAAATCATGTGACACACCTTCAAAGCCAACAGTGACAATTTGCTTCTCACAATCAATATGAGCATTGACAGTATTGAGAAAAGGTCTGCCAAATATGATGGGACAAAAGCTATCTTGTGTGGTAGCAAGAATGAGGAAATCAGCAGGATACTTCATTTTACCACACAAGACTTCAACATCTCTAACAATTCCCATAGGGCAGATAGTATCTCTATTGGCAAGCTGAATAGTGACATCAATGGGTTCTATCTCGACAGGTGCAATCTCGTCTTTGATTTCATCATATAAGGATTGAGGTATTGCACTAACACTAGCACCCATGTCACATAAACCATGATAACAATGATCTCCTATATTAACAGAAACAACAGGCGTGCCAACAACAGGCCTATGTTTGTCTCTAGTGTGAGGTTTAGCAATTCTAGCAGCATCTTCACAGAAGTGAATATCATGGCCCTCAACATTGTCAGACATGAGATCTTTATAATGTAGCCCCTACGTATCACAGTTGAAGCTTTAGAATGATCTTTGATAATAGCAATGCTAGGTTCAACTCTAATTTGCTCAGGGGTTGTAGGTGGTCTGATGTAGCCCCTACGTATCACAGTTGAAGCTTTAGAATCTTTATCCTAACAGGGAAAGGTGGTTTCTCAATGTAAGCACTGGGAACAATAGGATCATTATAGGCAATGACTTTCTCTTCAACCGGATTGGGTTTAACTACATTGACTTCTAAGGGAGGATGATATTTAAACCACTTCTCTTTGGGGAGATCGATATGAGCAGCAAATGATTCACACAATGATGCTACTATCTCAGAGTCAATTCCATACTTAGCGCTAAAATAACAAAAGGTATTTGTTTCGACAAAGGATTTAACGCAATCAAACTTGAGATTCATACGTGACACCTTACCTTCATCAAACTCCCAATCTTCAGAGTTGCGTTTAATTGTTTCCAATGAATTCCAGTTGAAGTCAATATCTCTCTTCATAGAAGAACCGGTACAAGAAGTGTCAAGCATGGTGCGATCATCATGAGAAAGCCGAGCATAGAAATTCTGAATGATAATTTCTCTCGAGAGCTCATGGTTGGGGCATGAATATAGCATTGATTTAAGCCTCCCCCAAGCTTCAGCGATGCTTTCTCTGTCATGAGGCCAAAAATTATAAATATAATTCCGATCACGATGTACTAGATGCATAGGATAAAACTTTTGATGAAATTCCAATTTCAACTGGTTGTAGTTCCAGGATCCAGTATCATCACATAGCCTATACCATGTCAACGCCTTATCCCTCAAAGATAAGGGAAAGACCTTTTTCTTGACCTCATCCTCGGGCAAACCTGCAAGCTTAAATAAACCACAAACTTCATCTACATAGATTAGATGCAAGTCGGGATGTGATGTTCCAAGTCCTGTAAAAGGATTAGCCAACAGTTTCTCAAGCATACCCGAAGGAAATTCATAGCAAATATTTTCAGTAGGTGCAGCAGGTTGAGGAGCAACTCTTTGTGCTTCTGTTCGAGGTGAAGATACCCCGAACAAGCTCCTCAAAGGATTAGTTTCCATAGTGACAAGTGACAATAAATTTCAGCACACTATATAAATGATTCCTTACCAATTTCCACTTACCAAAGGCACTTCACTCCCTTGCAACGGCGCCAGAAAAGAGTCTTGATGACCCACAAGTATAGGGGATCTATCGTAGTCCTTTCGGTAAGTAAGAGTGTTGAACCCAACGAGGAGCAGAAGGATCTGACAAGTGGTTTTCAGCAAGGTAATCTCTGCAAGCACTGAAATTATCGGTAACAAGTAGTTGTGTGACAAGATGAGTCGCAGCAAGTAGCGAGTAACAAAGGTGCAGCAAAGTGTCCCAATCCCTTTTGTAGCAAGGGACAAGCCTGGACAAACTCTTATAGGAGGTAAAGCGCTCCCGAGGACACATGGGATTTCTGTCAAGCTAGTTTTCATCAAGTTCATATGATTCGCGTTCGCTACTTTGATAGTTTGATATGTGGGTGGACCGGCGCTTGGGTACTGCCCTTACTTGGACAAGCATCCCACTTATCATTAACCCCTCTCGCAAGCATCCGCAACTACGAAAGAAGAATTAAGACAAAGTCTAACCATAGCATTAAACTAGTGGATCCAAATCAGCCCCTTACGAAGCAACGCGTAACCTAGGGTTTAAGCTTCTGTCACTCTAGCAACCCATCATCTACTTACTACTTCCCAATGCCTTCCTCTAGGCCCAAACAATGGTGAAGTGTTATGTAGTCGATGTTCACATAACACCACTAGAGGAAAGACAACATACAACACATCAAAATATCAAACAAATACCAAATTCACATGACTACTTATAGCATGACTTATCCCATGTCCTCAGGAACAAAAGTGACTACTCACAAAGCATAATCATATTCATGACCAGAGAGGTAATGAGTAGCATCAAAGATCTCAACATATAATCTTCCACCAAGTAATCCAACTAGCATCAATACAAAGAGTAATTAACACTACTAGCAACCTTACAAGTACCAATCGGAGTTGCGAGATGGAGATTGGTTACAAGAGATGAACTAGGGTTTGGAGATGAGATGGTGCTGATGAAGATGTTGATGGTGATGAGTACCCTCCGACGAGAGGAGTGTTTGTGATGACGATGGCGACGATTTCCCCCTCCGGGAGGGAGGTTTCCCCGGTAGGACGACCCTGCCGGAGCTCTAGATTGGTTTTGCTCAAGTTCCGCCTCGTGGCGGCGACGATTCCTCCCGAAAGCCTCCTCTTGACTTTTTCTGGAACGAAACCATTCTTGTAGCAAAAGAGGGGGGCTAGAGGGCCACCAGGGTGCCCACAAGCCCCTAGGCGCGGCCAGGGGGCGCCTAACAGGCTTGTGGCCTCCTGCTGGCTCCCCTCTGGTAGTTCTTCGGCCCAGTATTTTTTTATAAATTCCAAAATAAGTCCTCGTTGATTTTCATGGCTTTTGGAGTTGCGCAGAATAGGTATCTCAAACTTGCTCCTTTTTCAGGCCATAATTCCAGCTGTCGGCATTCTCCCTCATCATGTAAACCTTGCAAAAAGAGAGAGAAAAGACATAAGTATTGTACCTGAAGTGTAATAACAGCCCAAAAAGCGATAAATATCAACATGAAAGCATGATGCAAAATGGACGTATCAGTCATCACCCCCCGATCCCGCTCCATGCAGAGGGGCGGTCAATTGCTCATACACACACCCATACAGGAGTGGTATACGCGAGCCGACAACTCCTTCTTCCTCCTCCGTCGACCAACTCCAGGAGCACACTGTAACCTCTGTGGTGCATTATTCATTCCGGCAGGACTAGGGGTGTTTTCTCTACGGAGAGCCCAAAACCTGGGTACATCGTGCGTTCCTCGCTTGTACCAACCCCGTTCCCAGAGCCCGCTGGTGTCCTTTCGGTTCCCACCACACATCTTTAGCCTACCCATGGCTTATGTCGTGAGTAAGCACCGACAGAGCATGACTTGGATCACGTCGGTCAAATTAATGTTGGCCGCCACCATCTGCTTGATGCGCTTTTGCATCAGTTTCACATCCTAGGTCGACCCCGAGTCTATCCCCTTTTTAACCCATGAGGTTAGCCTCACGGGGGGTCCGAACTTGAATGCGGCAGGCGCTTCCCAGCCGGCTTCCCGTGGTTCAGTGATGTAGAACCACTCCTTCTGCTAGCCCTTGATAGTGTCGATCAAGGTACCCTCCAGCCATGCCACACGATAGATCTTGCTTATCACCGCTCCGCCGTAGTCAGCGTGTTGGCTGCTCACCGACTTCGGCTTGACATTGAATGTCTTAAGCCAAAGGCCGAAGTGCGGATGAACCCGTAGAAAGGCCTCACACACAATGATGAAGGAGGAGATATGCATGATGGAGTTTGGGGGAAGGTCATGGAAGTCTGACCCGTAATAGAACATTAAACCCGTGACGAAGGGATGGAGGAGAAGCTCAGTCCTCGGACGAAGTGGGGGATGAACACCACCCGCTCGCCGGGCTTCGGTGTAGGCACCACACGACCCTCTTCTGGCGCCCAGTGAGCAATATTGTTCGAGACGTAGGCGAAGCACTTCAGCTAATGGATGTCCCTGTTGGAGAAGCTTGAAATCTCCCATTTGCCCTCAGAGCCCGCCATGGCTTAAGCTGGGGAGTGGTGGCTGGAGAGGGGGCGAAGGAGGAAATGGATCTAGGCGCTCGAGCTTGGAGAAAGGGGGAGTCGAGGGGGGGAATGCCTGTGGTAGGATTTGTGGACCTTTTCCCCTTTTATGGGAGTCCTTAATACCAAGGGCCCCATTTACTGCACCGTTGGCTCCGCCACTTCCCAAAACTATTGTGTCGTTGCGCGCGCGTGGGTAAACCTAAGCAGTTATTCCTATCCCCTTAGATGCGGAGCACGATCTTCTCGTCGATAAGACGTGCCCTAGGGAAAGTGGCCTCGAGCCGCGGTTCGAGTTTTTCATAACTAAATTATCGCGACCTTTTGTCAGAAAGGCTGCCAGATGAGGGATTGTTCACACCCGAGCTTTTAAAAGTCCTTGATAAAAATACATGCTTTGAAGGCACAGAAGTTACCAGAACGGCCAAGTCGGAGCCAGCCGAGCATAAAAGGAACTCACCTTGCAAGTCGATCACTCTAAACATATGAAGTTGCCGAAGACTATACACATCGGCGTTGAAGGCTAATTTGGGGGCTACTGGGGGAGTCCGGGATTAAGGGGTTCTTTGGCAGCCGGTTCGTCTCATGTGGCCCGACCCGGTGGGCCGTGTTATTAGAGACCGGACTATATGACGACCTCGTACTCAGGAAGGAATATTCTGAAGAGTGGCCTGTACTCCAAGTTTGGAAGGGTTAGGTCGGCTCATCTATCCCCGACTATGGTCGGTGGCATGTAAACCCTAGGGACTCTGGTATCTATATAAACCAAAGGTTCTCATCCGCATAAGACAGATTGACTCATCTAGGGTTTAGCTTATACGATCTCGAGGTAGATCAACTCTGTAATCATCATCCACATCAATATAATCAAGCAGGACGTAGGGTTTACCTCATCAAGAAGGTCCGAACCTGGGTAAATACTGTCTCCCCCTCTTCCTGCAAACCATCGATCCAAGGTCCACAATTCGCCCCCACCCGAGATCTGCCGGTTTTGACACCGACACTGTGCATCATGAAAAAATTAGGTTATGTTTTATGAAAATAGACAAATGTGTTTTCAGGGTTACCATACCGAGTTTTGCCGTAAGTTGTGCGAAAAAACCCTAAGTTTTGGAGCAACCTTCGTATACATTGCATGTGTCGGGCAAGAGGTTACTCGCACTGAAGGGGAGGGGGAGGGGGAGGGGTTGTTGTTGTTATGAAAGATCGGACGCAAGAACAAATCGAATCTCGCCTTAAGGTTGGGTCAACATCACGTTTGAATCCAACATATTTGCTTCAAAGTAAACAACAAGAACATTTAAAAACACGGCAGTATGGCATTGTCTGAACTCTTGCTGGCCACGATGTCTGCTATGAACGACATCGATAAAGGTGGATGGTACCTGGACCACGACCAAATTCGGGGGACTATGATGACGGTAGCCCAACAAGGTCGGAGGAGCATCGAGGGCGAGAGGGAGGGGGGGAGGGGTACATCTCAGTGTCGATCTCTAGGATCAAATGTATAAAACAAAGGCGAATGTCATATTTATAAAAGCCACGACTTTAAATAAGATTTTGTGTGAGACAAAAATGTTAAGAGACACATATGTGGACTCCCCGAGCTTTATTGATTTGGAACCGGCCTAGCGGAATTCAAACGTCCAGACCGGCTGAGCCTAATTAGCTAAGCCGTCTTGGTCCAAACATTCGAGAACGATTTGATGAGGGCCAGTGCTAGGCGTCGGCGCGCCGGCCCGAAGGCTAGCGCCGGTCGCGCAACAGCCGTGGGATCAGGCCCCCCTGACCGTCAGATCTGCTCGCGCGAGCCCCCACCGCCCGGTCATCCTCGCACGCGCTGTCGTCCCAGCACGCGCCTCGCCCCCCGCCGATGCCCCAGCACGCGCCGACCGCCTCGCCTCCTCACCGCTGGTCGCCCTCATCGTCGGTCGCCGCCGGTCGTCGCCTCGGCCGCCTGTCGAAAGCACCATGGATGCAGCCCGTCGGTCTTCACCTCGTCGGTCTTCACCTCGTTTCGGTCGCATCTCACCCCCTGTGTTGCAAACGATGGATAAAAAGTTTCAACCGTGCGTAGAAAAAGCTTCAACCATTAAAAAAAAGCTTCAACCAAAAACTTCACGAGGGAAAGTTGCAAACGTTGACAGAAAAAACTTCAACCGTGTATGAAAAAAGTTTCAAACGCCGCTCCGACTGCAGCATCTCGCGTGGTCACTCCTCAAAAAGTTTCAACCGTGTATAGCAAAGCTTCAACCGTTTAAAAAAAAAGCTTCAACCAAAAACTTCACGACGAAAAGTATGATTTGCCTTGCAGCTTTTTATATGTATGATTGCAGCTTTTTTAATCAACGGTTGAAGCTTTTCTAAATAGCCGTTGCAGCAATTTTGAGTGACGTTTTGTAAACACTTGTATACGTGCGTCCCGGCCATGGCGGGCAGACGACGAGGACGACGGGCGAAAGCTGGATCCGACGATGCGGGCGGTCGACGATGGCGGGAACTGACGATTCGGGCGGGCCGATGGGGGCAGGGACCGGCGCAGCGACGACGGCGGCGCTGGGACGCGCGGATGATGCGGCGCAACGCGCGAGCCGTTCGAGATGGGGAGAAAATCGCGGACCGTTCAGGATGGGGAGGAGCGCGCGAGATCAATGACACGCGTGCGTCCGGCCGAAGCGTTCCGCCGGCGCACGTGCGTCCGGCCGAAGCGTTCCGCCGGCGCACGGGCGGTAAACGTTTACCTTTGGTGAGTCCCCTATTAGATGCCCGATCTCTTGGGTGAATCGCAGATTTTTATTTTATTGTTACACACAGTTGGGTGAATGCGGAGATTTTTATTTCTTCGAACTTACCCTCGCGGGTTGAATGCCAGATCTTCGGTTAGGTAAGTGGATGGTATAAAGAAACAATTTTTACTGTAATTGGAGCCAAAGTCCAAAACCCCGTCAAAATCTGGCGCATGGGTACGGCCCCGTCAGAGACCCCACCAGGACCTCTGTGACGGGCTCGCTCTCGCACCCGACACCACCCGGATCCATACCTAGTTTGGGCTCCAACCCCTTAACCCCTTGACCTCACGTTCGCTCACAAGCGCGAGTACTCATTTGCTCGGCCGCCGTTCGCTCACCAGAGCCGCCCGCCCCCCTTCGTCAGATTTCGAGCGCAAACCGCAAACCCTTCCGCCCTTCTCCTCCTCCTCGTCGGCGTCGCCCGCCTCCCTTCGCCGGAGGCTCGCGTCCAGGCCCGGCCCCCGCCGCCTCCGCCGTCGATTAGGTACGCGCCGCCCCCTCTCCCTGTCGTTGAGGCCACGCAATCCTTTTTTCTCGGAACTCAACGAAACCCTAATCAACGCGGACCGGTGAATGGTTCACGCGCGGGGCTGCTGCGGGGTGAGTGGCGATGCGGGTGCGCGTGTCCAGTGATGCGTTGCCGAACTTGGGCCGGGGAGCTCGTCGTTTGCTTGAACCCCCGCCGTGGCGTCTCGAGGCTGAACTAGGGCTGGGGTAAGACCGAAGTGTTTTGAGGGCATAAACTTGTCTGAACATGCGTGTGTGTCTGCAGATGAAGAGAGCTGTTCTCTGTCGCGGACAAAAAAAAAGGGTCCTAGGGGATACGGGTACCTTTTTTGCTTGAAGATTAGAGCCATGTCCCCTATTACTAATTACACATCTTGAGCACACATTGTTTGTAAGACCAGCCATTGACACGAAGAGTACAATGTTCTTGTGTTGTTTCATAGTGGCTGCGGGTGCCACACCCTCGAACGTGTGTCTGTGTTGTTGGTTTAATATTTCCATGTCTATAATCATGAAATACGAATCTCGTACGTTTAATGTTTGATGATCAGTTTAAAATAAACATTGTAAACGTAAACATGGAGTATTCACAAATAAGTCACATACTTGTGGTGATATTATTCTGTGAACAAACTATCTGAAAATTCATGAATACAATGAAATATAATCAACCCTAGGGTTGCCTCTAGGGCATATTATTTACACCTTACCTCCCTAGTCCCTACATAAGTTTGGAGCCAAAAATAAAAACAATGTATTGCTTGCTATAATATTTGTTTTTTTTGGCTGATTTATTATGTTTAGACTGTGTGTGAGAGAAAGAGAGAGGCAAGGAGGGAGGGACATATGAAGTTGATATGTAGAGTTACATTTGAAATTTTCATACGATCTCATTATTATTATTTTCACAGATAGTACCAAGCTTGTCCTCGCTGTGCCTGTTATGATGATCATCTGTATTCTGTGGTAAGTAGGAAGTACTTTCTTTTTCCGTTCTTTTGCGCCTTTAAGAAGTACTACTGTCCAAGTAGACATTGAAATTGTTTGTCCTATCCTAATGTACAATACTAGCTAAATTCACAGGAACTTTTTTTCCATCTATCTGGTTATTTGGCACAACTGGGTAATTTGTCCTACTGCTTTCTAGATGACAACATTATGCATTCGGCCTTCTACACAGGGATTTGTTTATAGTTGCGTGTTTGAATCAGGAACATATCTTATTATCATTGTCCAAAATGCTGATTTGGCTGTAAGGTACTAAGGTTTACTTTTTGTCTAACTGGCTTAATTGGCACTAGAGTTGTACAACATCACAAGACATGCAAGCTTTAGTGCACCCTCACAGTTGATGTGTAATCATGTACTTGATTTCTGTTATTTGCAATGTTGTGGGTCCATTTACCATGAGATTTACAAATATCTTGATTAGTGCTAGATATTTGCCTTTGGCTGAAACCAAAGATACTGCAAATGCACTGATATTTTAGTTACATCCTTAGTCTTTAAGAAAGAAATTTAGGTATGTGAAGTTTGTTGTGAATCCTACTTATTTTTCTTTGAATCACCAATTCTATGCAAATTGTACACACACTCTAAGCTGAAGTTACTGCAGTATCAGGCAAGTGGTCCCATACCTTGATGACAAAAGTTCTCAAGTTCCTGTATTACTCCCTCTGTTCCTAAATATAAGTTTTTGTAGAGATTTCACTACGGACACTCATTTTACTCCGTATGTAGTCTGTAGTGGAATCTCTAGAAAGACTTATATTTAGGAACGGGGGGAGTATGAGTCAAGGGATTTCCGTCCCAATTTTTTTGTATTTCTTTAGTAGGAGTATTATTTATATCCCAGCTGGTTATGTTGTGATAGACCATAGACCACTTTAGTCTTTTTAATGTAAAATATCATAATGATTATAGTAAGTATGTTCCACCTTGATCCATGGCTAGTGCATTTGAAGTGACATCTCAGAAATTACATCTGTGAGCTTTATTAAATACATTGTCTTGTGCAGAAAATACGTGCTGTTGCTTCAGGCTTGTTCTTATTGTCAATTTTAAATTTTGAAGACATCAACAGACCACAGTTGTGTGCAGATTAATACACAGTTCTTTCATGCACTAGTTTTGAATTTGTCATTCTTGTTAAAATGCATGTTTGCCATAGCCCAGCATTATTTTTCTGTTTCTGTTCATAAAACATTCGAGACTTCAGATATCGAATTATTTCCTGCTTTTATTCCTTCAGCAAGCTATAATGTCCCATTCCCCTTTTACTTTGTCAGGTTGAATCAGAATAATATAATGTACTGAAACTGTCAAAATCCTGTTCTGGTTGTTTGTGGGGCTTAGCTGGAACCCAATGAACTGTGCTTTCTAAACTGAGAAACAGAGAAAGATCCCCCTCCCCCGCACACACACACACACAAAAGTAGAAGAAACACCTTTAACGTAATCCGTAGGACAACTGAGTTGTTACTAGCTCTGGTTGTTTGTGGGGCTTTAGCTGGAACCGAGGAAGAGCCCAATGAACTGTGCTTCCTTATCAGTTGAGCGCATATTTCTTTAAATCTGAATTGTTTATATTACTATGCACACATTTCATTTCAGATGCTAACAGCCTTTCGTGTCAATACTAACGCTAAACCAATGTTGTCATCTGAGGTGAATTTGTCTCTTGAGCAAGGCAATAAATGCATGCTTTTTTTGTTCTGTTGCTTTTTATGTAGCAAAAAACACCTTCCATCTTTTCTTGAATATACTTATCAAATTTATTAACCATAATTCCTTGTTTGTTTCATGCAGGCTGACCAGTTAATTTATTTGGCGCACTGCTCTTTAAGTAGTATATCTCAGCTCCTGAATGTATTTTGTACCTTGAAGTTGGTTATTCTGGATACTACAATTAACTGAAGGCAGTATTGCAATAAGGTGCACCATCCATATTGTTTATTATGAGAAAAAGAATGGAGAGAAAGGAACTGTCTTTCTTGTTACTGGGACTTTCTGCATGAGAGCAGTTGGGAGTTTGGATATCTATTTGGTATACTTGTTATCATGGACTGCAACAAGGAGGAAGCTATTAGAGCAAAAGCTCTTGCTGAAAAAAAATTGCTGGAGAAGGATTTTGTTGGTGCAAAAAAATTGATTATCAAAGCACAACAACTTTCCTCAGAGATTGACAATATTTCACAAATGTTAACTGTCTGTGACGTTCATTGTGCTGCTGGAACGAAGGTTAATGGAGAGCTTGACTGGTATGGGATACTTCAGGTACCTGCTTTCACTAATGATGACACACTAATAAAGAGACAATACCGTAAGCTTGCGCTTTTGCTGCATCCCGACAAGAACAAGTTTGCAGGTGCAGAGGCAGCATTTAAATTAGTGGGAGAAGCAAACATGACGCTTACAGACAGCTCAAAACGTACTGCCTATGACATGAAAAGGAGAGTCTCAGTCAGAGTTGGTGCAGCAAGACCATCCCCTTACCAGCAGTCAAGGAGAGCTGCTCCTGTTAGACCTGTGAATCTTCATCAGCCCTCAAATTCTGCAGGGACACAACAAACATTCTGGACCATGTGTTCAAGTTGTGGCATGAGATATCAGTACTACACTGCGATGTTGAAGAAAGCTATCCGTTGTCAGAGTTGTTTGAAGCCTTTTATTGCACATGATATAAATGAGCAAACTGTTCCTTCCGGGGCAGATCGACAGTATCCTGGGGTAAAAAATGCAGGGGCACCACAGAATTTTGCAGGCTGGCAGACAAATGCCACAGGTCAACAGGCTTGGAACAATGCAACTCCAGGGGTTCATGCTAATTATGGATCTCATAAGGCAGCTGCAAATACAAACAAAATGAAGGGGGAAGATGGTAATAGCGCTAGTGCTGCAGGTGTACCAAATGAGAAAACAAATTTTGCTCGGACTTCTAAAGGTTCATCAGCTGCAGGATTGAAAAGGGCCAGGAGAGCCGTGTCTGAATCTAGTGATTCGGAGACCACCACTGATAGTGAAGAGATCACTGTAGATGCTGCTGCTGCAAATAATGCAATGCCGAGTCAACACAGCCGCAGGTCAAGCAGGCAGAAGCAAGAAGTTAAGTATAAGGAAGATAGTGAAGAGGAGGATATTGGTGATGATGGCAATGACGACGACGATAATAATGCCAGTTCTTCCAATTTCAAAAGGTTAAGGAAAGGCGGTGTGTTGCATGGTGATGATCAAAGCAACACACCAAAGTTTGATGAAGACAAAACTGGGCATAATGGTCACATGAATGGTCTTAATCACGAGAAAGAAGAAACATTCAATTCTGTTAGGAGCAATGGTCTAGACCCAAACCTTGATGATGATTCAGAAGAGGAAAAATTTAGTTGCGCTGATCCTGAATTTTTTAACTTTGATGAACTTCGAGATGTAAGTCAGTTTAGACCCAACCAGATCTGGGCTGTCTATGATAATCACGGCTGCATGCCAAGATTTTATGCTCGAATTACAAAGGTAAAAATGGCCCCAAAGTTTATAGTACACTTTGTTTGGCTGGAATTGGATCCCACAAATGAAGCAGAGGTGGCATGGTCACGTGCAGAACTGCCTGTTGCTTGTGGACATTTTAAACATGGAACATCAGACACAGCTAAAGAAGCTAATATGTTCTCCCAAACTATTTCCTGTGCGAAAAGCAAGACAAAAAACTCGTATGAGATATATCCTAGGAAAGATGAAGTTTGGGCCCTTCACAAGGGATGGGACATCGGCTGGAGTTCGGATGCTGACAGCCACACAGATTTTGAGTATGAACTTGTTCAAGTTGTCTCGGATTTCACAACAAGCACAAGCATCATTGTTATGCCACTTATAAAAATAAAAGGCTTTGTTAGCTTATTTATGCAGTCTAAAGAGGCAACTCCGTGTGTGATACCTCAGGATAACACACTAAGATTTTCACATTGTGTCCCTCATCATTTCATGCGTGGGACTGAAAGAGAAGGCATTCCAGTAGGAGCTATTGAACTTGATCCTGCAGCACTTCCCCTTAACTTGGAAGAGGCTTTTGCTTCTGTTGTTCTGGAAAGCACAGTAAAAGGCAAGGGGGTTGATACCAAGTATGCTGGTTCATCCAGTGGAATTAATTCTGGCAAGGGGCCTGAGAAGGTTGGGGAGGTGCAACATGCTACATGCATGAATACAGGGCTCTTTACAAGAGCAACAAAGGAAGAGAAGAAAGAGCATCATACTCCATCTACTGTAGAAGGTGTGGATGTTAATGAGGAATCTGATGGCATTGTCCAGGATGAATTTGAATGTCCTGACTCAGAATTCTATGAATTTACAGAAATAAGGTTGATTCAGAAGTTCGAACCTGGACAGGTCTGGGCTCTTTATAGTGATATGGACAAGTTCCCCAATTACTACGCCATCATAAAGAAAGTCGATCTCAAGAATAATAAAGTACAAGTGAAATGGCTTGATCTCTGTCCCCAGGGAGAGGAGGAGAAAAGACTGACTGGTACAGAAGATCGGGCTGTTGCGTGTGGAATCTTTAGGGTTTCCTCTGGAAATGATGGTGCTGCGACTTACACTGGTACAGAATCATTTTCTCATCCTGTGGTTGCTAGATCAACTGGTAGAAAAAACGAATATGAAATAATCCCTCGCCTTCGTGACATCTGGGCCGTTTACAAGAACTGGAAGGCTGGATGGACTGCAGAAGACTTTAAAAACTGTGAGTATGAATTTGTGGAGATTGTTGGCCAGACTGATTCGTCCATACAAGTTCAGCCTTTAGGAAAGGTGGATGGCTACAGGGCAGTATTTAGAAAAGAGGCAAATGTGAAAACAATAAGCAAGGATGAGTACCCAAAGTTCGCTCACCACGTCCCTTGCTTCCATCTGACAAATGAGAAAGCAGGCAAGCTTCGAGGCTGTGTCGAGCTCGATCCTTATTCAGTGCCAGAGGTGTTTCTCTTCACCAGTTAAATGTGGGATAACCTTATTTGCGGTGCATCTTTAGGAGCTGAAGTTGTGAGAACCAATGTTCTGACGAAGCTGGGCAGTCCACGTCAACATTGTCGCATTGGGCTTTTGGCTGTTTTGAATACACCCATGAAGGTATGAACTTGTCAGGCGAATGGGGGTCTTTTGCATCCATCAGTGACAGTTTACAAGCGGATGTTCCTGCAACAGCTTTCTATAGCGAATTAGCAGCTTAGTAGCATTTTGCCGTGTCTAGTCCCAAGTGTCCCCCCTTCATTTCCTGCTTGTGTAATCAAAAATGCTGGAACCATGTAATTTAACCGTGCTAGGCTAATTTGATGGGATCTCGGTATCTTTGTTGCAACTTTGAATTGAGGTGCAGTCGCAGGTTAGGGAAGTTTTGGCTCCATGATCCACCCATCACAGGGGGTGATATGGAGTGTAGCAGGTTTCATTTTGTTCCCTTTTCTTCTTTTTCTTTCTTTCTTGGTGCTAGTTTCATTTTAGTCTTTACCGCTGGTACCATGCAAGATGGCATGTGGCATCCGCTCACATTTTGTTCCTCCGTGGGTTGCAGGACTAGATTTTGGTCCTTGGCTTCTACGTGTTGCATGTACCAGCAGTGGAGATTGTCTTAAGATGGTTTAGGGTAGTATCTGTTGCAGCCACTACATTTGCTCGATCTGTTGTGATGCTTTGCTTGAGGTCTAGCGTTGCGTTTGGGTTGCTTCTCGAGTCCTTTAGCCCTCCTGTGTTGTTGTTCCAGCATGATGAGTTTGAGTTCATTAAATTTTAATTTGATTCAAAGTATTTTCATAGTAACTAAATTAGTAGGTTTACAATTCTTACAAGTTTCATATGGTGGCTGTTTGATTTATAGGATTGAATCCTATATGTTTTTTTATAATGATTCCATGAAAATACATTTCATAGAAATTTTTCTATCCTCCCAAACGTCTTGCAATTTTTTTGTGGCGCAATCAAATACACTTTGGTGCAAATAAAGTCGTGTAGGATTCGAGTGAAGGTGTCAATGCTGTGTTTTGCGGTCCTATTATGAATCAAAGAGGACGTAAGTGGTGTGAGTGATCCTTTTTTCCTTCACTTGTTTGAACACATTTGTCTAAAAAAAAACTTGTTTGCACACATCACAAAAAAGAGTATATTTAACCAAAAACTATCACAACTCCACTGACCGTTGATGCAAAACTACCACTTCATAAAATTTGGGAAAAAAAAAACTATCACATTGACTTACTTGGCAAGCCTGATGTGGCACAACAGTCTTTGACCATGGCAACTTATTTGTCATGTGGGACCCATATGCTAGTGTCAATAAAAAAACCCTAACTTGTTAGGCGCGGGCGCACGCGAAATGGCTCCGGAGCGAGCTAAGGACTCTTCTTGTGTGCACCAGCAAGTCTATTGGGCAGGCTTGTCCTCAAGAAGCCCAAGTTTTTTTACTAGTGTTGAAAGTGAGAGAGGAGAGAGACAATGAAGAGTAAAATGAGAACCATGTGTAATCTTTATTGATAGTTCATATTTATACTCCTAAAGGTGCAGTTGGTAGCTGGCGTTTATTGTTTTTTTCGTCTCTCCTTTCATTGACTGATTTTTTTCGTCTCTCTTCCCCACCTTCACATAACGTTCCCTCATGCTCGTACACATCGCACATCGCTACGAAAAACCCAGCTCTCGCTACGGAAAAACCCGTCGCCCCATGCACGCGAAAAAAACCTTCGCGTCTGAAGCGAGGGATCCCTCAATCACATCTCAGTGACGAGGGGACCTAGCCACCGATCGCATCATGGGTCCTTACGACGCAGTCGTCATACACTTGTAGAAAACTGGTCTTATGTTCGACCCTTCAGTCTTGGTTTGGTTTTGGCCCGGGACTAATGTCACCATTAGTTCCGGTTTGAGAAGCTAGCCTTTAGTCCCGGTTGGTTAAGGGGGCCTTTAGTCCTGGGTTGAGCCACGAACCGGGACTAAATGTTTGGTGGCAACCGTTCGCCTAATGAGAGACCCTTTAGTCCCGGTTAGTTTCTCAAACCGAGACTTAAGGGGTCCTGGCGACCGTTCGGCTTCCCCTTTAGTCCCGGTGGGTGGCATAACCCGGGACTAAAGGTCTAGACGGTTCGCATCCCGCGTCGTTTCACTCGATGAAAAACAGAACCATACCGTGAGGCAGAGTATTCTCTCTCGCTTTGTTCGTGTCCTCTCTCGCTCTGTTCGTGTCCTCTCTCGCTCTGTTCGTGTCCTCTCTCGCTCTCTCTTCTTCCCCTATCTTCTTCCACCATGAATGATCCAATCACTCGCTACGGAGAGGTGCTCACACATGGCACGACTAAACTCAATGTCGTTTACACCGACGATAGCGCCATGGTGCCGCGTTTTCTTTCCTATTTTGAGGAACGACTTGAAGAGGCGGAGGAGAAAGACAAGTTCATGGGGCTTGATCCCGAGTACACGGCCAATCAAGAAGGTGTTGCCGTCATCCAACTTTGTTTCAAGAGAAATTTCATGGTCTTCCAATGGGCGAGGTAAGTTTTGTTGTTGATGTTGTTGTTGTTATTGTTGATCAATTCATAGGATATGAAAATAGGATAGGATAGCAATATGTTCCATTGAAATCCTAAAGATCAATTTCTCTTTAGTTGTAGTGAAACAATTATCCTTGTTGCATATTGGCAAAACCGTGGAAGAATATATGTATATATATATATATATATATGTCATAGTTAATTTAGGGTTATAGGATATGAAAATTGCATAGGATATCAATATGTTCCATTTTTGAATCCTATAAAGATCATTTTCTCTTTAGTTGTTGATGTTGTTGTTGATCAATTCATAGGATATGAAAACTACATAGGATAGCAATATATTCCATTGGAATCCTAAAGATCAATTTCTCTTTAGTTGTAGTGAAACAATTTTCCTTGTTGCATATTGGCAAAACCGTGGGAGAATATATATATATATATATATATATATATATATATATATATATATATATATATATATATGTCATAGTTAATTTAGGGTTATAGGATACAAAAATTGCATAGCATAGCAATATATTCCATTTTTGAATCCTATAAAGATCATTTTCTCTTTAGTTGTTGATGTTGTTGTTGTTGATCAATTCATAGGATATGAAAATTGCATAGGATAGTAATATGTTCTATTGGAATTCTAAAGATCAATTTCTCTTTAGTTGTAGTGAAACAATTTTCCTTGTTGCATATTGGCAAAACCGTGGGTGAACATATATATATATATGTCATAGTTAATTTAGGGTTATAGGATATGAAAATTGCATAGGATAGCAATATGTTCCACTTGAATACTAAAGATCAATTTCTCTTCTGTTGTAGTGAAACAATTATCCTTGTTGCAGCAGTATGTAACATTTGTTCCATTTTAATTTGTTGCTGTTGCAGAAGTGACAAGCACTATCCAGTACTCATGGACTTCCTTCGCAACGGCATACGTTTTGCTAACGTTGATATAAGGAACGACAAGATCAAGATGAGGCACAACTTCGGTATTGAGATACCAGCTCACTACCACATTGATATACAAGACATATTCATGCTTGAACATGAGAGGACTTCGATGGCTCATATGACAGTCGCCCTGATCGACGAGGAGTACGCAGATATGAAGACCAAATTCCCCTCGGTTTAGCACAGAAAGTGGGAGATGACCCCACTTGACGGTATCAACATTGAGTATGCAACAAAAGATGCATACATTGCATACGAGTTGTACCACAGGATTCGAATCATGAACTATGGCCAGCGTCACCTCGTACATCAAGCACCACCACCACCACCACCAATTTGGGGATATTCTGATTCAGACGAGTAGTGTTCGCAACGTGTATTATGAACAATTCTATCTCTAGCTATTATTATGTACTGCTTGGACGAGTATTTTGTATTTATGTCCTTGTGTAAATATGATGTGAGTATTTTGTAGTTCTGCTTGGACGAATATTATGAAGTATCTTGTATTTTGTATTATGAACAACGTGTATTATGTACTGGTTGGACGTGTATCATTTTTTTAATCTTATTTCAACTCCAGACTTTTTGTGCCCTCAATATCCATCATTCAAAGACACCTCGTAAATTTTCAACCCTTTCTCATCTCATTTGCTATTTTCCATGCATTAAATGATTTTTTAGCTAAGTGGCCCTGAAATTGAAAAGCGCTACAAATCAACTCGGAAAAGGCTGAAACTTGGCATGATATCATCATTTCACCGACATGGCATGTGCTAAAAAGTTGGATGGATTACAACAAAAACAGGATCCACTTCGTGTATAGATTGGACTATCTCTTTCGAAGTATCACGGTTCCGGACGAATACTCATCTCGTACAAAGACATTTCATTTTTTAATCTTCTTTCAACTCCAGACTTTTTGTGCCCTCAATATCCACATTTAAAGACACCTCATAAATTTTCAACCCTTTCTCAACTCATTTGCTATTTTCCATGCATTAAATGATTTTGAGCTAAATGACCGTGAAATTGAAAAACGCTACAAATCAACTCGGAAAAGGCTGAAACTTGGCATGGTATCATTATTTCACCGACATGGCATGTGCCAAAAAGCTGGAAGGGTTACGGCAAAAACATGATGCATTTCGTGTACAAACTGGACTATCTCTTTTGAAGTATCACGGTTCCGGACGAATACTCATCTCTTATAAAGACAATTCATTTTTAATCTTATTTCAACTCCATACTTTTTGTGCCCTCAATATCCACATTTAAAGACACCTCATAAATTTTCAACCCTTTCTCACCTCATTTGCTATTTCCATGCATTAAATGATTTTTTGAGCTAAATGACCCTGAAATTGAAAAGCGATACAAATCAACTCGGAAAAGGATGAAACTTGACATGGTATCATCATTTCACCAACATGACATGTGCTAAAAAGCTAGAAGGGTTACGGCAAAAACAGGATGCACTTCGTGTACAAACTAGACTATCTCTTTCGAAGTATCACACTTCCGGACGAATACTCATCTCTTACGAAGACATTTCATTTTTTTAATAACCTAAAAATTATCAAATTTATATAATGGTAAAACACACTAATATTAAACATCAGGAAAAAGAATGACTACAAAATCTATTTTTAAAGTAAAGTTATTCACAAACTAGTGATTCACACAATTTTTTTAAAAAATCAAATTTAAACTATGTAAATTTGAAAATTACTAGCACTAATAGAAAATTTGTAGTTTTTTTAACCTAAACCAAAAAGATTCATTCAAAAACTATAAATAGTCTAACAGTATTTCAAATTTAAAAACAGAAACTGTCCTCTTTAGAAAAACAAAAACAATAAAAAAGAGAAAATAGACCTTTAGTCCCGGCTGGAGCCACGAACCGGGACTAAAGGTACCTCCCCGCGCGGAATTTGGGCTGACAAAAATAGACCTTTAGTCCCGGTTGGTGGCACCTATCCGGACTAAGTGGATGCGCTTTCCGCCGTTTCGCGTGGCGAAAATAGACCTTTAGTCCCGGTTGGTGGCATCAACCAGGACTAAAGGTCTATTCCTATATATACTCACCCAAACAATCCTGCATTTCTTCTTCCTTCGACCTCTCGCCGTGCCGACGCCATCTCGCGTCTCCCCGACGCCGGTCGGCCGCGCCTCCTCACGCCGACCCTCGACGCCGCCGCGCCCGCTCCTCCCCAAGCCCGTCCTTACACGCCGCTTGGGACACCGTGGCCCGCGCCTGCCCCGATCAAGCTCCTCGCCGTGTCGTCGATGTCGTCGTCGCCACCCCCAGCTCGCTTTGCCTCGCCGTCGCCCCGTCGCCCCGCTGTGAGCTCCCCCCTCTCCCCCTCTCCCTCTCCCGTGTGGCACCATGGCACCGCCCCTCCCCGAGGCCACACACACACATGCATGAACACACACATTTTTTTAACAATATTTATCCTTTATTAGTTTTATTCAAAAATTTAGGTAACTTGTGGATTATTACGAATACAATAATAGATAGTACCATAAAAAGTTTGAGGGCAAATGAAACTGTCTTGCATTTTTATAATTCAAAAGGCAATTAAATAATAGTTTTGGCCTCTATTATAAATGTTTTAAGGCACCAAAATACTTGATAAAAAGTTAGTTTCAGTTTTATAAATACCAGGAAATATTTGTAACCTCAACATGATTTTCGTTTTCAGGTTTGCAAAAATATTTAAACAACTTACTAAAAGAATTTTGAAAATCAATAGGAATTTTGAAAAGAGATATAATTCCATTGTGATCAAACATTGTTTAGCAAAATAACTTAGCTTAAGCAAAAGAGTTTAATGTAGCTAAACCACAGAAGATCCTTTTTGAGAAGAATTTTGACATTTTTTCACTAGATGATTAGATGTATACGAAAAAGTTAAGGAATTTTGACATTTGAGAAATTTTTGTATCCGGCTAAAAAAGTTAAACCATGTCTATGTTTGACCAACACTATAGCAAAATATATAATGATTTACAGTTAAGTTTTGATAAGTTTGACTATTTGAAAAAATAATATAGTTAAGTTTTGTTTTGTCTTGTCTACAATTAAGAAATGTATACAATATTTAGGAAAGGAGGGGGTATGTATGAATACAATGTATAGAAAAATGTTGATGAATTTTAACATTTGCAATTAATTTGTATATATATGTAGACAATAGATCCTCTTAGTCCTTTAATAATGGATTTATCAAGAATGCCCCCATTATGCATGTGTGCAAGTTGATCCATTTTTTTCCTGATCTCATCTATGTACCCTAGCTAGCTAGCTTCTATATGTCACGTTGTTTGTCAAAGTATTGAAGAAATCCATGGCTTCATCATTAGCAGGTAGTAATAGGCACATGATGCTATGAAGCTCTCAAAAGTTGTTTTGGAACGGAGTTCTTGATAGGATAATTCATTTTTGGTACGAAATTTAGCAAAGTCCTTCCAAATAGCGATATTCGGATGACTCTTGTTGAACATCATACCAAAAAGCTAATTATCTTATTCGGGACCCCGTTCCAAAACAACTTTGGAGAGATTCATAGCATCATGCGCCTATTACTTCCGGCTAATGATGAAGTCATGGTTTTCTTGAATCCTTTGACAGTAGACAACGTGACATATAGAAGGGTAGATGAGATCAGGAAAAATATGGACCATTTTCTGCACATCCAGAATATCGTCATTTTGTTAAATCCCTTAAAGGTTAAGAGAATTCGTTATGATTTTGAATCCTGTTCGTAGCGAGGGACTAAAGGTTCCTCGTATATAAGAAATCACAATCCAAGCATTTTTATCATTCACAATTCCTTTTTATCATGATGTAATATATATGCACAATTAATATATTCATATTGATTTTCTTTTTTAATAAAGATGAAATACATGCGGGATCAACTCCTATCAACCGGGACTATAGCCCCGTTTTCTACTAGTGATAGTCGCCGAGGGAATCCACTCGTGCGCCGTCGTCGTGGATCTTCTAGACTGTGGCGAGGGACTAGAGGAGCCCCGGTATAGATCGTCTCCCCTTGATCTGTTTCCTCGTTAGATCATCAAGTACACCTAGCGGACCCTTTCATCGTCGCTGAGTTCCGAGAGGAGCTACCGCCCTCGCCCCGCCTCTGATTTCGGCCAACGCCATCCAGCTCTCGCATCGGCCGTAACTGCATGTATCCACCCCTGTCTCCCCCATCGATCCCCAGCACCTCCTCGCCGCTCCTCGGGCAGCTAACCCTACCCGCCAACTCTTGTTGCACACACTGAGTATGGGAGCACGGTTGCCGCATCATTGAGGGGGTGGAGCGGCTGTGGCATCATCGCTTGGGTGGAGATGCAGGGGCAACGGTGGCGTCATGCTGGGACGAAGGAGAAGGATATAGAGGTGGTGGTCCGAGCCTGGAGAGTAGAGATGTGCTAGATTGAGGTGAACTCCAGCGAGAAGCGCCTCAACAAGCTCGGCTACAAGCAAGAACTGTGGAGGGGAGATGGTATGTACGTTATCATTTCCTTCCATTTTTTCTACCCTGCAAAATGACTTTGTATAACTCTGTATACGTAGTATTTGCGACAAAGATGTACTAACCAACAACGTCAAAGAGAATTTGACACTTGTGGAGATGCTGGTTACATTGCGTTTTGAGTAAAACTGTGACGGCGTTGGCTATTTTCTTCGTGTGTAGAAGCGTGATGCGATCATGCATGACTGGCTTGCGAACTGCATTTTGTTTTGCCAATCTTATTTTTCTGGTGTCTCACGAGATGGAGATCTTTTGTTGCACGTGCTTGATACGTCTCCAACGTATCTATAATTTTTGATGGTTCCATGCTATTATCTTGTCAACTTTGGATGTTTTGTATGCATTTTTATATCTTTTTTGGGACTAACCTATTAACTCAGTGCCAAGTGCAAGTTCCTGTTTTTTTCGTGTTTTTGACCCTTTTCAGAGGAGAATATTAAATGGAGTCCAAACGGAATAAAACCTGCGGAATGATTTTTTCCATAACAGAAGATACACAGTGAACTTGAGAACCAAGGCAAAGGACCCTGGGGGAGGTCACAAGCCCCCTAGGCACGGCCTGGGGGGGAGGGGGGGAGCCTAGCAGGCTTGTGGGCTCCCGTGGCTCCTTTGCCCTACCTCTTCCGCCTATAAATTCCCTAAAAATCTGAAACCATGGGAGAGAGCCACGAAAATACTTTTCCGCCGCCGCAAGCTTCTGTCTGCACAAGATCCCATCTGGGCACGTTCTAGTGCCCTGGCGGAGGGGGGATTCGGACACTGAGGGCTTCTTCATCAACACCATTGCCTCTCCGATGATGCGTGAGTACTTCACCATAGATCTTTGGGTCCATAGCTAGTAGCTAGATGGCTTCTTCTCTCTCTTGGATCTTCAATACAAAGTTCTCCATGATCTTCATGGAGATCTATCCGATGTAATCTTCTTTTGCGGTGTGTTTGTCGAGATCCGATGAATTGTGGATTTATGATCAGATTATCTATGAATATTATTTGAGTTTCCTCTGATCTCTTATATGCATGATTTCGTATCCTTGTAATTCTGTTCGAGTTGTGGGTTTCGTTTGGCCAACTTGATCTATAATTCTTGCAATGGGAGAAGTGCTTGGTTTTGGGTTCATACCGTGCGGTGTCCTCACCCAGTGACAGAAGGGGTAGCGAGGCACGCATAATGTTTTTGCCATCAAGGGTAAAAAGATGGGGTTTATATCTATTGCATGAATTTATTCCTCTACATCATGTCATCTTTCTTAAGGCGTTACTCTGTTTGTTATGAACTCAATACACTAGATGCATGCTAGATAGCGGTCGATGTGTGGAGTAATAGTAGTAGATGCAGACAGTATCGATCTACTTGTCTCGGACGTGATGCCTATATGTATGATCATTGCCTTAGATATCATCATGACTTTGCGCGGTTCTATCAATTGCTCGGCAGTAATTCGTTTACCCACCGTAATATTTGCTATCATGAGAGAAGCCTCTAGTGAACACTATGGCCCCCGAGTCTACTTCACTTCATATTTTCAGCTCTACACTTTCACGTTGTTGCACTTTCCGCCTTCATAAGTGCATCTAGTGCCCCTTAGTGATTTTGGTGGTTTGAAGACTTATAGGTTAAGTATCTAATATGTTTGTGAGTATACACAGGATCTATAAGTCATTGAGGAGTTTGAGATATTTGAAGAATATCGACCCCTAAAAATGTATATCTTCAGTTGAAGAAATTGATCCGAAGCTGAAGAAATGAATCACGAGGAATCTGCGATGAAATTAATATTCCTCATGAAGACATTGATATTGAGAAGATCGGTGGTTCCTGAAGAAAATCATTCTGAAGAAATTGAAGCGTGAAGATTTAAGTTTTCTGTTTTACTTTCTTCGCATTTGATGAATAGGAACACCGTACTGTTAAAGGGGGTCAAAGTAACGCTATGGAATGAATTTCCTCATGATGCTCAACCCAAGCCAAATCCTACCAAAAGCCTCAAGTGAGGAATATGAGTGACATGAGGACTCTCACAGTTGAGGGTCCCGACCATTTCGATAGCCACGCCAAGTCACTGGTCTTATCCACTCCAACAGTCATATTATTTAAGGGCATTAATGTCAAATCATGTCGGGATGCTCCGAGGCTATAAATAGCCGCCCCCACAACCACTAGCTGGTTGGCTGCTCCGTTAGAAACTGACACTTGTCATAAGAGCAACCCAAATTCCTCAGAGCCTACGAGAGTAAATCATCAGTGAGGAAATACACTACCCACCGAAACCACAAACCAAACCTAGTGATTGAGCATCACTGAAGAAGTTGTTCCTGTGTGGGACTGAAGCCTTTTACCTTTGAGGACTGTGCATCCTCCAGACGGTTAGGCGTCATGGTCTAGAGCAATCCAGCAGTCAATTGTGGATTGCTGGGTGACCAAGTTTGTGAGGGTTTGGAAGTCTGCCCTGAAGACTTACCACGAGTGTTGGGCGAGGACTGTGTGTCCTTAGCTCAAGGAGAATACGGTAGGGACTGTGTGTCCCGGGACTGGGTGTCCTTTGGTTTCAATACCAAGCCGCTCCAAACCAGATGTACAACTGTCACAGCAGTTGGAACTGGGTCATCAACAAGAGTCTTCACCAAGAATCGGGTTCTAATTCCTCAACTCTTTACATTCTCTGTATTATGTGTTGATAACATTCACTGTGACTGTTTGAGGAATTTGCTGAAGACTTTCTCTGAATTTCCTCAACCCCAAATTCTTCACTTGAGTTAATCATCATCTGTATTCCGCGTGCCTGCTTACTGTGCAATCTGTTTTCATAATCTTCACTCTGTAATACTGTTGTTGTGAACGATTGCACGACTGATCCTTAACTGTTTCCGCTGTAAGTTAGTCATCAGTGAGGAATTTCCTCAAAAGGAATTTCCTCAGTGATGAAATTCTAAAAATCTCCTATTCACCCCCCTCTAGTCGATATAACGCACTTTCAATTGGTATCAGAGCGAGGTACTCCCTTGTTCTGTGTGATTTTGGTTTAACCACCTGGAGTTTTAGTTATGTCGACTGCAGGCATGTTTAAGGTGACTGCAGCATGTCCTACCTACGAGGGAAAGAACTTTCCCTTCTGGAAGAACAAAATGCAAATGCATCTACAAGCTATAGACAATGATCTCTGGTATATTGTGGAAAATGGTGTCCCCATCATTTCTGCTAGTGTCACTGCAGCTGATGTTCTTTGGAGACTTGCCTTGATACTCATACTGGATTGATACTCCTACTGGATTGATACCTTGGTTCTCAAACAGAGGGAAATACTTACTGCTACTGTGCTGCATCACCCTAATGTTCCTCCGACAGAGACTACTCAAGCTTCAGCTGCAGTAGCTGATGAATCTGCTTCTGCCACAAAGTCAGCTGATGAAAACCAAGCTGAAGAAAATGTCCAGTCTGAGCAGGCTCCTCCCACTGAACAGGCTGACCAAACTCCTCAAGCTGAGAAGGAAGAAGAAATTCCTCAGCCTGAAGCTCAGCCAGAGCAAGAAATACCAGTTGATGAAATTCCTCAACCTGAGGAAACTGCTGAAGAAAATGTTCCCGCCCCTGACAATGACTTCATTGTGCTCAACCCCGAGACTGCCATGGTTGTTTCCCCTCCCATTCCTCAGCACAATATCAAGCCAGTTCAGCACCAGCCATTCTCGAAACAGCCAAAGTTTCAGAAAGAAAATTTCTTTGAGGAACGCATGTATTTCATCGGAGAGAATCCCTATGACAAGCCTCAAATGAGGCATCTGAAGTTTTGGACAAGGACTCAGATGAACTACTATGCTTCTGTGCTCTGTGGACGCAACAAGATATTCCAGCACAGGCACATTCCTCATGATGAACTTGAAGAAATTCCCTGCATGGAACCACTCCTCAGAGTACTCCATGATGCAGGTTTGCTCCCTATGTGCTCAGACATATCAGATTGGAATAGTGAGCTTATTCTTCAGTTCTATGCAACTCTGCACATCTCGGGCAATGCTGATGACATCAACACTTGGGTGTTCGACTGGATGACCCAAAACACTCACTACAAGGCTCCAGCGTCTGAACTCCTCAGAGAACTGCCCGTACCAATTCCTTCAGACGGGGCAGTGAAGCTTTATGGTGAGCGTGAGCTGCCAAATGGAATGATGGAAGTCCTCATGAAGCCTTTGGCTGCAGGAAAACCCTCAAGAACCACATTCCTCGTCCATGAGCTCAAGTACACACCCCGGTCTGTCTACCGCATTCTCTGCAGTGTGCTCGCGCCAATCAAAGGCCATGACGATGAAGAAGATGTTGTCGGACTCATGAAGAATATCCTCTTCAACATCATTCATGGTATCCCCATGAATATCCATGATTTCTTCTTGAGGACTTTGGCTGACAATGCAATGTGCCCCTATGATCACAAAATTTATGCACCGTGGATCATGAGATTCCTCAGGACTAGGACAGGCATCAACTTCCACGTAGATTTCCAGAACCATGTTGGTTATATGCCTCCTATCCGGGTCAACAAGAAGACTTTCGAGCCCATTGAGGGAAAAGGAAAGTCTGTGATTGATGAAGGCAGCAGGCCTCTTGATGGCCAGTTTAAAGAGCCAGACGCATATTCTTCATGGGACGATACTGAGACTCGTCCACCCAGCCCTGTTCCTCCTCGCGTGCTAAACACCAGAGAGCTTCTTCTCAGTCTTCATCAGAAGGTAGATCACAACCCCAAATGGGTCAAACGCTAGTTTGGTGCCATTGTGAAAACCCTCAATGAGACACAGAACTATGTGAAACTTAATCATCACTATCTGCATGAGGTTTTCGATCGCACCTGGGCTACTCTTGCACATCTGAAGACCCAGACTGAGCTTGAAGAAATGAACTTTGAGCAAGACTTTGAGTGGTCGTGGCCTCCCAAGAAGAAGTTCAGGCCCATTCCAGTGCCAGATCTTGAAGACAGCTCCTTCTCGTCATTCCGCACCGCCGAATCTGATGAGGAACAACTCGACACCGCAACTGGCCCAAGGAAGAAGACTACACCCAAGAAGCGTCAAGGATCTTCATCAACCGCCAGGAAATGAAGTCTTCATGGGCGTTAGTCCTCAGTTTGTCCCTTTTTGTCACTTGATGACAAAGGGGGAGAAACTTGAGAGTTAGTCTTCAAACGGGATTTATTTTTGGGGCCTATGAACTATAATTAAGTTACAAACTCTTGGCTCTTCTGATGTTTTTATGAAATGAGTTGTAACTTAAGCCCGATGGTACTCTGACGCTTTTGAACATTTTTCTTCGCATGCTTATTCCTCAAGTTTTAATGCGCGCATGTTGGAATTCGTCAGATACCATTTGCCATCATGCATCTTCATTTTCTTCATATGATATGTTATATGTATGCATGATTTACAAGATTCAGGGGGAGATCTCCATGATATAAATCATCAATGTGCATCTTCTATAAGAGCAGAATCCTCAAGGTATGCACATCTTCAGGGGGAGTCTCTGTGAATCTTGTTTTCAAATTCCTCAAATGAGTATTTACACTTCATATTTTTGATCCCTGTTGAAGACTTAACCTAATTGTCATCAACCACCAAAAAGGGGGAGATTGTAAGTGCATCTAGTGCCCCTTAGTGATTTTGGTGGTTTGAAGACTTATAGGTTAAGTATCTAATGTGTTTGTGAGTGTACACAAGATCTATAAGTCATTGAAGAGTTTGAGATATTTGAAGAATATCGACCCCTAAAAATGTATATCTTCAGTTGAAGAAATTGATCTGAAGCTGAAGAAATGAATCACGAGGAATCTGCGATGAAATTGATATTCCTCATGAAGACATTGATATTGAGAAGATCGGTGGTTCCTGAAGAAAATCATTCTGAAGAAATTGAAGCGTGAAGATTTAAGTTTTCTGTTTTACTTTCTTCGCATTTGATGAATAGGAACACCGTACTGTTAAAGGGGGTCAAAGTAAAGCTATGGAGTGAATTTCCTCATGATGCTCAACCCAAGCCAAATCCTACCAAAAGCCTCAAGTGAGGAATATGAGTGACATGAGGACTCTCACAGTTGAGGGTCCCTACCGTTTCGATAGCCACACCAAGTCACTGGTCTTATCCACTCGAACGGTCATATTATTTATGGGCATTAATGTCAAATCATGTCGGGATGCTCCCAGGCTATAAATAGCCGCCCCCACAACCACTAGCTGGTTGGCTGCTCCGTTAGAAACTGACACTTGTCATAAGAGCAACCCAAATTCCTCAAAGCCTACGAGAGTAAATCATCAGTGAGGAAATACACTACCCACCGAAACCACAAACCAAACCTAGTGATTGAGCATCACTGAAGAAGTTGTTCCTATGTGGGACTGAAGCCTTTTACCTTTGAGGACTGTGCATCCTTCAGACGGTTAGGCGTCATGGTCTAGAGCAATCCAGTAGTCAATTGTGGATTGCCGGGTGACCGAGTTTGTGAGGGTTTGGAAGTCTGCCCTGAAGACTTACCACGAGTGTTGGGCAAGGACTGTGTGTCCTTAGCTCAAGGAGAATACGGTAGGGACTGTGTGTCCCGGGACTGGGTGTCCTTTGGTTTCAATACCAAGCCGCTCCAAACCAGATGTACAACTGTCACAACAGTTGGAACTGGGTCATCAACAAGAGTCTTCACCAAGAATCGGGTTCTAATTCCTCAACTCTTTACATTCTCTGTATTATGTGTTGATGACATTCACTGTGACTGTTTGAAGAATTTGCTGAAGACTTTCTCTGAATTTCCTCAACCCCAAATTCTTCACTTGAGTTAATCATCATCTGTATTCCGCGTGCCTGCTTACTGTGCAATCTGTTTTCATAATCTTCACTCTGTAATACTGCTGTTGTGAACGATTGCACGACTGATCCTTAACTGTTTCCGCTGTAAGTTAGTCATCAGTGAGGAATTTCCTCAAAAGGAATTTCCTCAGTGATGAAATTCTAAAAATCTCCTATTCACCCCCTCTAGTCGATATAACGCACTTTCAATTGGTATCAGAGCGAGGTACTCCCTTGTTCTGTGTGATTTTGGTTTAACCACCTGGAGTTTTAGTTATGTCGACTGCAGGCATGTTTAAGGTGACTGCAGCATGTCCTACCTACGAGGGAAAGAACTTTCCCTTCTGGAAGAACAAAATGCAAATGCATCTACAAGCTATAGACAATGATCTCTGGTATATTGTGGAAAATGGTGTCCCCATCATTTCTGCTAGTGTCACTGTAGCTGATGTGAAGAAATTCAAGCAAATCGATTCTCAAGCGAAGAACATCATCTGTGGTCATCTGAGCCCTGACCAGTTTGGAAGAGTAAGTGCCTTAGGCTCTGCAACACTGATCTGGGAGAGACTGTGCAAGGTAAATGAAGGAGTATCAACCCAACGTGACTCTCGTGTTGATATTCTTCGCAATCTCTTCAATCGCTTCAAGAGACATGACAATGAAAGCTGCCAAGACACCTTTGATCGCCTCACTGACATATCAAATGAACTGCAAGCACTGGGAGCTCGAGACATCACTGATCACGAAGTTGTGAAGAAACTGCTGAGATCTTTGGATTCTTCATTTGACACTTTAGTTCTGATGATTCAAGAAAGACCAGACTACAAGATGCTAGATCCTGCTGATATCCTCGAAAGGCTAAATACTCATGAATTCCAGCTAGAAGAAAAGAGAGATCTACATGGACAAAGCTATTCCAGACCACGTGCACTGAAGGCAAGAGCAATTTCCTCATCTGAAGAAGAAGACACAGATGACAGCAGTTGTGACCCTAAAGAATTTGGTCAGGAACTTGCAATGCTTGTGAGGAAATTCCAGAGATTTACACGACGAGGCCAGTTCGGTAAATCATCAAGAAGAGACATGAGGAAATCAGAATGTGCATCTGAGGACTACAAGAAATGGACCTGTCACAAGTGCAAGAAATCAGGTCATTACATTGCTGATTGTCCTCGCTGGGGAAAGGAATCAAAGAAGAAGAAATACAAGGATGACAGTTCTGATGACTCAAAGAAGAAGAAGAAATCTTCAAAATCCTCATCTTCAAAGTCCTCCTCACACAAGAAGACTAGCTTCAGTAAGGCTCGGTCACTTATTGGCAAGGAAATGGATTCCGAGGAAGAATCAGAGGAATGTGATGATGAAGAAGGCTCTGGAGAAGATTCATAATCCGGACAGGCTAGTCTTGCACTAGCAACCAATTTCGTCAGCAAGTCAATCTTCAATCTTGAAGAAAATGATTGCACCGTCCATACTGATGAATATGCTGATGACTTCGCTCCAACCTATTGCTTCATGGAGAAAGGTTCAAAGGTATCACATAATGCCTCCTCCTCTGATTCAAGTGATTGTGAACATGATGATTACAAAAAACCCAGTTACAGTAAACTTGCCATCATTGCCACTAAACAACAAACTGCTCTGGAAAAGCTTCAAAAACTGCTAGACAAAAGTGATGATCTGTTGAATGATGAAATGAATCTTAATCAAATCCTCGTTGATGACATGAAAAATCTTCAGTCTAGATTTGATATTCTTCAGGATCGTTATGATACACTCCTCACTGATCATGAGAAGCTTTCCTACGAATTTCTTCAAAGGAAGCTTGATCTTGAGAAGCTGAGGATGTCTTATGATGATCTTCGTATGGAAAATGATTCATTACTAGCTCAACAGATTAGCGCTAGTCAAGTTGAATTTATTCCTCCATGTCTTAAATGCATTGAACGTGAAACTGCAAATTCCTCACCAGAATCATCAAATGCTACAAATTCTTCAACTGCACCTGATGTGTATATTGAAGCTATCACGTCGTCCACACTTGTCTCTGTCCGAGTGCTAGTGTATGTACGACTAGCTAGAAGACGTCTGAGTGACCACATGGGTCCGAGTGGGACCTGGGTATGCATTTGTAGTCATAGGACTTTAATGGCAGTGTGGGCCCCTAGGTGGGCCCTAGATGTCTGGTCCATGACCCTACCCCAGGTAGGTGACCCCATCAGCAGCCCCTGAAAAGGTTGAGGTTTAATTGGTTGAATGAAAGACACTTCAGGGTGTCTCCAGCGCTTTAGAAGTGTCCAGTAAGTAGCTCAGGGCTTACTCACTAGGTTCCAAGATGAAGCCGCTACGAATTCATGATTAAATATTTCCGAATGGTCGGACTAGATTGGAAGCCATGCACCACCTAGTGGCATTTAGTCATCTCTTGGGAGAGACATCCTAATGACTTGGGTATACGTGAGCTAGGGGCTTCGAGTGATCAGTTAAGAGCAAGGACCGATCCTTCTCGTGTCCCAGGGAAACTCGTTTGATTATGCTCGTATGCGTCCGAGTGAACTGGGTCCCGCATGGGGTATTCGACGGACCGAAACATGTTGCTTTTGGTAAATGGACTTAGGATCCACTTGGTCCAAAACACCATGAAATTATCGCGGATTTGAAAGGTGGGTGACGCGCGTGCACGCGGAAGCGATGTCGTCGCGGTTAGTGGGGAAATTGGGTGTGGCGTCTCGATTACCACACTAAAATTTCCGCCACGTGCCTCAGGGGCACTAGTTGTGGGATCTTGCGGATCTCGTTCTGTTGGCTGATCGACGACTACAGATATGCTGATCTAGAGTATAAGAGCAAGGCGTGGCTGGGGAGAGACAGAAACAGTTCTAATTCCTCTCCTTTCGACTCCTCTGCCACTCCGCCTGTTCGCAAAGCCACTCCTCCCCTTGCCGCCTCTCCTCTAAGTCCGACCATACACGGAGGATGATATGGAGTGCAACCATGATGGCGGAGTGGGCGAAGAAAGGATCGTGCGGGTCCTCCTTCGGTGATTGGATGGCATCTCGTGTTTCCAAGGGCCGCCTGGTGGAGCTGAAGAGTCAAGGGCTCATGGCTACCGAGAGTTGGCGGCTGTTGGAGGAGGGTGAGCTCAAGCCCTCGCTGTGAGGCGGTGAGTGAGTCGTCCTAGTGACTCACATCGAGCGAGGTATCTCTTTGGCTCCATATCCATTTTCCATGCCTTCCTCGACTTTTACGGGGCACAACTCCACCACCTCACTCCAAACGCCGTTTATTATGTGGCTGCCTTCATTTCCCTTTGCGAAAATGTCCTTGGTTGTCCTCCCTGTTGGGGGATTTTCAAACATCTCTTTACTTGACAAGTGATGACCGTGAAGAAGTCCTCCACGACAGGGGAGAATAGCAATGTAGTCCAGCTAGTGGGGGCTTAGGCATTCAGCTCAGGGGGATGGGCAGCTTTCCACAGATGTCGTTTCCCCATTCAATGAAGGGTTGTCACGACTCTTGGTTCTATTGCCAGGACGCTTATGTCAATGATTGTTAGTCAGGCCTCCCGCCGTACTGGGCGGAGCGAGTGAAGTTGGCACCATCCCTGACCTTGTCCAAGGAGGAGAGGACGGATGTAGATATCTTGGTGATCGAGGTGGTAGCCTTGGTGCGGAAAGGCGTCAATGGGATGGACCTTCTCAAGGTCTTCTTCCAGCGAAGGATCTAGCCCCTGCAGGCAAGGGCCCATCCTATGTGGATGTATGAGGGACTGAATGATCCCATGAGAACTCACCCTGAGGAGCTCAAAACATAAGCAATGGAGGTGAAGCTCATGGTCGTCACTCCGGTGCGGCACAACCCTAGGGGGACCAGACTCTTGCCCCCCTTCTCTAAGGAGAATCCTCCGATTGAGATGATCTTGAGTTCAACTTGCCCAAGTGATTCTGTTTTTGTTGCTTACCTATTTTTTTATCGAATGTTTTTCTTTTCACCCGGCAGAGCTTCACGACAATGGTTAGTATGATTCTAGCTGTCGACTGTGCGCTCGTCGATGTGGCGAGCGACACCGAGCGTCAAGATGTCTCGGGGGACGAGGAGGACAAAGAGGAGGACGACAAGACCGACAAGGACAATGTCGGCCTAGAGGAGGGAGATGAGGTGGAATCCTCTCCGTCAGAGAACGTTCCTACAGATACTCGCTCCAAGGCGCGGCACGACCCAGGGGCCCGTGCCAGCAGCGCCAAGGGCCCGAGTGTTTCCAAGCCGACCTGTTAGCCCTTTCGACCCGTAGCTCGAAGCGAGGGCATTGTGAACTTGCACTGTCACCCGAGAGGGCGGCCAAGCTTCCCAAGATTCACGTGGTCAAACCTTGGAAGGCCGTTTTCCAAAGATCAAAGTGAGCATGCCTGTGGCGTTAGCGTAAGTGCTTTTGTCGTGTGTCACTTCCACTCCAATTGACATTTTTGACAGTTGGCCGAGTGATATGATTTTCCAAATGAATTTTTCGTAGTGCTGATACCTCGACTGCCTCACTCGATTCTAAGGCTCCGGAGAAGGGCTAGACCGAGGCTGACACTGCATCTTCAAAAGGCAATTTTCGAACTCGCTTGGATTTCATTCGGTTATCGTACTTTCTCCTGTTGCCAATGCCCGAGTGATCTTGAACGCTTGCAGGGCCGCGTGAGGTGATTGAGCTTGACGGGGATGACAAGTCGGTCGATGCAGATGTCGTGATGCATGACTCTTCTCCTCTCAGAGTGATCGGGACATCTCCCGCCTAGGCCTCGACTCCAGTTCAGGGTACAACTCCGAGGGTCACAGCCGCACTCGGAGCTAGCTCGTCAGCTGCTTTCCCAGCTCCTCCGGTTGCCAATATCTTCACGCTGCACCATGTCCTAGGGGATCGGGTCGGCATGGGCAAGGAGGCCTTGATCCAGCTGGAGCTGATGATCGGTCGGCCGAAGGAGACGTATGATGCTAGCGAGGCTCTGAATAAGAATGTCCAAGTAAGTACTCTCGTAAGTACCAACCTCAGGCAAGAGTTTTTTTTGTTTCTGGTCCCGAGTGGGTTTGCACACTGGGCACACCGACTGGGTGTTCTCTAGTTCTAGTGGGGGCATGCTGAGCGCATCCAGTGGGTGTAGCCCCTGAGACTGCCGTCGACGTGTGCAGTCAGCGGGAGTCTTAGAATCTTTGTGAACTCAACGTAGACCGTCGAGGGTGTAGAAACTGTTGTTTAGCTTGCATAACTAGCCAGAGTGGTACTTATTGAAGAGGATGCGGTGGTGGTCCATGGAACACAACTTCTCGATGTTGACCGTAAGGGTGTAGAACTTGTTGTTGAGCTTGTGAAGTGCTTCGACCAACTATTTTTCCAGTGGGGGGCGCGATGAGCGCACCCATTGGGTGTAGTTCCCGAGACCACAGTCGACTGTTGTAGCCCGCACGAGTCTTAGAGTTACTTTTTTAAGTCCAACTAATATCGTTCCCACATCTTTGTTTCCTGTTGGTAGAGTGTGTGCGGGCTCGGGGCTCGTTACAGTGCCATGGAGAAGGAGGTGCAAGACCAATGTATTAGCCTGGAGGTTTAGAAGGCCAAGAGCGCGCGTCTGGAGCAAGAGAAGCACTCACTCGAAGGTAAGCACACCTCATCCTACTGCTTCCCGACTCTTATTTCTTCTCCCTCTTCGAGTGGGATTGGTTTATGAGATGTTCATAGCGAAAATATTCAACTTGCTTAGAGGTTCAGGGTTTCTATTTCTTTAGACACCATGAAGGAGGCCCTTAAGAAGAAGTACACAGAGCTGGCGTCCACGTGGAAGGAGGCTAACTCCAAGAACAAGATTGCCGAGGACAAGATGAAGATAGTCGGGAAGCTACAAGAGGAGAACAAGACCTTGAAGATCGCGGAGGAGAAGACCATGTAGAAGCTCGTAGACCTGAAGAAGCACTATGCCGAGTGGGAGTCCAAGTACAAGATGCTCTCTTCCAAGAAGATCGAGTTAGAGAAATACATCGTGGAGCTCGGTAATGAGACGAGTGAGACTCTTAAAGGTAATCAATCTGTCTGGATGATCTCTATATCGCTTCGGAGTCATGGATGTTGCTGATTTTCTTCATTTTCTCTTGTCTAGAGTTCTATATCGATGTCAAGGACGAGACCAAGAATATCAAGAAGGAGTTGGATCCATCGAGGGAAATCTTTAGGGACAACTCTGCCTTGGCCATCCTCCAAATGGAGGAACGCATTGAGCAGGTGCTCGACTACATCCATCGGCTCCGATGGGTTGCGAGCCAGACCGATCAAGAGATCATCCCTGGCGAGGAACTTCCAAATGACCCGGAGTCCATTATGGACTGAGTGAAGGAGGTTCCGAACCGAGTGCAAGCATGGAAGAAGTCGTTTGCCCGTTGTAAAGCTGATATATGTCTCTTCATCGTCTGAGTCCATTGCAAGGGTGTGTACGAGGAGAAGTTGTGGTCGCTCAAGGTCATCAACAAGAAGAATGCCAAGTTCCAAGACTTCATGGAGATGTTCCTGGAGGCCGCCACCTGGATCGCAGATGACATCGACCTCGACACCTTTGTTGACGTGGAAGTCCCTTCATCATCCGAGTGATGCTCGAAAAAAAACCGTAAAATGTAATTCGCCTTGAAATGCCGAGTGGTTGATGTAACCGTTGAACATTATGCGAGCCTAGGGCTCGGGCCATCCGAACTTTTGCTTAGAAAAATACACAGTTTGCTTGCCTTGTTTTAATTTGGCTCTTTGAATATCTTTTTACTCGTACCTTGAACGGATCAGACCGAGTCCCCGAGTGTAGTTAAAACTTCACTCGGAGTGTCGCATAACTTAGGCGGCTAAAGGGCGGCGACTAAGTCCCCGAGTGTGAGTTCAGACCACACTCGATACGACTAGGACTTGGGCGAATTCAGGTTCGCAACATAGCCCCCAAGTGGAGAACTCTTTCCCACTTGGAACATTGTAGCTTAGACGATGGCAGGGTCGTAGGCAAGACCCTGAGTATGGAAATCTTCCATACTCAGGCTCTTTTGACTTAGACGAAGAAATGTTCACAAGTAAGGTTTCCAAGTGAAGAAATTTTCTTACACTCAAAACATTTGAAGCTCGGGCGAAGTCAGGTTCGCAGCGGAGCCCCCGAGCAAGGAAAATCCTCCTTGCTCGGAACGTTATAGCTTAGACGACAACGAGGTCGCAAGAAAGCCCCATGTGTGGAAATCTTACACACTCAGGATTTTCTAACTTAGACGAAGTCAGGTTCGCAGCTAAGGTTGTCGAGTGAAGAAATTTTCTTACACTCGAACCATTTAAAGGTTAGGAAAAATTAGGTTTGCAGCACAACCCCCGGGTGAGGAAATATTCCACACTCGAAACGTTATAGCTTAGATGGCAATGTGGTCGCAGCCGTGCCCTCGAGTGTGGAAATCTTCCACACTCATGATTTTTTAACTTAGATGAAGTCAGGTTCACAACTAAGGTTCTCGAGTGAAGAAATCTTCTTACACTCGAAACGTTTAAATCTCAGGTGAAATCAGGTTCACAGCGGAGCCCTTGGGTGAGGAAATCTTCCACACTCGAAACGTTATAGCTTAGACGACATCGAGGTCACAGCTAAGCCCCCTTGAGTGTGGAAATCTTCCACACTCAGGATTTTCCAACTTAGACGAAGTCAGGTTTGCATCTAAGGTTCTCGTGAGAATAAATCTTCTTACACTCAAAATGTTTAAAGCTCACGCGAAATTAGGTTCGCTGCGAAGCCCCCAGGTGAGGAAATCTTCCACATTCGGAACGTTATAGCTTAGACGACAGTGAGGCCGCAGCGAAGACCCTAAGTGTGGAAATATTCCACACTCGAGATTTTTTTACTTAGATGAAGTTCGGTTCACATCTAAGGTTTTCGAGTGAAGAAATCTTCTTACACTCAAAACATTTAAAGCTCAGGCGAAATCAGGTTCGCAACAGAGCCCTCGGGTGAGGAAATCTTCCACACTCGGAGCATTATAGCTTAGACGACAGTGAGGTTGTAGCTAAGCCCCCGAGTGTGTAAATCTTCCACACTCATGATTTTTCAACTTAGAGAAGTCATATTCCCAACTAAGGTTCTCGAGTGAAGAAATCTTCTTACACTCGAATCATTTGAAGCTCACGCAAAATCAGGTTTGCAACAGAGCCCCCGGGTGAGGAAATCTTCCACACTCGAGACGTTATAGCTTAGATGACAGGGAGGTCGCGGCTAAGGACCCGAGTGTGAAGATCTTGCACACTTAGGATTTTTGAACTTTGGCGGAGGCAGGTTCAAAGCTAAATCATTCCACCCAGTAGTTGCAATGGGAAGTAAGTTATGTAAATTACCAGCATGAAAAAGTGAAATTTTGACTAGGTACAATGAAGGCAAACTTTTATTCATCAAAATCAGTCTGAGATTCATTACAAGAATGAAAAAAGGTTTTTTGTTTGTTCTAAGTGAAGAACTTGCAGAGCAGGTCCTCGTTGCAAGTTCGGGGCTCTTCTAGTTCCTCCCCGAAGTTATAGACCATGTAGGCTCCGTTGTTTAGAACTTTGGAGATTGCAAAGGGCCCTTGCCATGAAGGCGCTAGATTGTGAGGTTTTAGCTGATCTAGTCAGAGAACAAGATTGCCTTTGTGAAAGGCGCGTCCTCTGACTTGTTTTTCATGGTAGAGACTCAAATCCTACTAATAGAGTGTTGGTCTGATGAGGGTTAGCTCCCTTTCTTCATCGAGGAGGTCTAGGCTGTACTAATGTACTTCCTCAGCTTTAGCTTCAGTGTAGAGTTCCACTCGGGGGGAATTGTGAAGCAGATCACTCGAAAAGACAACTTTGGACCAATACACCATGAAGAATCGGTATGATTGGTGGATCGATTTGGAGTCGTCCGAGGGCCCCACAGAATTGATGGTAATTCATCCACCCAGGCTCCAACGGCATACTTCATATCTCTCATGAGGCATGACTTCAACCCTTGCAAGATCATCACATTCGCCCGCTCTGCCAGCCCATTCAACTTCGGGTGAGCCATAGAGGCGTAATTAACCCGAGTGCCCTGAGTTTAGCAGAACTCGCAAAACTCATCTGAGTCGAAGTTAGACCCGTTATTTGTGATGATGTCATGTGGAACTCCAAATCTAAAGATCATCTGTCTCATGAAGCTAATGGTAGTCGCCGAGTCCAGACTCTTTATTCACTTCGATTCTATCCACTTGGTAAACTTGTCCAATGCCGCTAGAAGGTGGGTGAATACACTCGTCCTGGTCTGTAAGGGCTCGACCATGTCAAGATCCCAAATAGAAAATGGCCAGGTTAGAAGAATTTTCTTAAGTGCTGACGCGGGCTTGTTCGATCGGTTCTTGTAGAACTAGCATACGACACATAACTCCACGATGTCTCTAGTTGCTTCTTTGGTGCGGGGATAATAGAAACCCGCTCGGAAGGCCTTGGCGACCAACGTCAGAGAGGATGAGTGGTGACCGCAAGTCCTTGAGTGAATCTCATAGATGATCTGCACCCCTTCCTCTAGGGAAATATAACACTGAGTGACTCGTGTGGTGCTTTTATTTTATAATTGATCTCTCATCACCGTCAAGGCTTTGGACCGTCAAACGATATGGCGGGCTTCCATTTTGTCTTCAGGGACTTCTTGTCAGAGCAATTATGCTATGTAGGGTTGAGTCCACTCGGGGATTATCACCAACATCTCGTGGAGTGAATCAACCACCGTTGGGACGTCAACCTCAGTTGGATTGGATGGGCCAACTACTTGTGGGGGTCCTCTATGAAAGGATCTTCTTTGATGGTTGGGGCTCACAGGTGCTCTAGGAATACGTCTTTGGGCAAGACTCTTCGAGTGGACCTCATCTTGTCCAATCATCTGCTGCCTGATTCTTGACTCGACGTATGTGATGCAACTCCAAACCCTCGAAGTTCTTCTCCAACTTTCTCACACATCGCAATATCGTGTCATTGCTAGGCTTCGAATATCCCAGTCCATTATTACCTGGTTCACCACGAGACCCGAGTCACTGTAGACCATCAAACGAGGAATGCTGAGTGAGATGGCCATGCGTAGCCCGCATAAGAGGGCTTCATACTCGGCCTTGATACGTCTCCAACGTATCTATAAATTTTGATTGTTCCATGCTATTATATTATCATTATAGGATACTTTTTGTGAGTTTATTTACGAGTTAATATTATTTCTAAGCACTAACCTACCGAACCAGTGTTGAGTGCAAGCTGTTGATTTCTGCATGTTTTTGTTTTTCAGGTTTACAGTACCAAACGAAGTCCAATTGCCATGAAATTTTTTGGTGATTTTTTCTGGACCAAAATAAGACCTGGAAGCTTCGAGAGGAGGCCATAAGCCTCACAAGGGAGGCACGATCCAACAGGGCACGACTAGGACCTAGGGTGTGCCCTGTTTCCATGCGCTCCCCTCGACTGTCTCCTGGCATACCTATTCATCCTATAAATTCACATATATCCTAAAACCCTAGAGAGCCACTCGAAACACCTATTCCACCGCCGCAAGTATCTGTTATGTCGTGTGTCTATCTGGAGCCCTGTTTCGATGCCTTGTTGGAGGGGGGACCAATCATGGAGGGCCTCTACATCATCCTTGCTACTCCCATGGTAATTTGTGAGTAGTTCACCACAGACCTATGGGTCCGTAGTTAGTACCTAGATGGTTATCTCTCTCTCTCTCTTGGTCTTAAATACAATGATCATCACATCTTCCCTTTGATCTATCCGATGTAATTCTTTTGTGCGGTGACTTTGTTGGGATCCGATGAATTGTGGTTTTATGTTGAGATTATTCATGATAAATATTTGAGTCTTCTCTGAATTCTAAATATGATTCTTATGTGCATGATCATTGTAGCTTCGTAAATCTCTACAATCTATTAATTTGGTTTGACCAAGTAGATTGATCTTTATTCAGTGAGAGGGGTGCGTTATAGTCAGTTCATTCTGATGGATTTCTATATCCCAGTGACAGAACGGGGACAAGATACATCTTTGTATTGTTTCCACTAAGGATAAAACGATGGGGTTAGTTCATATTAATTGAATTCTCTTTGTCTACATCATGTCATCGATCTCCAAGCATTACTTTGATTTACTTAATGCTCTAGATGCATGCTGGATAGCGGTCGATGGGTGGAGTAATAGTAATAGGTGCAGACAGGAGTCGTCCTATTTGCTTATGGACGTGATGCCTATATACACATGATCATTGCCGTGAATATCATGTAACTATGCGCTTTTCTATCAATTGCCCAAGTGTAATTTGTTTACCCACCGTATGCTTACTTTCATGAGAGATGCCACTAGGGAAATCTGTGCCCCCCGGGTCTATTAACTTAGAAGTTTACAAATGCTACAATTCCTCACTGCCTTTATTTACTTCTTATTTACTTTTCACTTTGAACTTCGAATCACACTACTTACTTGCTTGCAAATAATGAGGCAAGGGGATTGACAACCCCTTCCCCGCGTTGGGTGCAAGTGTTTGCTCTTTTGTGTGTAGCCTTTGAAGATGGGGGTTGGTTGTTACTCCTATTGGTTCGATAAACCTTGGTTCTATACTGAGGGAAATACTTACTGCTACCTCTTGAGCTTGCATTGGTTTTTCCCTTGAAGAGGAAAGGGTGATGCAGCATAGCAGCAGTAAGTATTTCCCTCAGTTTGAGAACCAAGGTATCAATCTAGTAGGAGTACCAAGGCAAGTCTCCAAAGTACGTGCGCAAAAACAAACAAACTTGCACCCAACGCTATAAAGGGGTTGTCAATCCCTTCACAATTGATTGCAAGGTGAGATCTGAAGGCGGAAAGTGCAACAGAGTGAAAGTGTAGAGCTGAAAATATGAAGTGAAGTAGACCCGGGGGCCATAGTGTTCACTAGAGGCTTCTCTCATGATAGCAAATATTACGGTGGGAGAACGAATTACTGCCGAGCAATTGATAGAACCGCGCAAAGTCATGATGATATCTAAGGCAATGATCATACACATAGGCATCACGTCCGAGACAAGTAGACCGATACTGTCTGCATCTACTACTATTACTCAACACATCGACCGCGATTCAACATGCATCTAGTGTATTGAGTTCATAACAAACAGAGTAACGCCTTAAGCAAAATGACATGATGTAGAGGGATAAATCCATGCAATAGATATAAACCCCAACTTTTTTACCCTTGGTGGCAACAACATGATGCGTGCCTCGCTACCCCTTCTGTCACTTGGTGATGACACCGCACGGTATGAACCCAAAACCAAGCACTTCTCCCATTGCAAGAATTATAGATCAAGTTGGCCAAACAAAACCCACAACTCGAAGAGAATTACAAGGATACTAAATCATGCATATAATACATCAGAGGAAACTCAAATAATATTCATAGATAATCTGATCATAAATCCATAATTCATCGGATCTCGATAAACACACCTCATAATAAGATTACATCGGATAGATCTCCATGAAGATCATGGAGAACTTTGTATTGAAGATCCAAGAGAGAGAAGAAGCCATCTAGATACTAGCTATGGACCGGAAGGTCTGTGGTGAACTACTCACGCATCATCGGAGAGGCAATGGTGTTGATGAACAAGCCCTCCGTGTATGAATGCCCCCTGTGACGGGGCACCAGAACATGCCCTAGATGGGATCTTCCGGAGACAGAAGCTTGCGGCGGCGGAAAAGTATTTTCGTGGCTCTCTCCCATGGTTTAAGTTTTTTAGGGAATTTATAGGCGGAAGAGGTAGGGCAATGGAGCCACGGGGGGGGGGGGGGGGGGGGGGGGCACAAGCGTGCCAGGCGCGCCCCCAGGCCGCGCCTAGGGGGCTTGTTCCTAATGACATGCCCTTGTCTACTTTAATTTTTTTGTGAATTTTCATTTTTCTCAATCAAAGTAGACAAGTACATATCATTAGGATCAACATGAAATTTTTTATTAGCAACCAAATTCATAAGAGCATCAACTTTTTCATCCAAAGTAGCGATTTCCTCGACATAATTTACCTTCTTACCAGTTGGATCTCTTTCGGTATGCCATTGAGAAGAGTTAGTCATGATGTTGTCCAGAAGTTTGGTGGATTCTCCTAAGGTCACCTCCATGAAGGTACCATGTGCGGCAGAATCTAGAAGATTTCTGGATACAAATTTTAGTCCACCATAGAAGTTTTGGATAATCATCCACAAGTTTAAACCATGGGTAGGGAAATTTCTAATCATCAATTTCATCCCCTCCCAAGCTTGTGCAACATGTCCATGGGCAGGGAATTCCTAGAAAAAGCTCTTCCACCCGGTTTTTACCGGAATCATGATGAATATATTAAAGTACTTGGTACTTCTCCTATTGAATCTTTGTTTACTTCTATGGAAATAAATGATTAAGGGAGTGGTGATGAGTCAACTCTAGTTAGAGAGCGCCGCAATTGCTTGGAGGCTGATGATTCTAATGCTAAAACTGAAAAGTGGGTTTGGAGAGGTTAAAACTTTAACTAGTGATGTGCCCACTATCTTGGATCACAAGTATTTTAATTATGATAATTTCTCTTTAATATAATTTATTTCCTTGCTTTAATCCATTATTAGCTCACCCAATGCTTATGAACGGAATAAAGCTTTTACTGAACATATAGTAGAAGCTATGGTAAAAGCCTAAGATGGAAAACTTGAGTTAGAAGTCTCTATTCCTAGATAGTTGTATGATGATTGGGAACCTACTATTAGAATTAATATGAAATAATATGAATGTAATGCCTTGTGTGATCTAGGTTCTAGTGTTTCTATTATACCTAAATCTTTATGTGATGTTCTTGGTCTTACTAACACTCATGAGTGTTCCCTTAATCTACATGTTGGAGACTCTACTATCAAGAAACCTTTGGGAAGAAAAAATGATATTCTCATAATTGCTAATATAAATTATGTGCCTGTATATTTATAGTTCTTGATATCAATTGCAACCCATCTTGTCCAATAATACTTGGGAGACCATTTCTGCGAACTATAGGTGCATTAATTGATATGAAAGAGGGGAACATACGGTTCCGATTCCCATTGAGGAAAGGGATGGAACAATTCCCTATAAAGATAATCAAACAACCCTATTAATCTATCATGAGGGACACTTATGGGTGGAGTGTCAAATATGAAAACACTTGACTCATATGCATTATGCCTAGCTAGGGGCGTAAAAGAATTTCGCTAGTTGGCAGGCAACCAAATAGTTATCTTTATAATTTTTTACTTTCTATTTGTGTGTGATAACATGACTGTTGCCTTTTTAATTATCGTGTTTTTGGGTTTAAATTACCGTTTGTGCCAAGTGAAGCCTTTGGGATGATTTGGATAATAGTAGAATTGATGTGGTGCAATAATAGAAACATTAGCGTCCAGTGCAGAATTTATCTGATTTTACTGGAACATATTTTTTATCTAAAGTTTTTACTAGAATTTATATACAAAGACCTATGGTCTTACTATTTTTTTAGAATTTTTGTATTTACAGAAGTTGGTAGTTAACTATATCATTACAGACGGTTCTATGTTAGGTAGATTCTGTTTTTTGCTTGCATAGTTTGCTTGTTTTGATGATGCTATGGATTATATTAGGGGTATAAGTCACGAAGAAGTTAGAATACAGTACCTTATGCAATAATAAAATACTAATTAATTTATAACAATACTTAAAGTATTTGATATGTGTATTATACTAACGGATCTCACGAAGTTTCTGTTGAGTTTTGTGTGCTGAAGTTTTTAAGTTTTGGGTGTTATCGCGATGGATGAAGGAATAAGGAGTGGTAAGAGACTAATATTGGGGATTCCCAAGGCATCCCGAGGTAATATTCTAGGAATACTCAAGCGTCTAAGCTTGGGGATGCCCCGAAAGTCATCCCATCTCTCATCTCAATCCTTCGGTATGTCACTTGGAGCTACATTTTTATTCATCACATGATATAGGTTTTGCTTGGATCGTCAGTTGCTTTAGTTTGCTTTTTTTAGTTTTCCACAATCATTGTTCTCTCATACACCCACTTGAGAGAGACACACGATCGCCATGATTTGTTAGAATACTCTTTGTGCTTCACTTATATCTTTTGAGCTTAGCAGTTGCTCTAGTACTTCACTTATATCTTTTAGAGCACAGTGGCATACAAATTTTATAGAAATAATTGCACTCTTGTTCTTGACTTATATTAGTTTCAGAGTTAACAAATAGCGATGGTAATTTTCATGGGTTGTAAGATTACTTAAAAAATAATAGGTATTCAATGAGTGCATAATCAAAACCACATGTAGCATATAAAAGAGAAATCTTGGTTAATGCTATTAATGTGGTAATGTGAAAAAGCATGAGTGCATGATCATTGGTTAATATAGGTATCATGAATTAGAGGTGTTAACTTGCCATTCATCCAAATATTTTTGTGGCATGGTGATAATTTCCAAGTGCAAGGAAATATCATAGCACTTTCCAAAGATGGAAATGATAAGTATGGAGTGTCAAACCCACACAGATATAAAGGTAAGATCAGTATTGTCTCAAGTCCCATCTGCCACCGATACGACTCTACATACAACAAACATTTGCTTGTACCTAGTAACAATAAATAAAACTGCGTTGTGGGTATAAAGAGGATAGTTTTTAATGATATTGGAGAACAAAAATATGAAAAAACTTGCTGCCTAAATAAAGTTACAATATATTACAAATAGTGACTGGAGAATAATGATGGTATGGTGTGTGGAATCATCCTAGGCAATTGATAACAAGACTAGTAATCATTCTTGCAATTTTAGATGAGGGAGAGGCATACGCTAACATACTTTTCGTACTTGGATCATATGAACTTATGATTGGACCTCTAGCATGCATCCACAACTACTAGAAATCATTAAGGTAAACCCAACCAGGGCATTAAACATGAAGCCCCCTTTACTCCCATACGCAACAATACCCTTACTCAGTTGTAAGATTTTGTCACTCTAGCCCCCCATTGTAAGAGAATCATGAAAAAATTGCAACACACTACATCAAGAATCCCTCACATGTGCACGACACGGAGGGAACCATAGGACAACACCAAAATAAAACATACACTCAAACCAATCAAGATCATCAATCAACCCAAAGGACAACATAAATCTACTCAAATATTATAGGATGGCAACAAATCATTGATTAATAATATGCAACATGGAACACCATGTTCAAGTAGCGGATTACAGTGATGTGTGGGAGAGTGGACTGCTGAAAAGAGATGAGAAAGGTGATGAAGACGATGATGTTGATAAGACGATCATCGTGGCGATGGCTCCCCCGGTGGCACTCCGGCTCCACTGGGAGAGAGGGGGAGAGTGCTTTCCCCTTAGGATCCCTCCTCCATGGCCTCTACCTTATGGGATATGTTTACCCTCTGGTCCTTGGCCTCCATGGCTGCCGGAGGGGCGAGAGCCCTTCCGAGTTGGGATCTCTCTCTCTCTTTGTTTCTCTCTTGTTTTCGCTCATGTTTTCTCTTCAAATTAGTTTTTTGTCGATATAGAGGGTTGTAGTGGCGAGGCGGAGAGTCTCTACTAATTTTTGAGGGTATCTCTATTTATTGGGGTTTTTGGCGTTGGAATCACGTAAAAGGAGTTACAAGGGGACCACAAGCAAACATGACCCTTTGAACACCCGTGGGCGCGCCTTGTTGCATGGTGCCCAACAGGGGTGTAAGTGCATCTAGTGCCCCTTAGTGATTTTGGTGGTTTGAAGACTTATGGGTTAAGTATCTAATGTGTTTGTGAGTGTACACACGATCTATAAGTCATTGAGCAGTTTGAGATATTTGAAGAATATCGACCCCTAAAAATATATGTCTTCAGTTGAAGAGATTGGTCTGAAGCTGAAGAAATGAATCGCGAGGAATCTGCGATGAAATTGATATTCCTCATGAAGATACTGATATTGAGAAGTCCGGTGGTTCGTGAAGAAAATCACTGTGAAGAATTGAAGCATGAAGATTTACACTTTCTGTTTTACTTTCTTCGCATTCGAGTAATAGGAACACCGTACTGTTAAAGGGGGTCGAAGTTACACTATGGAATGAATTTCCTCATGATGCTCAACCCAAGCCTAATCCTACCAAAAGCCTCAAAGTGAGGAATATGAGTGACATGAGGACTCTCACAGTTGAGGGTTCCGACCGTTTCGATAGCCACGCCAAGTCACTGGTCTTATGCACTCCAACGGTCATATTACTTAAGGGCATTAGTGTCAAATCATGTCGGGATGCTCCCAGGCTATAAATAGCCACCCCCCACAACCACTAGCTGGTTGGCTGCTCCGTTAGAAACTGACACTTGTCATAAGAGCAACCCAAATTCCTTAGAGCCTTCGAGAGTAATTCATCAGTGAGGAAATACACCATACACCGAAACCACAAACCAAACCTAGTGATTGAGCATCACTGAAGAAGTTGTTTCTGTGTGGGACTGAAGCCTTTTACCTTTGAGGACTGTGCATCCTCGAGATGGTTAGGCGTCATGGTCTAGAGCTTTCGAGCAGTCAATTGTGGATCGCCGGGTGACCAAGTTTGTGAGGGTTTGGAAGTCCGCCCTGAAGACTTACCACGAGTGTTGAGCGAGGACTGTGTGTCCTTAGCTCAAGGAGAATACGGTAGGGACTGTGTGTCTCGGGACTGTGTGTCCTTTGGTTTCAATACCAAGCCGCTCCAAACCAGATGTACGACTGTCACAACAGTTGGAACTGGGTCATCAACGACTGTCTTCACTAAGAAACGGGTTCTAATTCCTCAACTCCTTACTTTCCTTGTATTATGTGTTGATGACTTTCACTGCGACTGTTTGAAGAATTTGTTGAAGACTTTCTTTGAATTTCCTCTACCCCAAATTCTTCACGTTAGTTAGTCCTCATCTGTATTCTACGTGCCTGCTCATAGTGCAATCTGTTTTCACATTCTTCACTCTGAAAAACCGCTTTTGTGAAACTTTGCACATCTAATCCTTTACTATTTCCGCTGTAAGTTAGTCATTAGTGAGGAATTTCCTCAAAAGGAATTTCCCCAGTGATGAAATTCTAAAAATCTCCTATTCACCCCCCGCTAGTCGATATAACGCACTTTCAATTGGTATCAGAGCAAGGTACTCCCTTGTTCTGTGTGATTTTGGTTTAACCACCTGGAGTTCTAGTTATGTCGACTGCACGCATGTTTAAGGTGACTGCAACATGTCCTACCTATGAAGGAAAGAACTTTCCCTTCTGGAAGAACAAAATGCAAATGCATCTACAAGCTATTGATAATGATCTCTGGTATATTGTGGAAAATGGCGTCTCCATCATCTCTGCCAGTGTCACTGCGGCTGACGTGAAGAAATTCAAGCAACTCGATTCTCAAGCGAAGAACATCATGTGTGGCCATCTGAGCCCAGGCCAGTTTGGAAGAGTAAGTGCTTTGGGCTCTGCAACACTGATCTAGGAGAGACTGTGCAAGGTAAATGAAGGAGTATCAACCCGGCGTGACTCTTGTGTTGATATTCTTCGCAATCTCTTCAATCGCTTCAAGAGACATGACAATGAAAGCTGCCGAGACACCTTTGATCGCCTCACTGACATATCAAATGAACTGCAAGCACTGGGAGCTCGAGACATCACTGATCACGAAGTTGTGAAGAAACTGCTAAGATCTTTGGATTCTTCATTTGATACTTTAGTTCTGATGATTCAAGAAAGACCAAACTACAAGATGCTTGATCCAGCTGATATACTTGAGAGGCTAAATACTCATGAATTCCAGCTAGAAGAAAAGAGAGATCTATATGGACCAAGCTATTCCAGACCACGTGCACTGAAGGCTAGAGCAATTTCCTCATCTGAAGAAGAAGACACAGATGACAACATTTGTGACCCTGGAGAATTTGGACAGGAGCTTGCAATGCTCGTGAGGAAATTCCTCAGATTTACATGACGTGGCCAGTTCGGTAAATCTTCAAGAAGAGATATGAGGAAATCAGAATCTTCATCTGAGGACTACAAGAAACAAACCTGTCACAAGTGCAAGAAATCAGGTCATTACATTGCTGATTGTCCCCGTTGGGAGAAGGAATCAAAGAAGAAGAATTACAAGGATGACAGTTCTGATGACTCGAAGAAGAAGAAGAAATCTTCAAAATCCTCATCTTCAAAGCCCTCATCACACAAGAAGACTAGTTTCAGAAAGGCTCGGGCACTTATTGGCAAGGAAATGGACTCCGAGGCAGAATCAGAGGAATGTGATGAAGAAGAGGGTTCTGATGAAGACTCAGAATCCGGACAGGCTAGTCTGGCACTGGCAACCACTTTCTTCAACAAGTCAATCTTCAATATTGAAGAAGATGATTGCACCATCCATAATGATGACTATGCTGATGACTTCGCTCCAACCTATTGCTTCATGGCAAAAGGTTCAAAGGTACCAAATAATGCCTCCTGCTCTGATTCAAGTGATTGTGAACCTAATGATTATAAGAAACCCAGTTACAGTAAACTTGCTAGCATTGCCACTAAACAACAAACTGCTCCAAAAAAGCTTCAGAAACTGCTAGATAAAAGTGATGATCCGTTGAATGATGAAATGAACCTTACCCAAATCCTCATTGATGATGTGAAAAGTCTTCAGTCTAGAGTTGATAATCTTCAGGATCGTTATGATACACTCCTCACTGATCATGAGAAGCTTTCCTATGAATTTCTTCAAAGGAAGCTTGATCTTGAGAAGCTGAGGATGTCTCATGATGATCTTCGTATGGAAAATGGTTCATTACTAGCTCAACAAATCAACGCTGGTCAAGTTGAATTTATTCCACCATGTCTTCAATGCATTGAACGCGAAACTGCTAATTCCTCATCAGAATCATCAAATGCTACCATTGCTACAAATTCTTCAACTGCACCTGTTGTGTCTATTTCCTCACTTGAGGAAAACACAAATGTTACTGATGAAAATGCAGGGTTGAAGGAATTGTACGTGACAGGCATATACAGAAGTCTCAAAGGACATCAAACCCTTTGTGATGTGCTCAAAAAGCAGATCTTGAACAGGAACCGGAGGAAAGAAGGAATTGCCTTTGAGAGGAAATTAAATGCTCATGGATCCTATTGGAAACCTGAGCAGTATCCCAAAACCTCATGGGTTGCTGCTACTGGGCCTCCTTTTGATCCATCTAATCTAACTGGTTTTTCATGTGAATCATCCTATTCCTCAGATGAGTCATTTGACTCCAACTATAAACTGTTCAAAAATCAATCTGGTGAAGTATTTGCTCGATATGTTGGAACTAACTGCAGGAATGGCCCTCCCTCGAGGAAAATCTGGGTTCCCAAAAGCTGTCTTAAAAATCTTCAGGTGAATGTCCTCATGACACCACCACCGAAGGATCTGAACCCCAGATCAACTTCCTCAGGAGGACCAAAGTCTTCAAGAGGATCAAAATCCTCAACTGGTCAAAACTATGCTCGTACGCGTGCTAATGCGTCTAACATGCAGGGAAACTACAAGGAATATGAATATGAGCGTTACTCCTCAAATTATTATGTTCATAAATCCTCAAACCAGTTCTCTACATATTCATATGAGTACTTTAATCCCCCTACTGTTAAGAGAAGTGCATTGGTTTCAATGCCACCTTTCTCATATGGTGCTCGCAGGATGATGAATGCTTTGCCACCCCTTCAGATGTGGGTGGTGAAGAAATCGAACTAATCACTTCTGCAGGTCAGGTCTCCAGATGAAAATCATCATCTGAGGGAAATGCTAGAGACCTGAGGAAATGCTTGATAGGACGCAATCTAATGATTGATGAAATAGAAATATTTCACACGTCCTTACATTTTAGTTATGATGAAATTACTGATCTGATGAAATTAGTATCATATTCTTCAAATCTGAAGCATATGAGATGGTAAGCTGTACTAATTCATCTACAGGATGACAAACCCAAGAATACTGAGTGGGTTCTTGATAGTGGCTGCACACATCACATGACTGGTGATAAAAGCTTACTGATGAATATGCCACTAACTCCATCACCTCTGAAGCAAATCACATATGCTGACAAAGGTAAAAGCAAGGTATTGGGACTTGGCAAAGTGGCTATTTCTAAGGATAGGCATATGGACAAAGTGATGCTTGTTGAATCCCTTGGTTTTAACCTTATGTCAGTCTTGATGCTTTGTGATCTTGATATGATTGTTATCTTTGGTAGATATAGATGTGTAGTCATCATGGAATCTGACAGATCCAAAGTCTTCGAAAGAAGAGGGGATTTGTACATTGTTGATTTCTCTACAGGTCCTCAACCAGCCACTTGCTTACTAGCAAAAACCTCAGAAGGATGGCTGTGGCACCGAAGACTAGGTCATGCAGGCATGAGGAATTTGCACACTCCCGCGAAGAAGAAGCATGTCATCGGCATCAAATGAGTTAAATTCCTCAAGGATCATCTCTGTGGTGCTTGTGAATCTGGGAAAATGACCAGATCCAAGCATCCCTCTAAGACTATGATGACCACTACACGTCCATTCGAATTGCTTCATATGGATTTATTTGGACCTATTCACTATGCCACACTAACCAATGCAGCATCTTTATATGGCTTCGTCATAGTTGATGATTATTCCAGATATACTTGGGTGCACATCATAGTGTATAAAACTGACGTGCAGGAAATCTCCAAACGATTTTCTTCAAGGGCCTCGACGAACTTTGGCATCAAGATCAAACATATCAGGAGTGATAATGGAACCGAGTTCAAAAACACTGGTCTTGATGATTATCTTGATGAACTTGGTATTACTCACGAATTGTCTGCTCCTTATACTCCTCAGCAGAATGGTGTCGTCGAAAGGAAGAACAAGACTCTGGTTGAAATGGCAAGAACTATGCTTGAAGAATATCAGACTCCTCGTCGCTTTTGTCCTGAAGCAATCAAGACTGCATGCCATATCATCAAAAGGGTATATCTTCACAAATTCCTCAAGAAAACCTCATATGAACTCCTCACTGACTAGAAACCCAATGTAAGTTATTTCAAAGTCTTCGGTGCAAAATGCTGGATTAGAGATCCTCACCATAGCTCAAAATTTGCACCGAAGGCAAATGAAGGTTTTATGCTCGGTTATGGAAAGGACTCGCACACTTACAGAGTCTTCAACAACTATCACAACAAAGTTGTTGAGACTGTAGATGTGCGGTTCGATGAAACTAATGGCTCGCAAAGAGAGCAATTGCCTTGTGATCCAGATAAACTGTCTCCTGAGGAAGCAATAAAGCTCAAACCTACTGAAGACATTGTCCCCACTGAGGAAATTGGTGAAGAAACGATTCCCATCACTGATGAAAATCAAGAAGATGCTCCTGAGGAAATTGCACCAGCACCAGTTCCTCAGCCTAGACAAAATCCTCAACTAGCTCATTCAAGGATTGCAAACGAAGTAGAATTTGACAAAATCCTCAACGACATCAACGCGCCAGGTCCTCTCACTCGCTCAAAAGCTTCACACTTGGTTAACTTTTGTGGGCATTTTTTCCTTTGTATCCATGACAGAACCCTCAAAAGTTGTTGAGGCTTTTCTGGAACCGGAGTGGATCCAAGCTATGCAAGACGAACTTCTTCAATTCAAGATGAATGACGTATGGGAGCTCGTCAAACGACCAGATCCTCGCAAGCACAACATCATCGGCACCAAGTGGATTTTCCGAAACAAGCAAGATGAGGACGGTCAAGTGGTGAGGAACAAGGCACGACTTGTAGCCCAAGGCTACACCCAGGTTGAAGGAATAGATTTCGATGAAACTTTTGCACCTGTTGCTAGACTTGAAGCTATTCGAATACTACTTGCTTATGCTAATCATCATAACATCATCTTATATCAAATGCATGCGAAAAGTGCATTCCTCAATGGTAAGCTTGAGGAAGAAGTATATGTTGCTCAGCCCCCAGGTTTTGAGGATCCAAAGAATCCAGACAAAGTCTTCAGACTCAAAAAGGCTCTTTATGGTCTCAAGCAAGCCCCTCGGGCATGGTATGATACATTGAAGGAATTCCTCATGAAGAAAGGCTTCAAACATGGTTCACTCGATCCAACTCTTTTCAGAAAATCCTATGATAATGAGCTATTTGTATGTCAAATATATGTCGATGATATCATATTTGGCTGTACTGACAAACGATACAGTGATGAATTTGCCTACATGATGAGTGAAGAATATCAAATGTCCATGATGGGGGAGCTGAAATTCTTCTTGGGTCTTCAAATTCGTCAACAAAGCAATGGAATCTTCATATCACAGGAGAAATACCTCAAGGATGTTCTGAGGAAATTTGACATGCATGAATGCAAAGGTGCCAAGACTCCAATGCCTACCCACGGCCACCTCGGCACTGATGAAAATGGTAAAGCCTTCGATCAGCAGGTATATCGTTCTATGATTGGCTCTTTATTGTATCTATGTGCATCTAGGCCAGATATAATGCTTAGTGTTTGCATGTGTGCACGTTTTCAAGCAAAACCGAAGGAATCACACCATAAGGCTGTGAAACATATTCTTCGATACTTAGCTCACACACCAACACTAGGATTATGGTATCCCAAGGGCTCAAATCTTCATCTGGTAGGGTATTGTGATTCAAACTATGCTGGTGACCGTGTGGATCGCAAGTCAACTTCTGGCACATGCCATTTCCTCGGAAGATCACTAGTTTGCTGGTCCTCAAAGAAGCAGAACTGTGTATCACTCTCCACTGCCGAAGCTGAGTACATTGCTGCTGGTTCTTGCTGTGCTCAATTGCTATGGATGAAGCAAACCCTCAAGGACTACGACATCACCATGACGAATGTGCCTCTCTACTGTGACAATGAGAGTGCTATCAAGATTGCATACAACCCAGTACAACACTCGAAGACCAAGCACATCCAGATTCGTCATCATTTTCGTCGGGACCATGTCCTCAAGGGCAATATCCTCATCGACCATGTGAAGACTGATGATCAACTGGCAGATATCTTCACTAAACCCTTGGATGAGAAAAGGTTTTGCAAGTTATGGTGTGAGCTAAATATCTTAGAATCTTCAAATGTTTTGTAAAAACATGCACACGTCCTAACACTTATGCAAAGTTGATGACTTAGATGTGCAACACATGATGAATTGATTTTCTTCAACTAATGAAGAATGTCACTCTGAATGTGAAGAAATAAACGAAGAAATTGATTCTCAGGGCCCTACGACAATTGTACGCGGCGTCTGTAATCAACATTCTTATATGGTGGGTCATGCCACCGCCCAATGTGAAATTCCTCAAGTTGATTTTCTTCAAAATGTTCTATTTCCTCAGAATGTGTTTTTCTTCAAAACATCTGTTCTTCATTGTGATGATTTATCACAAAATCTTCAAAAACACTTGATGACTTTCATTTGACTAGATAGACTGTGATTTCAAGTCCTCAACATCATTCACCTATTGCTATTTCTTCAAGTTGATATTTCTGCTAAGTGAATGTGATCGGACCCTACTTTCCCTCTATTCTATACTCATCCAGTCTATTCAATTCTTCATATGCGTTCTACTTGAAACTTTGTTCAAAATCCTCACTGCGTCCTTGTCAGCTGATGATTTTGTAATGAAAATCCTCAAATCTTCAAAAATTGTTTCTTTAAGACACAGTAACTGAACCCCACTTCCCACGATCGGATAACCACGATCTCCACTATCTCCACCGCATCGTACGGGAGCTACATGTGTACTACGGAGACGTAGAGGGAGGGGCTGTTTGGTCCGAAATTCTCGCGCCAACAGTAACTTTTGGCTATAAATATGTCCTTATCCCCCTCGGCATACTCTTCTTCGCTCCATCGCACTCCTGCCACAGCATACACCATCGAACCCTAGCGCCATCGCTGGTAGTCCCGTCGCCGGTGAGGAAGAGCTTCACCGCCTCGACTTCTCCGTCGCCGGAACCACGCCGGAGTCAGACCATCTTCGTCCGTCGCCGCCGTAGACGTCCTCTGTCGCCGGGTTAGGGTGCATTGGACACGCGACCGAAGAGCTTCTCCACACACACCTTTCTGTGTTCTTCATGCGCACCTGCCAGGGTAAATAAATCCCATTTTTACAGCAAGTTAGATCTAAAATTTTACATCTTCTATGTGAAATATGGTTTTCCTCAAGAAACGATAAGCACTTGATTCCTGAAACACTGCCTATGACCACATCATTGATGAACTATGCTAAGCATCTAAGATTTTCACGAGATTCCTCAATTGTGCGAATTTTCGGATCTGTACAACTCTGGAACCCAAGAACAGTATGCTTAGGAAAATTCCTCAACCACTGGTTATATTCCTCAAACTGTCAAACTTTTTCATTTTCTTCAAATCTGAGAACGCATATGACCTCTCCAAATTCCTCGCAACTATACTCTGTTCACAGGTACAAACATGTCAGCTGATGAATCTCTCGGTTTTCATCACATTAACTCATTTGCAGCGTTTCTAGAAGAAACTCTTCAAGTCTCATCAGAATCCTCAAGAGTTCAATCTCATCAGCAAAATCCTCAACTGAAGAAAATGGAGGAAGACAGAAAACAGAAGGGAGGAAAGAAACTTGAGCAAAACACAACTGTGGATATCCCTGAGGATATTTACTTGGACTATTGCACGCCTGATGAAAATGAGACAATGGCCTAAAGGAAAGATACGGCTGTAGAACATAGAACACCGATGGGCGAAGGAATGGAAGGAATACAGGTTTGTGACTCCCAAATATGCGAAGAAATTCGCTCTGAAGCCCCCTGGCAGAAGGGCCCCACTTGAGGATCATCAAGTAGCACATCCCTCAAGCCTCATGACTGTTGATGACTATCCAGATGAGAAGGAAAAGCATCTGGCTAAGCTCAAAAAGCAGGCAGAAGCTGTAGTGAGGAAATTCAATGAATCCTCAGCTGCTGCTACTTCCTCTGCCGCAGAAACCTCAGGCTCAGAAATTCCTCAAATGCAGTCTATGCCATCAAAGCCAAGGGCTCCAAAGCCTCAAGAGAAGTCTGCTCAGGCTTCAGTCACAAAACCTTCCACACCAAAACCTTCAGCACCAAAACCTTCAACGCCAAAACCATAAGTGCCAAAGCCCTCAGTACCAATCTCCTCAGCTCCAAGATCCTCAGCTCCACCTTAAAAGCCTCAAGAGAAACCAGTACAGAAGCAAGTCATGAAGCCTACGACCGCCAGCTCCAGCTCCTCACTCCCAGCTGCAACCAGCTCGGAGACAAAGTCTTCAACACCTCATGCGAAGACTTTGGTAACTGCTGAACGTGCAAATCTGCCTAGCCCTAGAAAAATCATCACCATCCCGTCTGCATCAGAGGGAAGTGATGAATTTGATGATGAAACCCTGCAAGCCATCATTAGAAACAAGCAGGAAAGAGTAGCTCAAGCATCAGGCAGTGCCATTCCTCTAGCAATGGACCCCAAGGTCCTCCTTGACTACATCAACATCTGGTATGAGGACCCAAACACTCCAGTTGATGATTTGAAGCTTCCGCCTGGCATCAGTCACATGGTGACCACTTTCATCAATGAAGCCAAGTGGAAAGAACAGCAGGCCAGGCAGGCCAAAGTTGCAAAGATTAAAAAGGAGAAATTCCTCAGGCAGAATCTCCTCAAATTGACTCCTGATGCACTGGTGTCAACACAGACAGAGCTGAATAAATTGACTGACAAGTACTCCAAGCTGTCAGATCGTAAAAGCCTCAAGAGCAATTTCATCAAGCTGGCCACTAGTGCCGTTGATGACTACAATAAGAAGGCCGCACCCCCAGCACCAACTCCTCAGCCCTTGATTGAGGAGCCAGCAGATGAATCTCCTCACGATGAGGAAACTCCTCAAGCTGAGGAAGTACACCAAGAGTGCCGTGTTGATGAACCGGCTATTGAAGAAATCATCATGTAAACTCTAGCTGATGAGACTGCCCCTGATCCAGCTGCTTCATCAAAGCAGGTTGATGACTTTGTTCCAGCTGGTTCCTCAATACCAGCTGAAGAATCTGTAGAGAGAAACCCTTCACCAAAAGCTTCAAAGGTGAAGAAGATGATTCCGTCTGCATCAGACGTGAAGAAAACGAGGGCTGCTGAAAAGGAAGCCAAAAAGAGAAAGGCCTCCTCAGCAGAAGAAGAAACAGAGGCAAAGCGCCTCAAAGCACTTGAAGAAAATGCTCCTCTGGACTCTGTGCCCCTGAATGTCGCTCCTTCCTATGAAATGGTCATCATTGATGATCCAACGAAAAAGGCAGATGAGGAAATGAAAGATGTCGCCCCTGAGGAACACACTGACGAGGAAATTCAGATAGACGACAGTCCTCAACCTTTCATTCTTCAAAAAGACAATGTTCAAGCATCAGCTGCACCAGCTGATGAAACTACCTCTGCCACCAAGCCAGCTGAGGAAAAACAAACTGAAAATCCTCAAGCTGATGAAATTCAACACTCGGAGCAGAATCCTCAAGATGAGGAACAAGCTGATCCAACTCCTCCAACTGAGCAAGCAGAAGAAATTCCTCAGCCTGAAGCACAGCCAGAGCAAGCTCCTCTGCCTGAAGTACGAGCTGCTGAAATTCCTCACCCTGAAGAAAATGCTGAGGAAAATGCACCTGACCAAGACAATGCATTCGTCATGCTCAACCCAGCGACTGCCATTGTTGTCTCCCCTCCTATTCCTCAGCAAAATCTTCAGCCAGTTCAGCATCAGCCATTCTCCAAGCATCCAAAGTTTCAAAAGGAAAATTTCTTTGAAGAACGCATGTACTTCATTGGAGAGAACCCCTATGACAAACCTCAAACGAGGCATCTGAAGTTTTGGACTAGGACTCAGATGAATTACTATGCCTCAATGCTATGTGGATGAAACAAGATATTCCAGCACATGCATATTCCTCATGTTGAACTTGAAGCAATACCGTGCCTGGAGCCAGTCCTAAGTGTACTCCATGATACAGGTTTACTCCCAATGTGCTCTGACATATCTGACTGGAACAACGAGTTAATTCTTCAGTTCTATGCCACTCTTCACATATCTGGCAACCCTGAAGACATTAACACTTGGGTGTTTGATTGGATGTCACAAAACACTCACTACAAGGCTCCTGCTACTGAACTCCTCAGAGAACTGCGTGTACCAATTCCCTCAGATGAGGCTGTGAAGCTTTATGGCGAGCGTGAGCTGCCAAATGGAATGATGGAAGTCCTCATGAAGCCTTTGGCTGAAGGAAAATCTCTGAGAACAACCTTCCTCGTCCACGAGCTCAAGTACACACCCAGGTCTGTCTACAGAATCCTTTGCAATGTGCTCGCGCCGATCAAAGGCCATGATGATGAAGAAGATGTTGTAGGCCTCATGAAGAATATCCTATTCAACATCATTCATGGTATTCCTATCAACATCCATGATTTCTTCTTGAGGACTTTGGCCGACAATGCTATGTGTCCTTTTGATCACAAGATATATGCCCCATGGATCATGAGATTCATCAGGACAAGGACAGGCATCAACTTCCACGCTGATTTCCAAAACCATATGGGTTATGTGCCTCCTATCCGGGTCAACAAGAAGACTTTCGAGTCCATTGAAGGAAAAGGCAAATCTGTGATTGACGAAGGCAGTAGGCCCCTTGATGGCCAGTTTAGAGAGCCAGAAGCTTATTCTTCATGGGATGATACTAAGACTCATCCGGCAAGCCCCGTTCCTCCTCGCGTGATGAATACCAGAGAGCTCCTCCTCAGTCTTCACCAGAAGGTGGATCGCAATCACAAGTGGGTCAAACGCCAGTTTGGTGCCATTGTGAAAACCCTCACTGAAACACAGAAGTCTGTGAAGCTCAACCATCACTATCTGCATGAGGTTTTCGATCGCACCTGGGCTACACTTGCACATCTGAAGACTCAGACTGAGCCTGAAGAAATGGACTTTGAGCGAGACTTTGAATGGTCGTGGCCTCCCAAGAAGAAGTTCAGGCCTATTCAAGTGCCAGACCTTGAAGACAGCTCCTTTTCTTCATTCCGCACTGCTGAAACTGATGAAGATCAGCTCGACACTGCTACCGGTCCAAGGAAGAAGACTACTCCCAAGAAGCATCACGGCTCTTCCTCAACCGCCAAGAAGTGAAGTCTTCACGAGCGTTAGTCCTCAGTTTGTCCCTTTTTGTCACTTGATGACAAAGGGGGAGAAACTTGAGAGTTAGTCTTCAAGGAGGATATTTTTGGGGCTTATGAACTATATTTAAGTTACAAACTCTTGGCTCTTCTGAAGTTTTTATGTAATGAGTTGTAACTTAAGCCCGATGGTACTCTGACGCTTTTGAACGTTTTTCTTCGCATGCTTATTCCTCAAGTTTTAATGCACGCATGCTGGAATTCGTCAGATACCATTTGTCATCATGCATCTTCATTTTCTTCATATGATATGTTACATGTATGCATGATTTACAAGACTCAGGGGGAGATCTCCATGATATAAATCATCAATGTGCATGTGCTGTAAAAAGCAAAATCCTCAAGATATGCACATCTTCAGGGGGAGTCTCTCTGAATCTTGATTTCAAATTCCTCAAATGAGTATTTACACTTAATATTTTTGATCCCTGTTGAGGACTTAACCTAATTGTCATCAACCACCAAAAAGGGGGAGATTGTAAGTGCATCTAGTGCCCCTTAGTGATTTTGGTGGTTTGAAGACTTATAGGTTAAGTATCTAATGTGTTTGTGAGTGTACACAGGATCTATAAGTCATTGAGGAGTTTGAGATATTTGAAGAATATCGACCCCTAAAAATATATGTCTTCAGTTGAAGAGATTGGTCTGAAGCTGAAGAAATGAATCGCGAGGAATCTGCGATGAAATTGATATTCCTCATGAAGATACTGATATTGAGAAGTCCGGTGGTTCCTGAAGAAAATCACTGTGAAGAATTGAAGCATGAAGATTTACACTTTCTATTTTACTTTCTTCGCATTCGAGTAATAAGAACACCATACTGTTAAAGGGGGTCGAAGTTACACTATGGAATGAATTTCCTCATGATGCTCAACCCAAGCCTAATCCTACCAAAAGCCTCAAAGTGAGGAATATGAGTGACATGAGGACTCTCACAGTTGAGGGTTCCGACCGTTTCGATAGCCACACCAAGTCACTGGTCTTATCCACTCCAACGGTCATATTACTTAAGGGCATTAGTGTCAAATCATGTCGGGATGCTCCCATGCTATAAATAGCCACCCCCACAACCACTAGCTGGTTGGCTGCTCCGTTAGAAACTGACACTTGTCATAAGAGCAACCCAAATTCCTCAGAGCCTTCGAGAGTAATTCATCAGTGAGGAAATACACCATACACCGAAACCACACACCAAACCTAGTGATTGAGCATCACTGAAGAAGTTGTTCCTGTGTGGGACTGAAGCCTTTTACCTTTGAGGACTGTGCATCCTCCAGACGGTTAGGCGTCATGGTCTAGAGCTTTCCAGCAGTCAATTGTGGATCCATGGGTGACCAAGTTTGTGAGGGTTTGGAAGTCTGCCCCTGAAGACTTACCACGAGTGTTGGGCGAGGACTGTGTGTCCTTAGCTCAAGGAGAATACGGTAGGGACTGTGTGTCTTGGGACTGTGTGTCCTTTGGTTTCAATACCAAGCCGCTCCAAACCAGATGTACGACTGTCACAACAGTTGGAACTGGGTCATCAATGACTGTCTTCACTAAGAAACGGGTTCTAATTCCTCAACTCCTTACTTTCCTTGTATTATGTGTTGATGACTTTCACTGCGACTATTTGAAGAATTTGTTGAAGACTTTCTCTGAATTTCCTCTACCCCAAATTCTTCACGTTAGTTAGTCCTCATCTATATTCTGCGTGCCTGCTCACAGTGCAATCTGTTTTCACATTCTTCACTCTGAAAAACTGCTGTTGTGAAACTTTGCACATCTGATCCTTTACTGTTTCCGCTGTAAGTTAGTCATTAGTGAGGAATTTCCTCAAAAGGAATTTCCTCAGTGATGAAATTCTAAAAATCTCCTATTCACCCCCCTCTAGTCGATATAACGCACTTTCAAGGGGCACCCACTGGTGGTTCTTCACTCCAATGTTGGTCATATGTTACAGAAAAAATCATAAAAAAAGTTTTGGGCGATTCAGAGAACTTCAATTTTCTACACAAAAAATGACACTATGGTAATTTCGTTGAAAATAGCGTCAGTCCGGGTTAGTTCTAATTAAATCATAAAAAGTGAATCCAAGACATTTAAAATTATTGTAAACATAGGTGAATATGGCATGAGTTCATCGTAAATTATCGATACATTGGAGATGTATCAACATCACTTAATTCCTGCTTGTCCTCGAGTAGGTAAGTGATAAAAAGAAATAATTTATGAAGTGTGGATGCTAGCATAATATATAAGTTTGATCAATGTTACTTCCAATCACTTTTTTCTAGAATCATAAACAAGAACTCTTTTATCATAGAACTTCTCATGATCAAGTAACAAGCTATTTACATGTTAAAGTATAGACCATAAACTTTCTTCAAAATTAGCAAACTATGTTTTGAGTCATCAAACAATTACAATTCATCTTATTTCAGGAAGATTCTATGTAAGAGCTTTGATTTAGGAAATTCCACATACTCAACTATCATTTAGTCTTCCATGACTGTTGACACTCAAAGCATATTTTTAGAACAAGTAATTTCAATCAAACACGTAGGAATATAGGGGCTTAATGCTCCACCTCCCAGCTTATTTATCTCAAGGATAATATCAACGATAATGAATCATGATCACCTGTATCCAACTGGATATATGTGCGTGGATATTTCCCTACCACATGATGCTTGCCAACTAACGTATTAATATATTGGAATAGGGATGAACATTATTGTATGAAAGTAAAAATAGAAAAGTAAAATATAGGCCCTTCACAGAGGGAAGCAAAGGATGTCATGCGCTTTTTATTTTTGGATGTGCAATCTCCTAATAAAAGGACTGCCACTTTATATTGCCCCTTGTTATTATGAAGTCCGTTACTTTTATTTCTTTGCCATCACAAGATCGTACAAAGCTTATTTTACATTACAATAAAATATCATGCATATTTAGAAGAAATTTTTATTGCTTTGTGCACCGATGATAACTTGCTTGAAGGATCTTACTCAATCCATAGGTAGGTATGATGGACTCTCATGGCAAGCAACTGGGTTTAAGGGTTATGGATGCACAAGAAGTATCTCTAGTTAGTGCGAATTTTTGTGCTAGCAAATGATCTAAAGCAAGCACCACATGCTATAGGATGCATGGAAATATAATTACTATGTGAATATAAGCAAACATAACCATTACGTCGTCTTCCTTGTCCAACGTCAACTACTTGATTAAGTTTGAAAATAATTAGTGGGTGCTGACAATCATAGAAGATGTCCAAGATAGTATATATATATATGTTAAATCTCTCTTACTTCAATATTATTTCAGGAATTGTTCAAGTGACCAATGCTATGTTTGCTAACCTCCAATAAATCCTATTTCTTATACTCTTAGTATGTGAAGTCACTACTCCCCATGGGACAAGCATATGAAGCTTATATAATTTCACGTTTTATGACATTCAATTCGTTCAACATATTCTCTTAGGATATAAGTGAAGCACAAGAGTGATCATCAAACTACTCTCAACAAGATATAAGTGAAGTCCATAGAGAATTCTTCAATTAATATAGAGAGAACAATATCCAAGCTCAAAACATATAAGTGAAGCACGCGACACATTCTATAAAGCCATACTTAAAAGATTTAAGTGAAGCGCATGAAGCATTTTATAAATAAATCAAGGACAATCTGACACTAGCATGGTGCATAAAAGTAAAATGGAAGAATAAACACAAAACATGCTCCAAGAATAGCTCAAGTGAACGAATAAAATTTATGACCATCATAGGCTAACCAATAATTGTTGACGAAGAGAGGTGGGATGCGTAGTATCCCCAAGCTTAGATGCTTGAGTACTGTTGTAATATTTTCTTGGGGTGCCTTAGGTATCCCCAAGATTGAGCTCTTGTATCCCGTTCAATCCTCTCATAGCCAGTTCTCACCTAAGTCTCAAAAACTTCATCCACAAAAAACTTGAAAAGAACTCGTGAGATAGGTTAGTACACATAAGAATAAATCAACACTTCATATACTGCCAATACACGTTGAATAATAATTTTCAAACATTAGTTACTGTATAATATCATTTCCACAATTTATATCTACCAATATAAGCCATGAAAACACTAGGATAAGTAGATAACAAAACTATGGTAGAAGTCTGTCTCAACAGGACAATCTATAGCAATAAATTCAAAAAGTGTACCTCTATAACTCAAACAAATTCAAAAAATTTATGACATGATATATAATATGTATGAGAAAACTATGTAATTTTTCTAGAAACTTTCCACGTTCGAGTAAAATACGATAATTCAAACACTACAACAAAAGTTTCTGTTTTTCAAAGCATTCCTGATACGTCTCCAACGTATCTATAATTTTTGATTGTTCCATGCTACTATATTATCAACTTGGGATGTTTTATATGCATTTATATGCTATTTTATATCATTTTTGGGACTAACCTATTAACTCAGTGCCCAGTGCTAGTTTCTGTTTTTTCGTGTTTTTGACCTTTTTCAGATAAGAATATGAAACGAAGTACAAACGGAATAAAACCTTCGGGATGATTTTTTTCCATAACAGAAGGGATCCAAAAGACTTGAGAACCAAGGTAGAAGGCCACGGAGGAGGCCACAGGCCCCCTAGGTGCGCCCCCGGAGGGGGGGGGGCGTGATAACCCACAAGTATAGTGGATCGCAACAGTTTTCAAGGGTAGAGTATTCAACCCAAATTTGTTGCTTCGACACAAGGGGAAGCCAAAGAATATTCTCGAGTATTAGCAGTTGAGTTGTCAATTCAACCACACCTGAAAGACTTAGTATCTGCAGCAAAGTATCAGTAGCAAAGTGGTGTGACAGCAACAGTAGCAATGGTAACAGTAGCAGCAATGACAGCAGTAGCGGCAGAGTAACAGTAGCAGCAGTGACAACAGTAGCGATAGTGTAACAGTAGCAACAGTGACAGCAGTAGCGGAAAAGTAATGTAGCAAGGACCAGTAGGAAAAACTCTTAGGCATTGGATCGGTGATGGATAATTATGCCAGAGAACATTCATCATGCAACAATTATAACATGGAGAGATATGTAACTAGCTCTAGTTCGTTAATGTAATGTAGGCATGTATTCCGTATGTAGTCATACGTGCTTAGGGAAAAGAACTTGCATGACATATATTGTCCATCCCTCCCGTGGCAGCGGGGTCCTAATGGAAACTACGGGATATTAAGGTTCTCCTTTTAATAGAGAACCGGAACAAAGCATTAGCACTTAGTGAATACATGAACTCCTCATACTATGGTCATCTCCGGGAGTGGTTCCGGCTATTGTCACTCCGGGGTTGCCGGGTCATAACACATAGTAGGTGACTACAACTTGCAAGATGGGATCAAGAACACACATATATTGACGAGAACATAATAAGTTCAGATCTGAAATCATAGCACTCGGGCCCTAGTGACAAGCATTAAGCATATCAAAGTAGTAGCAACATCAATCTCAGAACATAGTGGATACCAGGGATCAATCCCCATCAAAACTAACTCGATTACATGATAGTTATCTTCCAACCCATCACCGTCCAGCAAGCCTACGATGAGATTACTCACGAACGGTGAAGAGCATCATGGAATTGGCGATGAAGGAAGGTTGGTGATGACGATGGCGACGATCTCCCCTCTCCGGAGCCCAGAACGGACTCCAGATCTGCCCTCTAGAGGAAGAATAGGTGGTGGCGGCGCCTCCGTATCGTCAAACGCGATGAACTCTTCTCCTTGATTTTTTTCGGACAAAAGGGACTAAATAGAGCTGGAGTAGGAGGTGGCGGAGCTCCGAGGGCCCCACAAGCCTGCTAGGCACGACCAGGGGGGCTGGTGGGCTTGTGGGCTCCTTGCTCCACTTCTCCGGTTGATTCTTGCGCCAGTATTTTTTATATATTCCACAAAAAATCCTCGTAAATTTCCAGGTCATTCCGAGAACTTTTATTTCTGTGCAAAAACAACACCATGGCAATTCTGCTAAAAACAGCGTTAGTCCGGGTTAGTTCCATTCAAATCATGTAAATTATAGTCCAAAACAAGGGCAAAAGAGTTTGGAAAAGTAGATACGACGGAGACGTATCAACTCCGCCAAGCTTAAGGCCTTGCTTGTCCTCAAGCAATTCAGTTGACAAACTGAAAGAGACAAAAGAAAAACTTTTACGAACTCTGTTTGATCATGTTGTTGCAATTATGTCTAACTCATATTCAGATATTCAGCAAGATCATAAGCTAACCACATAAGCAATGACATTTAGGTCTCAAGAGGAACTCATATCAATGTCATAATCAACTAGCGAGCAATAATAATAACTTTCAAACGTCAACACTTCAATCAAAACAATCATGAAGCAGTATGAACAGATGGTATCTCGCTAGCTCTTTTTGAGACCGCAAAACGTAAGTGCAGAGAACCTTCAAAGACCAAGGGCTGACTGAACATTGTAATTCATGGCAAAGAAGATCCAGTCACAGTCATACTCAATAACAATTAAAAGCAAAGCATAAGAATGACAGAGGTGCTCTCTAATTGGTGCTTTTATAAGAAGAGGATGACTCAACAGAAACATAAAGAGGTAGGCCCTTCGCAGAGGGAAGCATTGATTTGCAGAGGTGCCAGAGCTCAAGCTTTAAAGACAGAGATAAATAATTTTGGGTGGCATGCTTTCATTGTCAACGCGATGACCAAGAGTTTTCACCATCTTCCCTGCTACACATACTATAGGCGGTTCCCAAACAGAAAAGTAAAGTTTTGACTCCCCCACCACCGATCAATCACACTCCACGACTAGCCAAATACTCGGGTGCCGTCCATACCAACAACTATCTAGGGGGAGTTTTGTTTGCAATTATCTTTTCGATTTGAGCATGGAACTGGGCATTTCCATTACCGGCCCCTTTCTCGTGAGTGATAGTGAATAAATACATATCAAGGATAACACGCCTAGCATGGAAGATACTGATCGCCCCTTGTCACCACATGAGCGGATCGGGCATGCAAAACATATTATTGCTTGAAGGTTTAGAGAGTGGCACATGCAAATTTACTTGGAACGGCAGGTAGATACCGCATATAGGTAGGTATGGTGGACTCATATGGAACAACTTTGGGTTTATGGAAGTGGATGCACAAGCAGTATTCCCGCTTAGTACAAATGAAGGCTAGCAAAAGATTGGGAATCGACCAACTAGAGAGCGACAATAGTCATCAATATGCATTGAGATTAACCAACATTGAGTGCAAGCATGAGTAGGACATAAATCACCATGAACATGAATATCATAGAGGCTATGTTGATTTGTTTCAACTACATGCGTAAACATGCACCAAGTCAAGCCACTTGAATCATTCAAAGGAGGATACCATCCTATCGTACTACATCATAATCATCTTGAAATTCATGTTGGCATCCAAGACAAACCATTATAAGCTCCTAGCTAATTAAGCATGGCATCAGAAACTATGATCTCTAAGTTGTCATTGCAAACATGTTTCTCTCACAACAAAGCTGAATTAGGAACGATGAGCTAGTCATATTTACAAAAACAAAATAGATCGAGTTCGTACCTGCTTTTCCAGGCTCAGTCACTTCATCATATATCGTCATTATTGCCTTTCACTTGCACGACCGAATGATGTGAACAATAATAAGAGTGCTCGTGCATTGGACTAAGATGGAATTTGCAAGCAAACACAAAGGAGAAGACAAAGTAATATGGCTCTTTGACAGATAAAAAGATATGCATGCGAGAGCCACTAAACATTGAACCATGGTCTTCTGCCTTGACCCCAAGAAAAAGAAAACTATTTACATGGGAAAGCTCCCAACAAGCAAAAGAAGAACGAGTAATCTTTTTGGGTTTTCTCAAACTAGACAAACACACGAGAAGAAAGCGAGAAAAAGAAATAAAATAGCATGGATGATACAGTGGCAAAGTGTGAACACCGACTATCAAAGTGAAAGTGTAAGCATGAATATAAAGTCGGTGAGAAACACGTACTCTCCCAAGCTTAGGCTTTTGGCCTAAGTTGGTCTACTCCCAAGGAAGGAAATAACCGTTTCCGGGGCACTCCGGAGTGTACTGAGGGTGCCACTACTGTGTGAGCTCCTCTGGCTCCCACTAATAAACTGGCGTCTGGTACTCGACTGGTAGCTCGGGCACGAGCGCCTGTGGTGGTGCTATGCCCCAATATGCGTAGATGCCCGAGGGCATAATAATGTACCTGCCTAGATGAAGATTGAACAAAGATGGAGCAGGCAAAGTAATAGTCTCATGAGTACCCTGACTAAATACCAGGTTATAAATCATCCTCTTATTTATATCTTTATCAAGAAAGTCATGGTGAACCATGCTATCATAATCTAGATATCTCTCAGGAAGAAGAATCTCTTCTTCCTCGTGCAGCCTAATTGGTATCTCAAAATTTCTAGCAAGACGGGTAGCATAGATACCTCCATAAACAACGCCTTTAGAACGGTTCGTGTTCAACCGTTGAGCTACTATAGCGCCCAAGCTATAAGTTTTATCATTATAAAGGGCTTCGCGCAAAACCGCAAGATCTGGGGAGCTAAGGGCCCCAGCTTTCCCACGACCAATCAAACATTTTCCCACGAATAATGAGAAGTACCGAAACACGGGAAAATGTATGCTAGCAGCTCCAGCGCAAGACACCCCTGTCTCCTATCCTACATCAATAGTATCTATGAAAGCCTCCAAGTCCCGTGGATGAGGTTCATGAATATCCCCAACATGAAGTAATTTGCAAACATTGCAAAAATCCTGAAGTGACATGCGCTGGGGGATATCATATAACTTGAACTCAACCATAGAAGGACTCTTCCTTGGATAGAAGTTAAAGATTTGCATGAAAATATTAGTTAGGAAGAGGTATTGCGGACACTTATCTTCAACGAAGGAGGTAAGGCCCGCGTTCTCCACCAAGTAGTAAAAGTCCTCATAAAGTCCGGCGGCGCGTAAGAACACATCGCTTGGCCACTCGCACGCTCGAACTTCTGCAACTCGGGGAACCAGATACTTGGGTTTCTTCTTCTCATTTTCCTCATCCTTGGGGTCACAGCTTGAAGAGCCTCTTAAGAACCTCCTCATCTTTACCTTTTTCTTTCTTTGAAAATTTCTGAATTTTTTAGGGACTCTAAGGAAAAGTGAACAAGGCCCAACGAAACTCGTAGCAACTACTCCTACAAGTGCCTAGAGGCCATATCACGCATCAAAACTACTTGAGACCAACTAAAATTAGCATGCAAAGCTCAAGAATAGGGTCACCAATGCAGCAAAACTACGCAACGAATAAGGCACTAGAGCAAAAACAAATTGGACCAATGGAGAGTCACATACCAAGGAACAATTCCCCCAAAACAGTTTGGTGAATGGGGCTTTGCACAAGGAGATCGAAAATCGCAGCAAGAAGAGCAAGAACACGGGTTTGAGTTGTAGAATGATTTTTTCTGGAGGTAGGAGAAGGAGATGGGAGCTGGAATAAGCGGAGGGGGGACACATGGTCCCCACAAGCTTGGTAGGGCGACCCGGGGGGGGGGGGGGGGCGCCTCCTGGGCTTGTGGCCCACTAGTGCATCCCCCTGACTAGCTCTTCGTCTCAAAAAATTACAAAAATTCCAGAAAAAATCATACTTGATTTTCAAGGCATTCGGAGAACTTTTATTTTTGGGACACTTTTCTACGGGACGCGAAAAGCAGAAAACAGGAGAAACTAAAGCTAAATCTATCATTTTTCTTCTAAGCAACCGAAGGTAAAGGTTTGGAATACTTGGGTTTCTTCTTCTCATTTTCCTCATCCTTGGGGTCACAGCTTGAAGAGCCTCTTAAGAACCTCCTCATCTTTACCTTTTTCTTTCTTTGAAAATTTCTGAATTTTTTAGGGACTCTAAGGAAAAGTGAACAAGGCCCAACGAAACTCGTAGCAACTACTCCTACAAGTGCCTAGAGGCCATATCACGCATCAAAACTACTTGAGACCAACTAAAATTAGCATGCAAAGCTCAAGAATAGGGTCACCAATGCAGCAAAACTACGCAACGAATAAGGCACTAGAGCAAAAACAAATTGGACCAATGGAGAGTCACATACCAAGGAACAATTCCCCCAAAACAGTTTGGTGAATGGGGCTTTGCACAAGGAGATCGAAAATCGCAGCAAGAAGAGCAAGAACACGGGTTTGAGTTGTAGAATGATTTTTTCTGGAGGTAGGAGAAGGAGATGGGAGCTGGAATAAGCGGAGGGGGGACACATGGTCCCCACAAGCTTGGTAGGGCGACCCGGGGGGGGGGGGGGGCGCCTCCTGGGCTTGTGGCCCACTAGTGCATCCCCCTGACTAGCTCTTCGTCTCAAAAAATTACAAAAATTCCAGAAAAAATCATACTTGATTTTCAAGGCATTCGGAGAACTTTTATTTTTGGGACACTTTTCTACGGGACGCGAAAAGCAGAAAACAGGAGAAACTAAAGCTAAATCTATCATTTTTCTTCTAAGCAACCGAAGGTAAAGGTTTGGAACAGAGGGCTGTGACTCTCAGATTCATCCATCATGGTCATCAAAAGAAATCTGTCAATGAGGTTGATCAAGTCTCCTTGACAAACTTTTTCGAATCATGTAAAAACGAAGAATTTTCGAATAGTCACTAGGTTACCTCAATGGGGATGTGCATATCCCCAACAAGCAAATCATACTTCATATTAACACTAGGTATATGGCATTCAAAGCTCCCAATAAGAATTGATGAAGTTTTTTCGATAACGTTGATGCAATGTACTCGATATTGTTTCTTAGGAAAGTGCACCATATGCTCATTACCATTGACGTGGAAAGTGACATTGCCTTTGTTGCAATCAATAACAGCCCCTGCAGTGTTTAAAAAGGGTTTTCCAAGGATGACCGCCATGGCATCATCCTCGGGAATATCCAGAATAACAATGTCTGTTAAGATAGCAAACACAACAGGCACATCCTCGCAAATGCCGATAGGGAAAGCAGTTGATTTGTTGGCCATTTGCAAGGAGATTTCAGTCGGTGTCAACTTATCCAATTCAAGCCTACGATAAAGAGAGAGAGGCATAACACTAACACCGACTCCAAGGTCGCATAAAGCAGTTCTAATGTAGTTTCCTTTAATGGAGCAAGGTATAGTGGGCACTCCGGGATCACCTAGTTTCTTAGGAGTTCCACCCTTGAAGGTGTAATTAGCGAGCATGGTGCAAATCTCAATCTCAGGTATCCTTTTTCTTGGATGGTTTCGGAGGAAAGGGCATGGGTTTCTGAACCCATGGTTCTCTTTCTTTACCATGCTTCCTAGCAATGAAATCGTTCTTATCGTATCTTCTATTCTTAGGTTGTGGGTTATCAAGATCAACAGGTTCAATCTCCACATCCTTATCATTGCTAGGTTGAGCATCAACATGAACATCACTATCGATATTATCATTAGGCTCATGTTCATCACCAGATTGCGTTTCAGCATCAGAAACAGGGACATCGTTTGGACTCTCGGGTGTAACAGCAACAGGGTAGCTAGCGTGCAAATTCCTATCATCTTTCTTTTTCCTTCTAGGATGACTAGGTGCATCAGTGCTAACTCCTTGAGAATCTTGTTCAATTCTCTTAGGATGACCCTTAGGATACAAAGGTTCCTGGGTCATTCTACCGCCTCTAGTGACGACTCTAACAGAATTGTCATTCAACTCATTGAGCAAGTCATTTTGATCCTTAAGTACTTGTTCTACCTGAGTAGTAACCATAGAGGCAAGTTTACTCAAGAGCTTAAGATCATTGACATTTCTATCCACACAAGCACTTAAATGACTAAGCATACGAGCATTCCGTTCCAATTGTATGCTAACATAATCATTGAAACTCTGTTGTTTGGCAACAAAGTTATCAAATTCATCTAGGCATAAGCTAGCAGGTTTATCAAAAGGAATATCACTCCCATTGAATCTACGAAGAGAATTTACCTCTACTACCTGTATCGGGTTATCAAGACCATGGATCTCTTCGATAGGTGGTAGATTATTGACATCTTCAGATTTAATGCCTTTCTCTTTCATAGATTTCTTAGTTTCTTGCATATCTTCAGGACTGAGGAATAGAATACCTCTTTTCTTCGGAGTTGGCTTCGGAGGTGGTTCGGGAATAGTCCAAGCATTCTCATTGCACAAGATATTATTCAATAGGATCTCAGCTTGTTCTACACTTCGTTCCCTGAAAACACAACCAACACAACTATCTAGGTGGTCCTTAGAAGCATCGGTTAGTCCATTATAGAAGATATCAAGTATTTCATTCTTCTCAAGAGGGTGATCGGGCAAAGTATTCAGTAGCTGGAAAAGCCTCTCCCAAGGTTGTGGGAGACTCTCTTCTTCAACTTGCACAAAGTTATATATTTCCTGCAAGGCAGCTTGCTTCTTATGGGCATGAAAATATTTCTCACAGAAGTAGTAGATCATATCCTGGGGACTACGCACACAACCAGGAGCAAGAGAAGTGAACCAAGTCTTAGCATCATCCTTTAGCGAGAAAGGAAACAACTTAAGGATATAGTAGTGGCGGATCTTTTCCTCACTCGTGAATAGGGTGCAACTTAGTAGATGTGCTACAACCGTTTCAGACTCATAACCATGAAAAGGATCAGATTCAACCAGAGTGATTAACTCAAGGTCGACAGAGAATTCATAATCCTTATCGGTCACAAAGATAGGCGAAGTAGCAAACTTTAGGTCGTATTTCATCCTAGCGTTCATAGTTCTTTTTCCACTTGCGCAGTAATTTCTCAAGGTCATAGCTATACTTACAAGCAAGAAAGTCCTCAACTATCTTTCCCTCCATAACATAACCCTCAGGCATATCAGGCAATTCATATCTAGAAGAGCTAGCTCTAACAGGTGAAATAGCAGGTTCTACTTCAATAATCTTAGCAGTTTCAGAAGTATCATCACATCAGCAGCAACTCTAGCAATTTGTGCATCAAGGAATGCACCTAGTGGCAAAGCAGTATCAAGCAAAGCATCATCACAAGCATCATGGATAGCAGAAGTAGCATCATCAAGCACATGCGACATATCCAAATTTCTAGCAGGAGGTGGTGTCGCAAACTTACTCATAACAGAAGGTGAATCAAGTGCAGAGCTAGATGGCACTTCCTTACCTGTCCTCGTAGTTGAGGGCAAGACTTTAGTTTTTGGATCTCTCGGATTCCTCATAGTGATCAGCAGAAGTAAATCTCAAGTTACTCAGAGAATAGAGCTATGCCTCCCTGGCAACGGCGCCATAAAATACTCTTGATAACCCACAAGTATAGGGGATCGCAGCAGTTTTCGAGGGTAGAGTATTCAACCCAAATTTGTTGATTCGACACAAGGGGAAGCCAAACAATATTCTCGGGTATTAGCAGTTGAGTTGTCAATTCAACCACACCTGAAAGACTTAGTACCTGCAGCAAAGTATCAGTAGCAAAGTGGTGTGACAGCAACAGTAGCAACGGTAACAGTAGCAGCAATGACAGCAGTAGCGACAGAGTAACAGTAGCAGCAGTGATAGCAGTAGCGACAGAGTAATAGTAGCAGCAGTGACAACTGTAGCGGCAAAGTAACGTAGACAGGACTAGTAGGAAAAGCTCATAGGCATTGGATCAGTGATGGATAATTATGCCGAATGACATTCATCATGCAACAGTTATAACATGGAGAGATATGTAACTAGCTCCAGTTCATCAATGTAATGTAGGCATGTATTCCGTATGTAGTCATACGTGCTTAGGGAAAAGAACTTGCATGACATCTATTGTCCATCCCTCCCGTGGCAGAGGTGTCCTAATGGAAACTACAAAATATTAAGGTTCTCCTTTTAATAGAGAACCGGAACAAAGCATTAGCACTTAGTGAATACATGAACTCCTCATACTATGGTCATCTCCGGGAGTAGTTCCGGCAATTGTCACTCCGGGGTTTCCGGGTCATAACACATAGTAGGTGACTACAACTTGCAAGATAGGATCAAGAACACACATATATTGACGAGAACATAATAGGTTCAGATCTGAAATCATGGCACTCGGGCCCTAGTGACAAGCATTAAGCATAGCAAAGTAGTAGCAACATCAATCTCAGAACATAGTGGATACTAGGGATCAATCCCCATCAAAACTAACTCAATTACATGATAGATCTCATCCAACCCATCACCGTCCAGCAAGCCTACGATGAGATTACTCACGAACGGTGAAGAGCATCATGGAATTGGCGATGAAGGAAGGTTGGTGATGACGATGGCGACGATCTCCCCTCTCCGGAGCCCAGAACGGACTCCAGATCTGCCCTCCAGAGGAAGAGCAGGTGGTGGCGGCGCCTTCGTATCATAAAACGCGATGAACTCTTCTCCTTGATTTTTTTTCGGATGAAAGGGACTAAATAGAGCTGGAGTTGGAGGCGGCGGAGCTCCGAGGGCCCCACAAGCCTGCTAGGCGCGGCCACGGGGGCGCGCCTGGTGGGCTTTTTGGGCTCCTCGCTCCACTCCTCCGGTTGATTCTTGCGCCAGTATTTTTTATATATTCCACAAAAAATCCTCGTAAATTTCCAAGTCATTCCAAGAGCTTTTATTTCTGTGCAAAAACAACACCATGGCAATTCTGCTGAAAACAACATTAGTCCGGGTTAGTTCCATTCAAATCATGCAAATTAGAATCCAAAACAAGGGCAAAAGAGTTTGGAAAAGTAGATACGACAGAGACGTATTAGGGCGCCTAGCAGGCTCGTGCCCCCCATGCCTCCTTTTCCCTACCTCTTTCGCCTATAAATTCCCTAAAATCCACAAACCAACAGAGAGAGCCACGAAAGTACTTTTCCGCCGCCGCAAGCTTACGTTTCCATGAGATCGCATCTGGGGACCATTCTGGTGCCCTGCCGGAGGGGGATTCAGAAATGGAGGGATTCTTCATCAACACCATTGCCTCTCTGATGATGCGTTAGTAGTTCACCAAAGACATTCGGGTCCATAGCTAGTAGCTAGATGGCTTCTTCTCTCTCTTGGATCTTGAATACAAAGTTCTCCATGATCTTCATGGAGATCTATCCGACGTAACTTTCTTTTGCGGTGTGTTTGTCGAGATCCGATGAATTGTAGATTTATGATCATATTATCTATGAATATTATTTGAGTCTCCTCTGATTTCTTATATGCATGATTTCGTATCCTTGTAATTCTCTTCGAGTTATGGGTTTCGTTTGGCCAACTTGATCTATAATTCTTGCAATGGGAGAAGTGCTTGGTTTGGGTTCATACCGTGCGGTGTCCTCACCTAGTGACAGAAGGGGTAGCGAGGCACGCATCATGTTGTTGCCATCAAGGGTAAAAATATGGGTTTATATCATATTGCATGAATTTATGCCGCTACATCATGTCATCTTGCTTAAGGCGTTACTCTGTTTCTTATGAACTTAATACACTAGATGCATGCTGGATAGAGGTCGATGTGTGGAGTAATAGTATTAGATGCAAAAAGTATCAGTCTACTTGTCTCGGACGTGATGCCTATATGTATGATCATTGCCTTAAATATCGTCATGACCTTGCGCGATTCTATCAATTGCTCGACAGTAATTCGTTCACCCACCGTAATACTTGCTATCATGAGAGAAGCCTCTAGTGAACACTATGGCCCCTGGGTCTATTATACACATTATATATTTCATATCTACATACAAAAATACCAAAAATACCTTGCTGCACTTTTATTTATTTATTTATATTCACCTATTATCACTATCAGATCTCACTTTGCAATTAATCGTAAAGGGATTGACAACCCCTTTATCGCGTTGGGTGTAAGTTTGTTTGTCTTTGCGCAGGTGCCTTGGTGCCTCATCTTGATACTCCTACTGGATTGATACCTTGGTTCTCAAACGGAGGGAAATACTTATCTCTACTTTGCTGCATCACCCTTTCCTCTTCAAGGGAAAAACCAACGCAAGCTCAAGAAGTAGCAGGAAGAATTTCTGGCGCCGTTGCCGGGGAGTATTCAAGTGAAGCATATCTACCAAGTACCTATCGCAAACTCATCTCTTGCATTTAAATTATTTGCCATTTGCCTCTCGTTTTCCTCTCCCCCACTTCTAAAACAAAATTTACAAAAATATTTGCCTTTTTCGTTCGCCCTTTCTTTTGCTTGCTTTCTATTTTCTTGTGTGGTTGTCTACTTGCTAAGTCACCATGTCTGAAAACACTAAATTGCATGACTTCTCTAATACTAATAACAATCATTTTATTAGTACTCCAATTGCTCCCGCCACTAGTGTGGATTCATATAAAATTAATGCTGCCTTGTTGAATCTTGTTATGAAAGAGCAATTTTCCGGCCTTCCTAGTGAAGATGTCGCATCCCATCTTAATACCTTTATTGAGTTATGCGATATGCAAAAGAAGAAAGATGTGGATAATGATATGATTACATTGAAGGTATTTCCGTTCTCGTTACGAGATCGAGCAAAGACTTGGTTTTCATCTTTACCCAAAAATAGTATTGATTCATGGACCAAGTGTAAAGATGCCTTTATTTCCAAGCATTTTCCACCTGCTAAGATTATCTCACTCCGTAATGATATCATGAATTTTAAGCAACTAGATCATGAACATGTTGCACAATCTTGGGTGAGAATGAAATTGATGATTAGAAATTGTCCCGCTCATGGCCTAAGTCTTTGGATGATTATACAAATTTTCTATGCTGGTTTGAATTTTGCTTCCAGAAATATCTTGGATTCCGCCTCTGGTGGAACTTTTATGGAAATAACACTAGGAGAAGCTACAAAACTCCTAGATAATATCACGACAAATTATTCTCAATGGCACACTGAAAGGTCACCTACTAGTAAAAAAGTGCATACTATAGAAGAAATTAACTCTTTGAGTACTAAGATGGATGAGTTAATGAATTTGTTTGCTAGTAAAAGTGCTCCTCTAGATCCAAATGATATGCCTTTATCTTCCTTGATTGAGAATAGCAATGAAAATTTGGATGTTAATTTTGTTGGTAGGAATAATTTGTTGGAAATATGCCCTAGAGGCAATAATAAAATGGTTATTATCATATTTCCTTGTTCATGATAATCGTCTATTGTTCATGCTATAATTGTATTAACAGGAAACCGTAATACATGTGTGAATAAATAGATCACAATGTGTCCCTAGCAAGCCTCTAGTTGGCTAGCTCGTTAATCAATAGATTATCATGGTTTCCAGATCATGGACATTAGATGTCATTGATAACGGGATCACATCATTGGGAGAATGATGTGATGGACAAGACCCAATCCTAATCATAGCACTAGGTCGTATTGTTCGTATGCTAACGCTTTTCTAATGTCAAGTGTCTTTTCCTTCGACCGTGAGATTGTGCAACTCCCGGATACCGTAGGAGTGCTTTGGGTGTATCTAACGTCACAACGTAACTCGGTGACTATAAAGGTGCACTACGGGTATCTCCGAGAGTGTCTGTTGGGTTGGCACGAATCGAGATCGGGATTTGTCACTCCGTGTGACGGAGAGGTATCTCTGGGCCCACTCGGTAGACCATCATCATAATGAGCTCAGTGTGTCTAAGGCGTTAGTCACGGGATTATGTTCTACAGAACGAGTAAAGAGACTTACCGGTAACGATATTGAACAAGGTATAGGTATACCGATGACCGAATCTCGCGCAAGTTCTATACCGACAGACAAAGGAAATTGTATACGGGATTGATTGAATCCTTGACATCGTGGTTCATCCGATGAGATCATCGTGGAACATGTGGGAGCCACCATGGGTATCCAGATCCCGCTGATGGTTATTGGCCGGAGAGTGTCTCGGTCATGTCTGCATGATTCACGAACCCGTAGGGTCTACACACTTAAGGTTCGATGACGCTAGGGTTATAGAGAATTGTTATACAAGGTTACCGAAGGATGTTCGGGGTCCCGTACGAGATCACGGACGTCACGAGGAGCTCCGGGATGGTCCGGAGGTATAGATTGATATATAGGATGGATGGGTTTGGACGTCGGAAATGTTTCGGGCACCACCGGCAAAGTGCCGGGACCATCGAAAGGGTTCCGAAGGCCCACCGGGAGGGGCCACAAGCCCCGGAAGGCTGCACGGGCCAAGTGCGGGAGGGAACCAACCCCTAGGTGGGCTGGTGCACCCCCCATACTCAGCCAGACGCACCAGAGAGGGAGGGAGGGGAAACCCTAGGCGCTGGTGGGCCTAAGGCCCACCTAGGGGTGCGCCACCCCCTCTCCTTCCTGGCCGCCGCCCCCTCCCATCTAGGGCTGCCTCCCCCCTCAAGGGGGAAACCCTAAAGGGGGCGCCACCCGTCCCTTCCCCCTATATATAGTGGGGTTTTTGGCCTTTGGAGACACGGTTTTTCCATCTCTCTCGGCGCAGCCCTGTCTCTCTTCTTCCTCCTCTCCCATGGTGCTTGGCGAAGCCCTACCAGGAGACCTCGTCTCTCCATCGACACCACACCGTGGTGCTGTCGGAGATCTTCCCCAACCTCTTCCTCCTCCTTGCTCGATCAAGGTGCGGGAGACGTCACCGGGCTGCACGTGTGTTGAACGGGGAGGTGCCGTGGTTCGGCACTCGATCGGAATCACACTGCGATCTGAATCGCCGCGAGTACGAATCCATCAACCGCGTTCTAGCAATGCTTCTGCTTAGCGATCTTCAAAGGTATGAAGATGCACTCACCCCTCTCTCGTTGTTGGTCTCTCCATAGGAAGATCTGAATATGGCGTAGGAAAATTTTGAATTTATGCTACGTTCACCAACAGTGGTATCAGAGCCAGGTTTTCTATGCGTTGATTCTATGCACGAGTTGAACACAAAAGGTTGTGGGCGATGATTTGTCAATTGCTTGGCACTACTAGTCTTATTCTTTTCTGGCGGTATTGTGGGATAAAGCGGCCCGGACCGACATTACACGTACGCTTACGTGAGACAGGTTCCACCGGTCGACATGCACACCATGCATAAGAGGTGGCTAGCGGGTGTATGTCTCTCCCACTCTAGTCGGATTGGATTTTATGAAAAGGGTCCTTATGAAGGGTAAATAGCTTTGGCATATCATCGTTGTGGCTATCACATAGGTAAGAAGGCGTTCTTGCTAGAAACCCAAATCAACCACGTAAAACTTGCAACAACAATTAGAAGACGTCTAACTTGTTTTTGAAGGGTTTGACATGTGATGTGATATGGCCAAAGTTGTGATGTTACATGTGTGATGTATGAGATGATCATGTTATTGTAATAGGATTCACGACTTGCATGTCGATGAGTATGACAACCGGCAGGAGCCATAGGAGTTGTCTTAATTTATTGTATGAGATGCAACGCCATGTGTTTACTACTTTTACTTCATTGCTAACGGTTAGCTATAGTAGTAGTGGTAGTAGTAGTTGGCGTGACGACTTCACGGAGACACGATGATGGAGATCATGATGATGGAGATCATGGTGTCACGCCGGTGATAATGGTGATCATACGATGCCTGAAGATGGAGATCGAAGGAGCAAAGATGATAATGGCCATATCATGTCACTATATGATTGCATGTGATGTTTATCATGTTTTTCATCCTATTGCTTAGAACGATGGTAGCATAATAAGATGATCCCTCATAAAATTTCTAGAACGTATTCCCCTAAGTGTGCACCGTTGCGAAGGATCGTTGTCTCGAAGCACCACGTGATGATCGGGTGTGATAGATTCTAACGTTCGCATACAACGAGTGTAAGCCAGATTTACACATGCGAAACACTTAGGTTGACTCGACGAGGTTAGCATGTACAGACATGACCTCGAATACAAGAGACCGAAAGGTCGAACATGAGTCGTGTGGCTGAATACGATCAACATGAAGTTGCTCACCATGACGACTAGTCCGTCTCACGTGATGATCGGACACGGGTTAGTCGACATGGATCATGTATCACTTAGATGACTAGACGGATGTCGATTTAAGTGGGAGTTCATACTTAATTTGATTAAATGAACTTAATTGTCATGAACTTAGTCTAAAAGTTGTCTTTATAAATATTGTAGATGGCCAACATCAACCTCAATTTCAACGCATTCCTAGAGAAAAACAAGCTGAAAGATGATGGTAGCAACTATGCGGACTGGGTCCGCAACTTGAAGCTCATCCTCGAAGCAGCTAAAAAGGCTTATGTCCTTGATGCGCTGCTAGGTGACCCTCCTTCTCCCGCAGCAGCCCAGGACATTCTGAACATCTGGCAAACGTGAAGTGATGACTACTCTCTGGTTAGTTGTGGCATGTTATACAGTTTGGAAACGGGGCTCCAAAGGCGTTTTGAGCAACACAGTGCATATGATATGTTCCAAGAGCCGAAACTAGTTTTTCAAGATCATGCCCGTGTCGAGAGATATGAAGTCTTCGACAAGTTCTTTAGCTGTAAGATGGAGGAGAATAGTTCTGTCAGTGAGCATATACTCAAAATGTCTGGGTTACACGGTCGTCTGACTTCACTCAGAGTCGAACTTCCGGATGACGCTATAATTGACAGAATCCTCCAGTCTCTCCCACCAAGCTACAAGGGTTTTGTGCTGAACTACAACATGTAAGGGATGGAAAATACTATTCCCGTGTTGTACTCGATGCTGAAATCTGCAGAAGTAGAAATCAAGAAAGAGCATCAAGTGTTGATGGTCAATAAGACCACCAGTTTTAAGAAGGGCAATGGTAAGAAGAACTTCAAGAAAGAGGACAAAGCTGTTGCCGCGCCCGGTAAGCCAGATACTGGGAAGAAGAAAAAGAGTGGACCCAAGCCTGAGACCGAGTGCTTCTATTGTAAGGGAAAAGGTCACTAGAAGCGGAACTGCCCCAAGTACTTTGCGGACAAGAAGGCCGGCTACGTTAAAGGTATATATGATATATATGTTATTGATGTGTACCTTACCAGCGCTCGTAGTAGCTCGTGGGTATTTGATACCGGTGCTGTTGCTCACATTTGCAACTCAAAGCAGGAACTGTGAAATAAGTGGATACTCGCCAAGGACGAGGTGACGATGCACGTTGGGAATGGCTCCAAGGTCGATGTGATCGCCGTCGGCACGCTGCCTCTACATCTACCTTCGGGATTAGTTTTAAACCTTAATAATTGTTATTTAGTACCAGCTTTGAGCATGAATATTGTATCAGGGTCTTGCTTAATGCGAGATGGCTACTCATTTAAGTTAGAGAATAACGGTTGTTCTATTTATATGAGTGATATGTTTTATGGTCATGCTTCGCTGGTGAATGGTTCATTCTTTATGAATCTCGATTGTGATGTTACACATATTCATAGTGTGAGTACCAAAAGATGTAAAGTTGATAATGATAGTCCGACATACTTGTGGCACTATCGCCTTGGTCATATCGGTGTTAAGCGCATGAAGAAGCTCCATACTGATGGACTATTAGAGTCTCTTGACTTTGAATCATTTGACACATGCGAACCATGCCTCATGGGAAAGATGACTAAGACTCCATTCTCAGGAATAATGGAGAGAGCAACCGACTTATTGGAAATAATACATACTGATGTGTGTGGTCGAATGAACATTGAAGCTCGCGGTGGCTACCGTTATGTTCTCACTCTCACCGATGATTTGAGTAGGTATGGGTATATCTACTTGATGAAGCACACATCTGAGATGTTTGAAAAGTTCAAGGAATTTCAGAGTGAGGTTGAGAATCAACGTGACACAAAAATTAAATGTCTACAATCCGATCATGGAGGAGAATATTTGAGTCACGAGTTTGGCACACACCTAAGGAAGTGTGGAATTGTTTCACAACTGACGCCGCCTGGCACACCGCAACGCAACGGAGTTTCTGAACGTCGTAATCACACTTTATTAGATATGGTACGATCTATGATGTCTCTTACCGAATTACCGCTATCATTTTGGGGATACGCATTAGAAACTGCAGCATTCACTTTAAATAGGGCACCGTCTAAATCCGTTGAGACGACAACGTATGAACTATGGTTTGGCAAGAAACCTAAGCTCTCGTTTCTTAAAGTTTGGGGTTGCGATGCTTATGTGAAGAAACTTCAACCAGAGAAGCTCGGACCGAAAGCGGAGAAATGCGTATTCATAGGATACCCTAAGGAAACTATTGGGTATACCTTCTATCTTAGATCCGAAGGTAAAACCTTTGTTGCCAAGAACGGATCCTTTCTAGAGAAAGAGTTTCTCTCAAAAGAAGTAAGTGGGAGGAAAGTAGAACTTGATGAGGTAATTACACCCCCTCTCGAACCGGAGAGTAGCAAAGCGCGGGAAATTGTTCCTTGGCGCCTACGCCAACTGAAGAGGAAGTTAATGATGATGATCATGAAGCTTCGGATCAAGTTGCTACTGAACCGCGAAGGTCTACAAGGGTACGCTCCGCACCGGAGTGGTTCGGCAACCCTGTGATGGAAATCATGTTGTTAGACAACGGTGAACCTTCGAACTATGAAGAAGCAATGGCGGGCCCAGATTCCAACAAATGGCTTGAGGCTATGAAATCTGAGATAGGATCCATGTATCAGAACAAAGTATGGGCTTTGGTGGACTTGCCCGATGATCAGCGAGCCATAGAAAATAAATGGATCTTCAAGAAGAAGACTGACGCAAACGGTAATGTGACCATTTACAAAGCTCGACTTGTCGCAAAGGGTTTTCGACAAATTCAAGGAGTTGACTACGATGACACTTTCTCTCCCATAGCGAAGCTGAAGTCAGTCCGAATCATGTTAGCAATTGCCGCTTTTCATGATTATGAAATTTGGCGAATGGACGTCAAAACAACGTTCCTTAACGGGTATCTTAAGGAAGAGTTGTATATGATGCAACCAGAAGGTTTTGTCGACCCTAAGAGTTCTAACAAGGTATGCAAGCTCCAGCACTCCATCTATGGGCTGGTGCAAGCATCTCGGAGCTGGAACATTCGCTTTAATGAGGTGATTAAAGCGTTTGGGTTCATACAGGTTTATGGAGAAGCTTGTCTATACAAGAAAGTGAGTGGGAGCTCTGTAGCTTTCCTCATACTATATGTGGATGACATATTATTGATGGGAAATAATATAGAGTTGTTGGAGAGCATAAAGGCCTATTTGAACAAGATTTTTTCAATGAAGGACCTTGGAGAAGCTGCATATATATTAGGCATCAAGATCTATAGAGATAGATCGAGACGCCTCATAGGTCTTTCGCAAAGTACATAACTTGACAAGATATTGAAGAAGTTCAATATGGAAAACTCAAAGAAGGGGTTCTTGCCAGTTTTGGAAGGTATGATATTGAGTAAGACTCAGTCACCGACCATGGCAGCAGATAGAGAGAAGGTGAGTACTGCCCCTACGCTTCAACCGTAGGCTCTCTAATGTATGCCATGCTGTGTACCAGACCTGATATAAACCTTGCATAAGTTTGGTAGGGAGGTACCAAAGTGATCCCGGTATGGAACACTGGACAGCGGTCAATAATATCCTTACGTGCCTGAAGAGGACTAAGGAGATGTTTCTCGTTTATGGAGGTAACGAAGAGCTCGTCGTAAAGGGTTACGTTGATGCTAGCTTCGACACAAATCCGGATGACTCTAAGTCACAGACCGGATACATGTATGTTTTGAATGGTGGGGTAGTGAGTTGGTGCAGCAGCAAGCAAGAAGTCATGGTAGCATCTACATGTGAAGCGGAGTACATAGCTGCTTTAGAAGCGGCTCATGAAGGGATTTATATGAAGGAGCTCATCACCGACCTTGGAGTGGTCCCAAGCGCGTCGGGTCCGATGACACTCTTCTGTGATAACACTGGGGCCATTTCCATAGCCAAGGAGCCCAGGTTTCACCAAAATACCAAGCACATCAAACACCGCTAGAACTCCATCTAGGACCATGTCCAGAGTGGAGTAATAGGTATTTGTAAAGTGCACACGGATCTGAATATTGCACACCCGCTGACTAAACCTCTTCCTCGAGCAAATCATGATCAACACCATAATGCTATGGGTGTTCGATACATCACAATGTAACTAGATTATTGACTCTAGTGCAAGTGGGAGACTGTTGGAAATATGCCCTAGAGGCAATAATAAAATGGTTATTATCATATTTCCTTGTTCTTGATAATCGTCTATTGTTCATGCTATAATTGTATTAACAGGAAACAGTAATACATGTGTGAATAAATAGATCACAATGTATCCCTAGCAAGCCTCTAGTTGGCTAGCTCGTTAATCAATAGATGATCATGGTTTCCTGATCATGGACATTAGATGTCATTGATAACGAGATCCAATCATTGGGAGATGTGATGGACAAGACCCAATCCTAAGCATAGCACTAGGTCGTATTGTTCGTATGCTAAAGCTTTTCTAATGTCAAGTGTCTTTTCCTTCGACCGTGAGATTGTGCAACTCCCGGATACCGTAGGAGTGCTTTGGGTGTATCAAACATCACAACGTAACTGGGTGACTATAAAGGTGCACTACGGGTATCTCCGAGAGTGTCTCTTGGGTTGGCACGAATCGAGATCGGGATTTGTCACTCCGTGTGACGGTGAGGTATCTCTGGGCCCACTCGGTAGAACATCATCATAATGAGCTCAGTGTGACTAAGGAGTTAATCACAGGATGATGTGCTACGGAATGAGTAAAGAGACTTACTGGCAATGAGATTGAACAAGGTATAGGTATACCAACGATCGAATCTCGGGCTAGTTCTATACCGACAGACAAAGGGAATTGTATACGGGATTGATTGAATCCTTGACATCGTGGTTCATCCGATGAGATCATCGTGGAACATGTGGGAGCCACCACGGGTATCCATTTTCCGCTGATGGTTATTGGCCGGAGAGTGTCTCGGTCATGTCTGCATGATTCACGAACCCATAGGGTCTACACACTTAAGGTTCGATGACACTAGGGTTATAGGGAATTGTTATACGAGGTTACGGAAGGATGTTAGGGGTCCCGTATGAGATCCCAGACGTCATGAGGAGCTCCGGAATGGTCTAGAGGTAAAGATTGATATATAGGATGGATGGGTTTGGACGCCGGAAATGTTTCAGGCACCACCAGAACGGTTCTGGAGGCCCACCGGGAGGGGCCACAAGCCCCGGAAGGCTAAATGGGCCAAGTGCGGGAGGGAACCAGTCCCTAGGTGGGCTCGTGTGCCCCCCACACTCAGCCCAGGCGCACTAGAGAGAGAGAGAGAGGGGAAACCCTAGGCGCTGGTGGGCCTAAGGCCCACCTAGGGGTGCGCCACCCCCTCTCCTCCCTGGCTGTCGCCCCCCATCCCATCTAGGGCTGCCGCCCCCTCAAGGGGGAAACCCTAAAGGGGGCGCCACCCCTCCCTTCCCCCTATATATAGTGGGGGTTTTGGCCTTTGGAGACACGGTTTTTCCATCTCTCTCGGTGCAGCCCTATCTCTCTTCTTCCTCCTCTCTCACAGTGCTTGGCGAAGCCCCACCGAGAGACCTCGTCTCTCCATCGACACCACGCCGTCATGCTGCCGGAGATCTTCCCCAACCTCTCCCTCCTCCTTGCTGGATCAAGGTGTGAGAGACGTCACTAGGCTGCACGTGTGTTGAACGCGGAGGTGCCGTGGTTCGGCACTAGATCGGAATCACACCGCGATCTGAATTGCCGTAAGTACGACTCCATCAACCGCGTTCTAGCAACGCTTCCGCTTAGCGATCTTCAAAGGTATGAAGATGCACTCACCCCTCTCTCGTTGCTGGTCTCTCCATAGGAAGATCTGAATATGGCGTAGGAAAATTTTGAATTTATGCTACGTTCACCAACATAATTTTGGTAACAACAATGCTTATAAAGGTAACTTTAATACTAGGCCTTTTCCTAGTAATTCCTCTAATAATTTTGGCAATTCCTACAACGATGCTCATGGAAATTATAATAAAATACCCTCTGATCTTGAGAGTAATATTAAAGAGTTTATTAATTCGCAAAAGATTTTCAATGCTTACATAGAAGAAAAATTACTTAAAATTGATGACTTGGCTAGGAGTGTTGATAGAATGTCTCTTGATATTGATGCTTTGAAATTGAGATGTCTTCCTCCCAAGATTAATATGGATGAAACTTTGAAAGCTATGTGTGTTTCCATGAATGAGAGTAAAGAAAGAACCGCCCAAATTCGTGCTAGACATGAATGGCTTAAAAAGGCGTGTTCTCGTGATGAGAATCACGAAGATCTTAAAGTGCATTGTGTGACTCCCATTGAATCCTTGTTTTCTAATATAAATCTTAATGATGATGGGGCTGGATGTGAATCCACTTTCGTTGAGAAACGCCCCAATGATTCATAGTCTATTTATCTTGATGCTAAAAATACTAAAAGTGGAGTAGAGGATATCAAAACTTTGAATAGTGATGAAATTACTACTTTGGATTTCAAGGAATTTAATTATGATGGTTGCTCTTTGATTGAATGTATTTCCTTGATGCCATCCATGCTAAACTCTCCACATGCTTATAGCCAAAATAAGGCTTTTACCAAACATATCGTTGATGCTATGATGAAATCTCTTGAAGAGAAACTTGAGTTGGAAATATCTATTCCTAGAAAACTTCATGATGAGTGGGAACCTACTATAAAAATTAAGATTAAAAATTATGAATGCCATGCTTTGTGTGATTTGGGTGCTAGTGTTTCCACAATTCCAGAATCTTTATGTGATGTTCTAGGTTTCAATGAGATTGATGAGTGCTCTCTTAATTTGCATCTTGCGGATTCTACTATTAAGAAACCTATGGGAAGGATCAATGATGTTCTTATTATTGATATTAGGAACTATGTGACCGTATATTTCATTGTGCTTGATATTGATTGCAATCCGACATGTCCCATTATTGTTGGTAGACCTTTCCTTAGGACTATTGGTGCTGTTATTGATATGAAGGAAGGGAATATTAAATTTCAGTTTCCATTAAAGAAGGGCATGGAACACTTTCCTAGAAACAAAATAAAATTGCCTTATGTATCCGTTATGAAAGCTACTTATGGTTTGAGCACTAAAGACGACAACACTTGAATCTATTGCCTTACGCCTAGCTAAGGGCGTTAAACAATAGCGCGTGTTGGGAGGCCACCCAATGAATAAATTTATTTTTGCTTTTTTACTTTCTGTTTTCTTGAGTCCAAACCATCATGATTCTGTTAGGATTGTGTTTTTTATGTTTTAGTTAGTGTTTGTGCCAAGTAGAACCTTTATGATTAGTTTTGGTGATAGTTGTTTAATCATGCTGAAAAAGATAGAAACTTTGTGCTCACGAAATTATTTTTAATTCCTATCCATAGAGAGATTTTGAGTTGATTATTTTTGCTGCTGATTTATACGCAAATTTTCCTAATTTTCATAATTCTTCAGAATTTTTGGGATAGCAGAGGTATACAAAATATACAGATTGCTACAGACTGTTCTGTTTTTGACAGATTCTGTTTTTGTTGCGTTGATTGCTTATTTTGATGAAACTATGGTTAGTATCGGGGGGTACGAGACATGGAGAAGTGAGAATACAGTAATATAACATCAATCTAAATGGAAATTAAGTTTACTACAGTACCTAAAAAGTTGGTGGTTTGTTTTCTTATGCTAACGATATCATGAGTTTGTGTTTTAGTTTTGTGTTGTGAAGCTTTCAAGATTTGGGTGATGTTCTTATGGACAATGGAATAAAGAGTGGAAAGAGCCTAATATTGGGTATTCCCAAGTCATCTCAAGCCAAATTAGAGGACACCAAAAATCCTAAGCTTGGGGATGCCCCGGGAAGGCATCCCCTCTTTCATCTTCAATCCATCGGTAACGTTACTTGGAGCTATATTTTTATTTACCACATGATATGTGTTTTGCTTGGAGCGTCTTGTATTATAGGAGTCTTTGCTTCCTTGCCGCTCACCTTTTGAGAGGGACATGCACTCATCATGAATTTGTTAGAATACTCAATGAGCTTCACTTATATCTTTTAAGTTAGGCAATTTAGCTCCCATGTGCTTCACTTATATCTTTTGAGCTAGACAATTTAGCTCGCATGTGCTTCACTTATATCTTTTGAGATAGATAATTTTGCTCCCATGAGCTTCACTTATATCTTTTGAGCTAGATAAGTTTGCTCTAGTGCTTCACTTAAATCTTTGTAGAGCATGGCGGTGTCATATTTTGTAGAAATAAAAACTCTCGATCTTCACTTATATCATTTTGAGAGCACTCTCTCTAAGTAACTTGGTAATTGGCGTGTATTATGAAATTAGTCCTAAATATGATTGGCATCCGAAGAGGATATAATAAAAACTTTCATATTCAAGTGCATTGATTAGTAAGAGAAGTTTGATTCCTCACAATTAGTTTTGAGATATGGATATGGTAATATTAGAGTTATGATAGTAGGGTGTTGTGAATCTAGAAATACTTGTGTTGAGGTTAGTGATTCCTGTAGCATGCACGTATGGTGAACTGCTATGTTATGAAGTTAGAGCATAATTGATTTATTGATTGTCATCCTTTGTGTGGCGGTCGGGATCGCGAGATGGTTAACTCCTACCAACCCTTCCCCTAGGAGTAAGCGTTTAGCACTTTGTTTCGATTACTAATAAAACTTTCGCAATAAGTATATGAGTTCTTCATGACTAATGTGAGTCCATGCTATAGATGCACTCTCACCCTTCCACCATTGCTAGCCTCTCTAGTGTCGTGTAACTTTCGCCGGTGCACAAAACCACCATATACCTTCCTCAAAACAGCCACCATACCTACCTATTATGACATTTTCATAGCCATTCCGAGATATATTGCCGTGTAACTTCCACCGTTCTGTATCATGACATGTGCCATCACTTTCATATTGCCATTGCATGATCGTAAGATAGCTAGAGAGATGTTTCAATGTCATACACTAAGCTAGATCGTTGCACATCCTGGTACACTCCCGGAGGCATTTCATGTAGAGTCATTATTGTTCTAAGTATCGAGTTGTAAGTAAATAAAAGTATGATGATCATCATTATTAGAGCATTGTCCCATCTGAGGAAATAAAAAAAGAGGCCAAAGATGCCCACCAAAAAAAGAGGGAAAAAAGGAAATGAAAAAAGAGAGGCCAAAGAGCCCATAAAAAATGAGAGAAAAAGAGAGAAGGGACAATGCTACTATCTTTTTCCACACTTGTGCTTCAAAATAGCACCATGTTCTTCATGATAGAGAGTCTCTTGTTTTGTCACTTTCATATACTAGTGGGAATTTTCATTATATAACTTGGCTTGTATATTCCAATGAGGGGTTCCTCAAAATTGCCCTAGGTCTTCGTGAGCAAGCAAGTTGGGTGCACACCCACTAGTTTTTATTTTTGAGCTTTCATACACTTATAGCTCTAGTGCATCCATTGCATGGCAATCTATACTCATTCACATTGATATATATTGATGGGCATCTCCATAACCCATTGATATGCCGAGTCGATGTGACCATCTCCTCCTTTTTGCCTCACAACCTCCACCACACTCTATTCCACCTATAGTGCTATATACATGGCTCACGCTCATGTATTGCGTGAGAGTAGAAAAAGTTTGAGAAAGTAAGAGTGCAAAAAACAACTACTTGGCCAATACCGGGGTTGTGCATGATTTAAATTCGTTGTGTGGGGATGATGGACATAGCCAGACTATATGATTTTGTAGGGATAACTTTCTTTGGCCTTGTTATTTCAAAAGTTCATGATTACTTTGCTAGTATGCTTGAAGTATTATTGTTTTCATGTCAATATTAAACTATTGTTTTGAATCTTATGGATCTGAACATTCATGCCACAATAAAGAAGTTACAAAGAACAAATATGTTAGGTAGCATTCCACATCAAAAATTCGGTCTTTATCACTTCCCTACTCGAGGACGAGCAGGAGTTAAGCTTGGGGATGCTTGATACGTCTCCAACATATCCATTATTTTTATTGTTCCTTGCTACTATATTATCAACTTGGAATGTTTTATATGCATTTATATGCTATTTTATATCATTTTTGGGACTAACCTATTAACTCAGTGCCCAGTGCCAGTTTATGTTTTTTTTCCGTGTTTTTGACCTTTTTCAGATAAGAATATTAAATGGAGTCCAAATGGAATAAAACCTTCGGGATGATTTTTTCCATAATAGAAGGGATCCACAAGACTTGAGAACCAAGGAATAGGGCCACAGAGGAGGCCATGAGCCTCCTAGGCGCGCCCCAGGGGGGCGCCTAGCAGGCTCGTGGCCTCCCATGCCTCCTTTGCCCTACCTCTTTCGCCTATAAATTCCCTAAAATCCCCAAACCAACAGAGAGTGCCACGAAAATACTTTTCCGCCGCCGCAAGCTTCTATTACCGCGAGATCCCATCTGGGGACCGTTCTGGTGCCTGCTGGAGGGGGATTCGGACACGGAGGGCTTCTTCATCAACACCGTTGCCTCTCCGATGATGCGTGAGTAGTTCACCACGGACCTTCGGGTCCATAGCTAGTAGCTAGATGGATTCTTCTCTCTCTTGGATCTTCTATACAAAGTTCTCCATGATCTTCATTGATACCAAGTGACAGAAAGGGTAGCGAGGCACGCATCATGTTGTTGCCATCATGGGTAAAAAGATTGGGTTTATATCATATCGCATGAATTTATCCCTCTACATTATGTCATCTTGCTTAAGGCGTTACTCTGTTTGTTATGAACTTAATACACTAGATGCATGCTGGATAGCGGTCGATGTGTGGAGTAATAGTAGTAGATGCAGAAAGTATCGGTCTACTTGTCTCGGACGTGATGCCTATATGTATGATCATTGCCTTAGATATCATCATGACCTTGCGCGATTCTATCAATTGCTCGACAGTAATTCGTTCACCCACCGTAATACTTGCTATCATGAGAGAAGCCTCTAGTGAACACTATGGCCCCCAGGTCTATTTTACACATTATGTATTCAGATCTACATACAAAAATACGAAAAATACCTTGCTGCACTTTTATTTATTTATTTATATTTATCTATTATCACTATCATATCTCACTTTGCAAGTAATCGTAAAGGGATTGACAACCCCTTTATCGCGTTGGGTGCAAGTTTGTTTGTCTTTGCGCAGGTGCCTTGGTGCCTCATCTTGATATTCCTACTGGATTGATACCTTGGCTCTCAAACTAAGGGAAATACTTATCTCTACTTTGCTGCATCACCCTTTCCTCTTCAAGGGAAAAACCAACGCAAGTTCAAGAAGTAGCAACTCCTCACACATGCAATTGAAGCATTCTAAAGGCAATTCTCAGAATATTTTATTGAGAAACATGATTATGAATAAGATTAAACAGAGAATAAAAAATTTAAATGATGCTCCAAGCAAAACACATAGTATGTGGCGAATAAAAATATATCTCCAAGTAAGGTACGCCGATAGTATGGAAGACGAAAGAGGGGAAGCCTTCCAGGGCATCCCCAAGCTTAGACGCTTGAATATTCCTTGTATACTACCTTGCATTTGCCTCCAGAATCCCCAATCTTAGTGTATTGATGCTCCTTATTCTCCTCATATCGGTAACTCACCCAAAACTTGAAAATTTGAAATACACAAAACTTAACAGAAACCTTACGTGATCCGTTAGTATAATAGGCAAACCATAAACTTTAGGTATTGTTATAAATTGATTCATATTTAGTTATTGAATATGGTACTATATTCTAACTTCTCCATTTATTATACCCCCGATATAATCCATAACATCATCAAAACAAGCAAACTATGCAAGCAAAAACACAATCTGTATAAAATAGAACAGTCTGTGATGATCAACACAAATACCATAGTTATGTAACTTCAAAAAATCATAAAAGTTAGGAAACCACGGGGAATTTTTATAAAAATACTGTGTAAACAATTCATATCAAAAATACGTTTGAGTAAAATTATAAAATTTTGCATTAGACGCCAAATTTTCTGTCTTTGCACACGATCAAATCGATTATCATCCAAATCATCCCAAAGGCTTTACTTTGCACAATATTGAAATAAAAGGCACAAAACATGATTACTATATTAGCTTAATCACTTGTACATACAAAAAAAATAAAGGATAAGTGTTGGGTTGTCTGCCAACAAGCGCTTTTCTTTAAAGCCTTTTAGCTAGGCATGATGATACCAATGATGCTCACATATGAATAGTAGATGAAACATGCAAAAGAGCATCATGAATGTTATGAAAAGCACATTATTTTTATGGAAAAATGGTAAATATTAGTGAATAATTATTTTTATGGGAAACTACCATGAAAAATTCTATATTGTTTCCATGAGCATGAACACAAGTGTTCAAGGTCGATCCTCACTTCTTGAATGAATAACTTTCCAATCGCTTCTCTTTTAAGAGGCAAGTAATGTTTTATGTTTTAAATTTTTCAATTTATTTTCACTCACAACTAAATAAATAAAACAAGAAAACATAAAAAAAATAAAAACAAAATCTACTTAATGCTAAAATCTAACAAGTATACACGAAAGATATTAACCCCACGCTGTTACTCCCCGGCAACAACACTAGAAATGAGCTTGATAAACCCGAAGTGTAAGGAGTCACCGTAACACTTTCCAAAGTTGGAAGTGATAAGTATGGAGTGTCAAATCCACAAGGAGATAAAGGTAAGATCAATATTCTCTCAAGTCCTATCTGCCACCTATATGACTCTACATACACCGAATGTTTGCTTCTATCTAGTAAAGAGAAATAAAACTGCATTGTGGGTATAAAGAGGATAGCTTTGCATGATATTAGAGAAAAAATATGAAAATAGTCGCTTTCTAAATACAGTTAGAATATATTACAATATGTTACAAATAGAGAGTGTAGTATAATGATGGTATCGTGTGCGGAATCATCCAAGGCAATTGATAATAAGATCGGTAATCATTCTTGCAATTTTATATGAGTGAGAGGAATGAGCTAACATACTTTCCGTACTTGGATCATATGAACTTACGATAGAACCTATAGAAAGCATATGGAACTACTAGAAATCATTAAGCTAAACCCAACCATAACATTAAACACCAAGTCCCCTTTACTCCCATACGCAACAATCCCCTTACTCGGTTGTAAGATTCTATCACTCTAGCACCCCACTATAAATGAATCATGAACGTATTGCGACACCCTACAATGAGATTCCCTCACATGTGCATGGCATAGGGGGCACCATAGGACAACTCCAAAATAAAACATACACTCAGACCAATCAAGACCATCAATCAACCCAAAGGACAACATAAATCTACTCAAACATCATAGGATGGCAACACATCATTTATTAATAATATGCGACATGATAATGTTTTTCAAGTAGGGCATTACAGCGGGTGCGGGAGAGTGGACCGCTAAGAAAAGATGAGGAAGGTGATGAAGATGGTGATGTTAATGATGACGATTACCGAGGCGATGGCTCCCCTGACGACCCTCCGGCTCCACCAGGAGAGAGGGGGAGAGAGTCTCCCCCTTAGGCTTCCTCCTCCATGGACTCTCCCTAGATGGGGATAGTCAAACAGAGCATCCCACAGACATCACCATGGCAAGAGTCCCTTTGCCAAGTAACATGTGCCACTTCTACTTCATACATACAAAGGTGAATCTTCTCCTTTACACGTGTCGGCATGTGCCCTTCAAGGATGGTATACTACTTAACACTCTCTCGTGTGCATGCATATATATTGCCGGAGCTTCATAAATTATCTATACATTGGACATGTGTCACATGGTGATGATGTGTGAGCATACTTATTCCTCGTTGAAATCCTAGTATTGTTTGAGTCGGGGGCACGCAATGGTTAACTCCTACCAACCTCCTAGCTAGGTGCATGCGAGTAGTGCTTTGCTTTGAGAGAGATAATAAAATCTTGTAATAAGTATGTGAGTTCTTCATGACTAATGTGAATCCATGGATATATACACTCTCACCTCCACATATTTGCTAGCCTCTTCGGTAACGTGCATTGCCCATTCTCACCTCGAGGATCGGTGCAACTTTCGCTGGTGCATCCAAACTCCGTGACATGATACGCTTTGTTGCACATAAGTCTAATCATATCTTCCTCAAAACAGCCACCATACCTACCTATCATGGCATTTCCATAGCTATTCCTAGATATATTTCCATGCAACTTCCACCGTCACTTCATATGACTTATCCTTCCGTTGTCATATTGCTTTGCATGATCATATAAGCTGACATAGTATTTGTGGCAAAGCCACCGTTCATCCTTTTTATACATGTTACGCTTGATCATTGCACATCCTGGTACACTGCCGGAGGCTTTCATATAGAGTCATATCATCCTATCAGGTTTTCATATCGAGTTGTAAGTAAATAAAAGTGTGATGATCATCATTATTTAGGGCACTGTCTCAGTGAGGAAAGGATGCTAGAAACAATAATTCCCCCAGAAGTCGAGAACATACACCAGACAAAAAAGAAAAAAAGGAAAAAAGGAAAAAGGGAGAAAAAAGGAAGAAAAAAAGAAAAAAAGAGAAAAATAAAAAATAAAAGAAATAAATGAATGATAGAAAAGAGAGAAGGGATAGTGCTACTACCTCTTATTCCACACTTGTGCCTCAAATTGGCACCATGTTCTTATAGAGAGTCTCTTGTTTTGTCACTTCCATATGCTAGTGGGAAATTTTCATTATAGAACTTGGCTTGTCTATTCCGATGATGGGCTTCCTAAAATGCCTAAGGTCTACATTAGCAAGCAAGTTAGATTCACACCCACTTAGCTTCAGTTGAGCTTTCATGCACTTACAGCTCTAGTGCATCCATTGCATGGAAATCCCTACTCCTAGCATTGATATCTATTGATGGGCATCTCTATAGCCCATTGACATGCTTAGTTGATGCAAGACTTCCTTCTCCACTTTCACCCCTTTGAAACCTACCACCATATTCTATTCTACCTTCATGCTATATCCATGGTCAACGCTCATATAATGCGCAAGTAATAAAAAGATGAAGCATGTTAAAAAGTATGATCCAATTGCCTGACTTGACACCATGGTGCATAACATTTGTATTTATGTGGTGAGGACAGCATGCTATATTTATACGATAAAATGAATAGGGGGTGAACATTCTTTAAGGATCTTATGCTTTGAAACTTGATGATTATGTTGCTTATGTTTATAAGCATTACTATGTTGATGTTTATTAATTAATCATTTCTTAATGATCAAACCTGCAATAAATTACATGTTGGGTAGCATGTCACATCAAAAATTCTGTTTTTATCATTTACCTACTCGAGGACGAGCAGGAATTAAGCTTGGGGATGCTGATATGTCTCCAACATATCAATAATTTTGTATTGTTCCATGCTATTATATTATCATTCTAGGATACTTTTTGGGAATTTTCTTTCCAATTAATATTAGTTTTGAGCACTAACCTAATCACCTAGTGCCTAGTGCCAGTTGTTGTTTTGTGCATGTTTTTGGCTTTTCAGGTTTACAGTACCAAACGAAGTCCAATTGTCACAAAATGTTTTGGTGATTTTTTCTAGACCAAAAGAAGACTTGGAAGCTTCGGGAGGAGGTGAGAATACTCACGAGGGAGGCACGAGCAAACATGGCATGACTAGGGCCTAGGGAGTGCCCTGTTGCCTCGTGGTCCCCTCTTCTGCCTCCGGGTGTTCCTCTTCGTCCTATAAATTCACATATATCACAAAATCCTAGAGAGCCACCTAAAATACTTTTTCTGCCGCCGCAATTCTCTATTCCGCCTTGTGCCCATCTGGAAACCTGTTACGGTGCCTTGCCGGAGGGAGGATCGATCATGGAGGGCCTCTACATCATCCTTGGTGCTCCCATGGTGATATGCGAGTTGTTCACCACAGACCTACGAGTCCATAGTTAGTACCTACATGGTTGTATCTCTATCTCTTGATCTTTAGTACAATGATCATCATATTGAAGATCAAGAGGGAGAGATGTAGCCATTTAGGGTGCAATGACCCCTTGGGCGTGCCATGTTGTGTGGTAGCTCCCTCTGGTGCCTCCGGCCTCCTCCCGAAGCTTCCACATCTTCCCTATATTGTGCTGCATCACCTGTTTCTCTTCACAGAAAACCCAACGCAGATCACAAGCATCAAGCCTTATTGTTGGATGAATCAAAGTGAGTCTCGAACACATAATTCAAACGGTCTTCCCTGGGGAAAACTAGCACCACTCAAGCCCCCATGCCATGGAGCATCTTGGATCGGTCATAGAACATTATCTAGTGCTTTGGGAGGCTTGGGGCCTGTTGTTCTTGCTTGATCCACTTGGGCAGGAAATCCACTCGGGCTTGGGACTTAATTGCTTTCTCTGATTCACACTTGATCTCCAACGAAAGGAGCTCAATTACTCATTTTGCCACTCAGCTAGTTGCATCCCTGTTGTTCAAGATCTTCGTCAGGGGAGCATTGATGATAAGTGTGACCGAGTGGTCTTTAAAGTAATGAACCACCTTCTTCACAGTGAGGTAGATGCCATAAACCAGCATCTGGTAATGTGGGTGCCTTTGTTTGGAAGGGGTCAAAACCTCTCATATGTAGTAGATGGGGCATTGCACCTTGAGCGCCTTCCCTTGTTCTTCACATTCCATAGTGAGAACAGTGCTAACTACTTGGTTTGTGACTGCAATGTACAGGAGCAGATGTTCTCAGCTGCACAGAGCAGCTAACACCGATTGGGTGGAAAGCAAAGCTTTAAGTTCCTAGAACGTAGGTTGCACTTCAGTTGTCGACTCGAACTTGTTAGATTTCTTCATTAGTCAGTAAAGAGGCAGTGCCTTCTCGTCGAGTATTGATATGAATCTACTCAGGTCCGCTAGGCATTCTGTCAGTCTCCGTATGTCGTGTATCGCTCTGGTTGTTTCATTTGGACAATGGCACCAATCTTGTCGGGGTTGGCGTCGATCCCTCATTCAGAAACAAGGAAACCGAGTAAGTTGCCCGCGGGGACCCCGAAGGTGCACTTAGCTAGGTTGAGGTTTATTTCGAAGTGTTGTAGGTTTGCGAAGGTTTCAGCAAGGTCAGTCAAGAGGTCAGAACCTATCTTGGACTTGACCACGATATCATCCATGTACGCCTCCTTGTTCCAACTGATCTGCTTTTGCAAGCACTTCTGGATCATGCGTTGAAAGCTAGCGCCGATGTTTTTAAGGCCGACAAACATAGTGATGTAGCAGAAGCACTCGAATGGGGTGATGAAGGCCATTTTTATTTCATCACGGCCATACATTCGTATCTGGTGTTACCTAGAGTACGCATCCAGAAATGATCGGCATTCACATCCGGCAGTAGAATCAACTATCTGGTCTATCGGGGTAAATGAAATGATCCTTCGGGCTGGCCTGATTGAGGTGCTTCTTCTTTGTCACGATGACGACGTTGGTGAGCCACCCGGAGTGGCACACCTCGCGAATGAACTCAATAGCTAGGAGCTGAGCGATCTCCTCACCAATCACCCTGTATTTCTGGGTGAAGGAATGGTGTAGATGCTACTTGATAGTCTTGACTTTGGGGTCGACACAGAGTCGATGCTTAGCTAGCTCCCTCAGAACACCCAACTTGTCAGACGGCTTCGATCCGAAGATGTCCCAGTTCTCACGGAGGAACTAGATGAGACCGCCTTCCTATTTCTCACCGAGTGATGTGGAGATATTGGTTATTGCCGCACTTGGATACAACACATGGATGTTGACATTCTTGGTCTCACCGGCCGACTAAAAAGCAAACTCTATAGCCGGCCTCTTTGACTTGAGCAGTTCCGCAAGATCCACCATCTTCTTGTACTCTTCAAGCTCGGTGACAAAAATCTGGTTGCCAACGATCTTGGAGCCCTTACGAAGGCACTCCGCAGCAAGTTGCTGGTTGCCCGTGACCGTAATTACGCCTTTCGGACCTGGCATCTTAAGTTTAATATAGACTTAACATGGTCGGGCCATGAAACGCGCGTAGGTGAGCCTACCCGGGATGGCCCGGTATGCGCTTCAAAAGTTGACCACCTTGAAGGTTAGTCACTCCTTTCAATAATTCTTTTCATCGTCGAAAATGACATTGAGGGCGATCTACCCGAGTGACTTCACTTTATTCCAGAGGATTACCCCATGGAAATGCATGTTGCTATTGCTTAGCTGGGACAGAGGTAAGTACATCGCATTCAGTGTGTTGGTGTAGACAAACTTGAGCCCACCGTCGCCGTCCATTAGGACTTTGCGCAGTCATACTCCGTTGACACCTGGATCCATGGCCAACGCTTGCCGTCCGAGGGTCGGTACGTGGGCTGGGTGATCCGACTAGTCAAACATTATGTGCATCTTGGCCTAGTCCAAATACTTGGTGGCAGTCGGAACCGCCATGTTAACCTGTCGGTTGATGACCTTTAGTCGGCTCTTGATCTCAATGTTCGTGAAGATGATAAGGACTTTTTTATGTTGGGGTACTCGAAAGTATCACCCCCATCTGTATCTGTTGTCGTGCTTTCCCTTGGAGGGCTCTCCCCGCAGATGGCAATACCGAGTGGAGTGCTTAAGGTAGATGGGGTTGCCATCCTCATCCCTTTTGGTGTGAACATGACAGGGCTGTTCCAGGATGTTACCCTTGGGCTTGCCTTTCTTCTTGGTAGCCCAATCTTTTTCTGTCTTCTACTTCGACTTGCTCTTGCTTTGCACGGAGACAGTTGCAACCTGTGCTTTACCCGAGGACTCGGTCTTCCGCTTCTTCCCTACGTTGCCTCCCGAGTGAGAGGCTTCGCTGGTGCAGCCCTTGCTACTACGGAGGCGTTCTTCCTTTTCGTCATTGGCATACCGACTCGCAATTTCCATTGCCCGACTGAGGGACAAAACATTAGTACAGCTCAACTTCAAAATGAGCTTGTGGTAATGCCTGCCTTGAAGGCACAAATGGCTTGGCGCTCCGTTATGTTGTCTGCAGTGTTATGGAGAGTGGTCCAATGTTGGATGTACTCCTGGAGAGTCTCGTTGTTCCTCTGCACACAAAGCTGCAGCTCGGTCAATCTACCTGGGCGCTTGTAACTGCCCTCGAACATCTTGACGAACACCCGGGCCAGGTCTTTCTAGCCGTAAATGCTGCGAGGGGGCAACTAATGTAGCCATGCCCTCGCTGACCCCTCTAGCATGAGGATGAGGTGTTTTATGGCCACGAAATCATTGCCGTCGCTGATCTGGATGGCCACTCGGTTATCTTCGAGCCATGTCTCTGGCTTCAACTCACCATTGAACTTGTCAATTACCGTTGCTAGCCTGTAGTTGGAGGGTATCTCGACCTTCCAACTGTATCTGCTGAAACACTCGAGGTCGGACGTGCCCGGTCCACTCGACCGCTACCTGCTTGCCCTGGCCCTGTCGACCACTCCTTGGGGGATGATGGATCTAGCATTGGGCTGGGCCACTCAAAGGTCTAATTCCTCTTAATCTTTGTGCCGAATGGGGCTACGCCTCCGATCGTTGTCATAAGGCTGCTTGTCATCATAGGAGCGTTGACCGTAAGGACCACCTGTTAGAGGGGGTGTCCGACTACGAGGATGGTCCTAACGCCTTCGATCATTGTATTTGTCTCTCAGAGGGAGAGAGCAACAGTGCCTCCCTTGTGCAAGCGGGCTATGGGCCGATTGCACCGTGTCCGCTCGGGGAGACTTGTTGTGTATGCGGTTGTGCGATTGTGACACCATGAAATTCTACTCCAAAGCAGTTTTCAGGAGCGCCTGAATCTGCCAAATGCCTTCCCGAGTAGTGGAGTCAAACAGCTGAATGGAATCAACAATCTGAGTTGCTATAGCCAAGTTCTACAGCGGGATGCACATCACATGGAAGTTGTGGGGGCGATTATTCAGGAACATCCGCTTACGGTGTCGACTGGAGCTGGGTTGCTCCTGAGTCGTGCGACTGTCGAGTGACCTTTTGAGCCGCTCGTGCTCGGCCAGAGTATCCTGACGCGTAGCCTCCAGGGCTATCTCTTCCTGGGTGGTCCTCATAATAGCCGTGAGCAGGGTGTGCTCATTCCTCTGCCCGAGTTCTTTTGGTTGCTCCCAAGTCATCGATTGGGGAATGTAGACGTCGTCAGACTTGTCGTGGCGGCCGTCTTCATATCGTCTGTGGGAATTCCCCATGGAGAACCCAGGAGGTGCTTTGGTCATGCTGACCATCAAAATTTCTGCAGCCGGCTCATTGCTCTCGCACTTGGACTCTTCGGAGGAGTCATCGCAGGAGGAGGGGTACAAGTTGAGGGTGGGCTCATAGGAGTCAAGTGTGTCCACCTGCTCAGCAGTGGTATAAAGAGCCACGACATGCTTGATCCATCAGTGGAGCCGTGAGCACCTGGAGCACTTGCGACGGTGTACAACAGAGTGGAGGGGCGCCGAACGGTACGAGATCGACAACTGCCGGAGTAAGAATCTAAACGAAGTTGCACGAAAGTGCGCCACACCAAGAGCGGGCAACGCATCCGTGTCGAGTGGAGCTTCCTGAAGCCATGCCGAATCATCAGCGATGAAGCTGAGGAAACAAAACAAGATCTCTGTGACGAGGGTCATCATGGTGAATGGAAAAAATCCACCTGTGCCGTAAATCGCTAGAAGCGCAGCCCCACGGTGGGCCCCAACTGTCGTGGGAATTATCCTGACAATGAACACTAGGGTATTAATGAGGGGCGGATCCTAGCTACGACGCATGTGTCACTTGGATTTAGCGAGTTCAGGCCCCTCTCGGAGGAGGTAAAGACCCTACGTGTCATTCGAGGAGGCTTGTGTTTTTTTTCTAGCGGTGTGTGATTACACATGATGCTGAACCCTTGCCACAGAGCTCGGGGGTGGCTTATACAGAGTCCACCAAGATCCGTCGAGCGTCATTATAAGGGCATTAAATGAGAATAACTATAGGCGCTACTAGAAACTGCAGCCCTAACTATGTCTGTTACTAGTAATGTTGGTCTTGACTGCACTTCATGTATGGTTTTAAGCCCTTGGCCATTGAAGTTACCATGCCATCCACGCTTATCTCTGTCCGAGTGTTGGTGTATGTCCGACTGACTGGAATACTTCCGATTGACCCCATGCACTGGTTCACCGACATGCTATACAAACGGTCTTCAACTCCTTTCCGCGACGTAGTTTTAAACCATCACCTTGCATGTGTGGGCGATAGTGTGGATCCATCCGACACGACACGAAAACATCATTGGCGATGGTGATCGATGGATGCAAACATTTAGAAAAACTAAGCATATGGGATGCGTGCATCTATGACAAACGAGAGTCATCGATCAACCGTTTGAGATTAGTCATACTTACCATACGACTCATCTTTGCTACTCGTGTGAGATCGCATTACCATCATACACTCTACTTTCTGTTGCACCATTTATGATGCACGCGCATCATAAATAGTTCATGATTGCAAATCGTGTAGGATAAGGAGTATACCACAAACACGTACATTTTCTGAACCATTTGTGATTTGTAACTAAGAAGATAATTTAACCATCGTACGAGTGTTGGATAAGTTTAAGAAACGTTTTAATGTCGTACTCAAGTCAGACAAGATAAATATCACACGAGCAATTCTGTGGTGCAACGTTTACGATGCCTATTGCATCACAAAGTGTGATAGAGATTCTAGCACCAACGCTGAATTGGGTTGCATCGTTTGCAATATTGTCTTTCATCACACATGGTTTGCAAATGAAAATTGAGTTCGTGGTCGCACACGTTTTCTATCTGTGAAACATGTCGTATGATGAGGTATTTCACAAACTTTGAGATTTATAAACCGTGTTCGGAGTAATGATCCGTGGAGCATTTTTTTATATTTTAATCGTTGCAATTCAAAGTTGTACATAATTTGGATTTGAAAGTAGGGAATATCTTCTTTACATATCCATCATATCCACAGATAGATAGGTTCAACAACCAATGCATTATTCGATTCATAGGTACAGAGTTCAAGAATTACGTGAACAAAAGAATTAAATAAGCACCAAATAAAGAATGATGCATGATGGTTGAATACTTGTATTAAAGATGGTAAATAAAGAGGCAAAAGATATTCGGGTTGATATAAAAGGTGAAGCGAAATTCATGTAGTGTGCCCTCCTCCATGTCGAATGCACACATGACTCTAGCCCATCCTTCAATATCTTCATGAGGACTTCCATATAGTCATTGTAATTTGGTAGAATACATGTACATTTGCATGTCCAACAATCATGTAGTTTGAGAGGGGATCTTGAGTAAGCTGTGTTGGGAACCACTACAAAGGAAAAATATAGAGACATTGTGAGCTAAAACCTCATTATGTGTAGTAAAAAGGCTACAGAGTTCTAAGTTCATATACGACATATCACTGTTGTCTTGGACAAACTATAAATAAATAGCTTAATTGCCACATTTTGGCCCACTGTCCTAACAATCTTAATTACTTACCTCGCACGATGCTAGTTCATGAATATCTCATTTCCCATATGTTGGGGATATTACCCGCGGTATAACCAGCCCTAGATGGGCCGGGTCATTAAAAGGGCGACTCAACCATTGGTAGTATAGCCGTTAGCCCAGGAGCCGGATGGCGGTTCAAGAGCTATACAGAAGATAGACTGCCAGGAAGGTTTCCAGTCTTGGAGGGCACGACGACTGAGAGATAGGGAAAGCTACGATTTGTAGCATAGCCAGGACTCTTGTAAACCCTAGGGCCTCGACTTGTATATAAAGGCGAGTCCCTGGGAAAGATAGGTCAAGTTAGAAATCATCGAGAGCTAGGTCAGGCGAGTTATGCCCTCCTTGTAATCGAAACCATCATCAATCTACACAAAGCAGGACGTAGGCCTTTACCTCCACACGAGGGGCCGAACCTGGGTAAATCTGAGTCTCACATTCGCTCACCCCCTTTGAGTCGCCACCAAGGTGCGATGGCTCCATCTTTAAGTCCATTCACGAGGACATCTGCCGTGACAAAACCACGACAGTTGGCGCCCATCGTGGGGCTAGCGCATGGTGGAGTTGAGTTCTCAAAGGGAGCCCTACCAGGGTCAGAAAGCAATGCGGTCGGCATCATGACGAAGAGCCGCTGCGGAAGGTACTACATCAACAACTCGCTGTGGGGGCGAGAGGCCGATTCAGTCGAATCTGGTTACAGAGTCCCCTTTGGCAAAATCAACATCTTCATCGGCATGATTGTAACACCTGTGACTGAGCCGGACACCCCCACCGACATCGTCGAGCCGGCCAGGTACGTCCTCCCCATCACATGAAAGGATAGGGGTCGTCGTGTTTTTGTCGGTTTTACGCAGGGAAACAACGTACAAGACGAACCGGCGACCCAGGAGGTCACCCCCGTCAATTCTGACGGCGAGTCGTCCGTGGGCTAGACAGATTCAATTCATCCTCTTCACGAAAAACAACTTGGAGGGCTGTCACTGGGGATGGACCCCGAGATCCTTGAGAGGTCCCATCGACAAATCACCATCTATATGGCAGGGGCGGCACAACCTCAGCAAAACACGGCCGGCAACAATGAGACCGGCGGGACGTTGAAAACCCCAGCTCAAGGCATGGCGGATTTAGTGGCAGAGGTCACGAGGCTCATGGCAACCGCCGTGACGCCCAAGAATAAGGAATCGATCAACGCCGAGCTGGCGAAGCTGGGGGAGGTGATGGCCAAAGCCCAAAGGGACGCGGAAGCAAAAGCCGCCAGAGTAGAGACGCTGCAGGCTACAATCGCAGCAGAGACGGGACGGCTGAACACTGAAGGCTGGCGGCTCAAGAGACAACTGCATGCGTCCGACGCCATTCACCAAAGGAGACACCACAGACGCATCATGACCGACTTACACCCAACTCGCCTCTTTGACACCCCGCGCACCCCTTGGGCGGGTCCTGATCGACCTTTGCAAGCTATTCCGGGCGAAGGTCCGGTTCAACCACCTAACCCGCCGCCGCCTCAACCAATGGATGCCCATGCAATTCGCTTCCAGACGCCACGAGGCCACTTCTCAAATCCCGTGGATAATGTGCCGGCGGCAACCCGCCACCTGGAGTCCCTCCCGATATATGGAAACTCCCGGGCCTAGATAGAGGCGAGAAACACCATCGAGATGCTGAAGACAACTGTGGTCCAACATGCGCAATATTCTCACAGCCTCGACCGATTACACTCCATGCCCCAGGCGAGTCACACCAGAAGCCGCCACGAGGACTTACCCGCAGTAACCAGCGGGCAATGCCGCCTTCCTCAAACCAACCCACTTGGGATACCCGACACATGAGCCCAAGACATTATGGACGTAGCGCGAGCCGCACGTTAGATGGAAACGGCAGCCGCGGCGGGTCAGGGTTATCCGGCTTACACCCAGACGCCTCTCGCGCCTCTTGATGCCGGAGGCAAGCACATTGGAGTGTCATGTCTCACGCCCACTCTACGCAATGAGAGGATGCCGAAGGACTTCAAAGGACCCATGAAGGTGCCTAATTACTCGCCAGATCTCGAACCAGGGTCATGAATCGAGAGTTACGAACTTGCGATGTCCATGCTCGACGTAAACGAGGCGGTTTGCGCCAAGTATATTACTATGATGCTTGAAGGAACGACACACGCATGGTTAAAAAACTTGCCGCCTAACTCCATCAACACTTGGGCAGAGTTAAAAGAGCGCTTCATCAAGAATTTTAGAGGGACTTGCAAATGCCCGATGACCATTGTCGACCTGCAACACTGCGTTCAGCGGCCGAATGAGTCGGCCAATCATTGGACTCGGCGATTCGCAGAAGTTATTCATTCATCAGAGGGCATCTCGGCGGCTTAGGCAGTGTTGATCCTGGAGAAAAACTGCCATTACGAGCCTCTGGTGCTGAAGCTGGGGCGACTTAAGCGTAAAGTACAGGACATGGGCGAGTTGATGGATACCCTCACTAGATATGCCGAGTCAGATGACACCAAGGATCCTGGAGAGTACAACGACAAAGCTAGCACCGCTAGGAAGGGCGAGTCGTCGATGGGCCATTCTCAGTTTCAGGGCCGGGGCAGCCACCATCATGGTGGGCAAGGCAAAAAGAGACAACATGAGGGTCCCACAGATTTCGTCGCTAATACCAATACCGAAAATGGAAACCAGCGCCAGAAGAAGCGGGGTTTCAGTGGGAAGAAGCCGCGCAATTATCACGAGATGCTCAAAGGCCCTTGTCCGCAACATGCTACGACTGAGGGACCGGCGACTCACTCTTGGGAGGATTCCTACGTGATGCAGGAGTTCCAGGCCGAGGCGCTCAGAAAAGGTCAGGGTGGTGATCAGGGCCAGCGACAGGAGCAGCTCGGTGCTTGGGTCATGCCAGAGCCCGTTCGGCGGCTTCCCTAACCCGGGTCCACAGGGCGGGTCGCAACCCAACAGTGGACAATACCAAGTTCATAACCAACAACAGTACAACCTGCCAGGAGTGTTTTAGCAACCACCCCCGCAAGGGGATCTCCAGCGACGGGATGATCGTGGCGGTTTCCAGAATAACCCTAAGCAACTGAACAACGGGTAGTATCTTGTGTTCACCACCAACACCTGCAAACGGTATCAGAAGGTGAAACATAGAACCTTCAGCGTGGTTGAGCCGGCGCTCCCTAGGTACCTTCACTGGTCTGAACAGCCCATAACCTGGAGGAGGGACGATCACCCGCCCCGAGTGGATAACCCTGGCGACTTGGCTTTGGTCGTGGCTCCCCAAGTCGGAGGATACACCCTTTCCAAAGTCCTCATGGATGGAGGCAACAACATTAACATCCTATACTTCGACACCTTTCGACGGATGAATCTCTTGGAGAAAGACTTGATGCCATCTTCCACGGTCTTCCATGACATCGTCCCCAGTAAGTCGGCATATCCAATTGGGTAGATTAAACTTAACGTGGCTTTTGGCACAGAATCCAATTACAGGAGTGAGTCTCTCATGTTTGAGGTGGTCAAAATCAAAAGCCCCTACCACACGTTATTTGGGAGGCCGGCTTACGCCCGATTCATGGCTCGCCCATGTTATGTTTATCTCAAGCTCAAGACGCCTGGCCCTATGGGACCTATTACAATCAGTGGAGACAGGAAGATAGCCCAAGAATGCGAAAAGGGAGACGCAGCTTATGCCGAGTCGGCTTGCGCGGCCGAAGAGCTCAAGTTTCACCAAGCCAATGTTCATCCAGCAGACATGACGCCGCTCAAGAGGCCAACAATCAACTCTGAGCCGCCTCTCAAGTTTAAACCAACGGACGACACCAAGGTCATAGACTTCACACCTGGCGACTCCACCGAGCAATTCACTATTGGGACGGGCCTGGATCCCAAATAGGAAAGCGCGCTCATCGAATTCATCCATGATAATCAGGACATCTTCGCGTGGAAACCTTCTGACATGCCAGGTGTATCGAGAGAATTCGCTGAGCACCATCTTAATACTGACCCCAAAGTAAAGCCAGTCCGGTAGTACCTTCGCAGGTTTAATAAGGAGCATCGTAAGGCGATCGGAGAGGAAGTCGCCCGGCTTTTGGCCGCCGGGTTCATCATCGAGGTTTTCCATCATGAATGGTTGGCTAACCCGGCCCTGGTGCTAAAAAAGAACGGCACTTTCCGCATGTGCATCGACTATAGTGACCTCAACAGAGCCTGTCCGAAGGATCCCTTCGCCCCTCCCTACATTGATCAAATCATTGACTCGACAGCAGGTTGTGAGCGTTTATGTTTCTTGGATGCTTATTCACGGTACCACCAGATCAAGATGGCGGTGGCGGACCAGGAGAAAACATCCTTCATAACCCCCTTTGGAGCCTTCTGTTACGTGTCTATGTCGTTCGGGCTCAAGAATGTGGGGGCGACTTATGAGCGTTGCATCCAAAATTGTTTGCATAACCAGATCAGTCGTAATGTCCACGCTTATGTGGACGACATCGTAGTCAAATCTCAGAAGAAAGAGTCGCTCTTGGAGGATCTCAAGGAGACTTTTGACAACTTGCGCGTCTACCAGATGAGGCTTAATCCCACCAAGTGTGTGTTTGGTGTTCCTTCAGGAAAGTTATTGGGTTTTCTGGTGTCAGAACGCGTCATTGAAGCTAACCCGGACAAAATCGAAGCGATTACTTTGCTAGGAAAGCCGGCTAATATAAACCAAGTCCAGCGCATGGCGGGTCGTATCGCAGCTCTATGCCGCTTTATAAGTCGCCTTGGAGAGAAGGCCATCCCTCTCTATCAGCTGCTCAAGAAAACTGATCAATTCATATGGACAAACGAAGCAAACGAAGCCTTTGAAGCCTTGAAGCAACAGTTAGCTAAGTCGTCAGTATTGGCGGCTCCGACGGACAAGGAGCCTATGCTCCTGTACATCGCGGCCAATTCCAAGGTAGTAAGTGTGGCAGTGGTTGTCGAATGGAAGGAAGAAGGGAAGGAATACCCGGTCCAGCAACCAGTGTATTTTATCAGCGAGGTCCTGACCCTCTCCAAACAACGCTACCCGCATTGGCAGAAGCTGGTCTTTGGGGTGTTTATGGCGAGTCGGAAGCTGAAGGACTACTTCCAGGAACACCCCATCACGGTTGTCAGTTCTGCCCCCCTTGGCGACATCATACAAAATCGAGAAGCAACCGGACGGATTGCTAAGTGAGCCATTGAGTTAGGGCCCCATCACGTGCGATATACTCCCCGTACGGCCATTAAATCTCAAGCACTAGTGGACTTCATCAATGATTGGACCAAGTTGCAAATCCCAGAGGACAGGCCCGATCATACCTATTGGACCATCCATTTTGACGGATCCAAGCAACTGGAAGGCTCGGGGGCTGGCGTGGTGATAACTTCGCCTCAGGGTGACAAATTTTGCTATGTCCTCCGGCTCATGTTTCCATGTACCAACAATGCAGCAGAGTATGAAGACTTGCTCCATGGATTGCGACTCGCCAAAGGGATGAACCTCACGCGAGTTAGATGTTTGGGCGACTCAGATTTGGTGGCACAGCAGGTTTCTGGCACCTGGGATTCAAGAGATCCCTTGATGGCGGCTTACAGGCGAGCGGTATCAGATGTAGCGGGCCACTTTCATGGCTATCAAGTGGATCACATCGATCGGCGACTTAACGAAGAAGCGGATGCTCTTTCCCGTCTTGGTTCATAACGTAAGCCGGTTCCTCCCAATGTCTTTTTGGATGTATTACATAACTCTTCGGTGAGACTGCCTTCAGAGGAAGACCTGGCGGTGCCTGACCCCGAGTCTCAACTCGTGGCGGCTCTTCGTGCCACTCCGGATTGGGCGGTTCCCTATATGGCGTATCTCACCCGAGGCGAGTTACCCGCAGATGAATTATTGGCTCGCCAAATCGTCCGTCGGTGCAAATCCATGGTCATACACAACGGCGACTTGCACAAGCGAAGCACTTCAGGGGTAGTTTAAAGGTGTGTCCCTTCTGAAGAAGGATGTATGATCCTCAATTAGATTCATGCAAGCGACTCTGGTCATCATGCCGGGTCACGATCTTTGGTTTCTAAGGCCTTTAGACATGGGTTCTATTGGCTGATGGCTCATGCAGACGCAGAGGAGATAGTTCGCCAATCTGATGGTTGCCTGAAATTTGGACGTCAGATGCACATACTGGCTCAGGAGTTGCGGATGATAACAATCACTTGGCCGTTTGCAGTCTGGGGCTAGACATGGTTGACCCTTTCAAGATGTCATCCAATAAAAAGACTCACCTATTGGTGGCGGTTGACAAGTTTACTAAGTGGGTCGAGGCAGATCCCGTTAGTAGGTGTGATGCTGATACGGGTGTCAGATTTTTGAAAAAATTGATTTTCCGGTTTGGATATCCTCATAGTATCATTACTGATAATGGTTCTAATCTATCAAAGGGCGCAATGCAAGAGTTTTGCAGTCGAGAACATATCCGGCTTGACCTTTCTGCAATCGCACATCCCGAGTCTAATGGGCAGGCAGAAAGGGCGAATCAGGAAATATTGCGGGGAATCAAGCCCCACCTCATGGTACCTTTGGAACGTACTCCAGGATGTTGGGTGGAAGAATTGCCCTCAGTGTTATGGAGCATCATGACCACTCCAAATCGCTCCACGGGTTTTACTCCTTTCTTTCTGGTCTAACGGGCAGAGGCGGTGTTACCAAGCGACATCAGACACGATTCACCGTGAGTCGCCGCCTATGTGGAACAGGACAACGAGTTGGCACGACAAGACTCGTTGGATGCTTTGGAGGAAGAGCATGAATTGGTTGCGTCATGGTCGGCGATCTACCAACAAGACTTGCGACGCTACCACAACCGCCATGTCAAGAGCCAGACTTTTCAAGAGGGCGACTTAGTGCTCCGGTTGATTCAAGATCACACTGGTATGCACAAGCTATTACCTCCATGGGAAGGACCATTTGTCATCAGCAAGAATCTTCGAAACAGCTCATACTACTTGGTGGATCTTCGCCCAGATCGGCCAACTACAGAGGTTGAGACAACTCACCGCTGGAATATAGCCCATTTGCGGCCTTACTACACCTAGAGCCATGGGCTCCTCTCTTTTTTCCAAATTTCAGAAATTGTAATCCCTTATTTATAAAGCAATAAAGCCGGCACCCACGAACTTCAGGGTCCTTTGCCGTTTCAGCTTCCGGAAAGCATGAGTCTTTATTGTTCTATGAGTCATCCAAACTTGGACGCTATCAGGGCCAAAGAGGATAAGTCGCCATGCTGCACTTATTTCAAAACTGGGCCCTGGTAAGCCAAAGAGGATCAGTCGCCACGTTGCATGGTTCAAACATGGGCGCCTTATATGATTTTGAGAATTAAGCCGGCTTACTTGGGGGGTACAAGTTCCCAAGTCATTTTGCAGTAAGAGCATACACGCTTCTGCAATCCTCTGCCCAGCTTTTCCTAAATCGTAGGTCACTTGGGGGCTTCCACTCATTGAGTTCAGCCTGAATACCCTCTTGGCTAGCGAAAAATTACCGCATTACAAATGGTTATACTGGACTATGTGTTGGACAAGTCGCCACATGGACCTATGTACTCTAGGCGAGTCAATCCGTTATTTGGACCCTGAACTCGCCTTGGTTAAAACATAAAAGGTACCGACCGGAGCCACACATGGAAAATAGAGAAACCATTGGTTCACTGAACCTGCTTCACTGAAGCTTGACTCGCGCCTCATCAGCCGGTCTAAACAATATGGGCTGTTGCAAAAGCCTTCCAGGGGTAACACTAGATTTTTGCAAACTCGTCTTGTCCTGTCGCAGCTCATTGAGTCGATGAATTTTATTTCTTGATGGCACGACCACAAGGTTTCATAATATCATTGAGTTAGCTTTTGTTCATAACTTGCCGTGACTCATTGGGCCAGTTTTTAACTGCTATTTGCCATAACCCAAGGGGCTGGTTTATCTTTTGCCATAACCCAGGGGGCTGGTTTATCTTCTGCCATAAGTCACTGAGTCGGCTTATGTTTTTCCTGACACACAGGCTGAAGGCTTTTATGTCAAACTGTGACACTTCCTCGCTTATCAAGCCGAAGAATTTTAACGGGTGATTCATGATACACTAAAGGGATAAGTTATTTAGGAATGTCAAGCAAAAGGCACGGGTGACAGATTGTTTCCATACAAAATCTAACAGACTATTACATGGCTCGCACGACCAAGTCGGGCGTCATCCCTCGATAAAGAAAAGATCAGATTGTCTTTTAAAGGCAATGATTACATCTTGAGAGGACTCAAGCCGCCTCCGGGTCACCTTGCCTCGAGCTCTCTCCACCTTCAATTTGTAAGTCACCCAGTTTCCAGTTACACTTGGATAAGGCGACGAACTCATCTTCATCATTAAGGAAGATGGATAGATCTACGTCAAGGTCAAAGGGATTCTTGGGCCAGCGAGGAGCCAAGCAAGTAATTTCGTACGAGGGAGGAGTCACCTTCTTGTTCTTATCATCATACGCGGCTTGGTATTTGTTTAAATCCAGGCCGGCTGCCAGCTGAGTCGCCGCAAAGCAGGATTCCTTGATTACTCGGTGGTAGTCGTCCTCGGTGAACTCCGACCCGTCATCTTTCAGTTCAGGATAGCCAGCAGCTACCTCTTCTGGTTTCAGCTCCGGAGCATAGGCCAAACACCGGCTTAGGGTATTCAGGGATCCCTTTCAGTCGGCTGATCTCTTCAGCCCCTCTATTTGAGGAGGCAACATGGACATGTAGCTGAGCATGTTCTTGATGGATTTAACTCGCTCTTTGCTACCCATCACTGCTTTAATTGTCAGCATGCTCCGTGTATACAATTGCTCGGTGAAGGTATACATAGCCTTTAGTTTCAGCATGTAGTCATCTTGGAGATTAGCGGCTCGTGGACCTACAAAGGATACATCTGTGTTTGTTAGCCTTGGGAAACTAGACTTATTTTTCGATGAAGGGGTTTAATACTTACCAAACATGGCTAGAGTCATGTTGGAGATGTGTTTCTTCAAGCCGGGGAGCTCTTGCTGGGCGGCTTCCAGTTTTCCCTCGGGTTGCTCAGCTCACTTCAGGATGGCGGCGTGGTCATCTTTGGCCTTCTTTTCCAGTTTCTGGTGATCAGCTTTCATTCTTTCTAGTAAAGCCAGAACCAAGTATTATTTCTTCTCAGACTCAGACAGTGCATTTTGATGTTCGGCTGGATTCTTCCTTAATTCAGCTAAGGCTGACTCAGTCTAGGTCACAGATTCCTGCAAAACAAAATTTGGGGAGACGAGTTTCAAAACTATTACAAGCAATATTCCTGACACCTGGGGGCTAATGTATGATTCTATTCGAAGTCATGCAAAATTCAAGACCCGGCTCTTGGGGGCTACAGGTTGAAGATTTTTTTTCTAAATACAATACCGGCTCATCTTTCAAAAGATGACCCGGCCCTTGGGGGCTGCAGGTTGAAGATTTTCTCTAAATACAAGACCCGACTCATCTTTCAAAAGATGACCCGGCCCTTGGGGGCTACAGGTTGAATATTTTCTCTAAATACAAGACCCGGCTCATCTTTCAAAAGATGACCCGGCCCTTGGGGGCTACAGGTTGAAGTTTTTAACTAAATACAAGACCCGACTCATCTTTCAAAAAGATGACCCGGCCCTTGGGAGCTACAGGTTGAAGATTTTAAACTATATACAAGACCCGGCCCATCTTTCAAAAGATGACCCGGCCCTTGGGGGCTATGGACAGATACGGGTCTGACAGACATTGCAACAAAAAATATTTCATCAAGCAAAGACTAGTCTATCGGAAGGCTAATGGGTGGAAGAGAATACATAATAGGCGTACCTCATGTTTAACTTTCATCAAGTGGATCAAGATTTTGTTCATTTCGTAACTCGTCTCTTGGCAACTTGCAAAGCCAGAGCAGAGTTGATCAAATTCCAGCTTCTCATACTGGGGAAGTTTCAACTTACTGACATCTTGTTCGGTGGAAGGATGGGATTCCTTTGAGTTGTGCTTAGATAACACCGCCGCCGTAGGTTTGGAGTAGCCAGTACCAGTGATTATGACGGCATATGGATCCTCACTCGCCTTGGGAGGGCTCGGCAGATTAACCTTGTCAGCAGTTTCCTTTAAGATGCCTGGCGAGTCATCCCGGACGTCGGGGATATCATCCACAGGAACATCATGAGCCGCCACTTGGTCCTCATCAAGCTTTGGGACAGAGGAGCTCATGCCTAAGACGTCAGTCGTCTTAGGAGTAGAAGATGAGTCGCTAGTCTTTATTTTCTTTGCTTGTGCACTGAGATGAAGGCGCCAAGATTAGGGTAAATATCATTATTGGGAAGAGAAAGAGTTAATAAAGGAACTCACCCTTGTACACGAATCATTGGCGGAAGAGCTGACATCGCTGAGTTGCCATATGAAGGAGGAGAAGTCTAAAAGAGTAAAAGTTTGAAGACTAAGGGAGTTGAGAATCGCATTTTCCACAAGGAAGAGTGTGTTTAAACAAAAGTATACCTCGCATGTGCGCTTCCGACCGGTTGTCTTCTCAGGCAACCCGGAAATTAAGTCGCCAGAGCGGCTCCGGGTTTTGCGCTTGGGAGTATATTTTGCCTTCTTCAAAAGGAAATCAGGGTCCATATAAGCATCTGGGTGAGACATGGGAACTTTCCCACAGATCCGCCTGGCTGGCCTAGGTGAAGAGGAAGTTGACTTGGAAGAAATAGAAATTACCTCAACCGCATCATCTTGGCTCTCGTCATCGTCGCCCTACGCACAAAGACACATGGTATAAGCATGAGTCGGAACATAAGGATGATAACTAAAGGGGAAGTTTTACCTCTGACTGTTCTTCGATAGCTTGTGACTCGCCAACAACGAATGAATCCTTGACGGCGGCTTTGCCTTTGCTTGCTTTCTTCTTCTTCTTCGGTGGTGGTTCGGTTGTTTTTTGGGCTGTCACTTTTGGACCCATTCGCCAAAAGGGATCACCTTTCTGATGGACAGAATAAAATTTCAAACCCGGAGCGTTGGCACGTGTATTTATAAGGTAAAGGAAGGCGGCTTAGATTCTTACCGGTGGAGCCGGTTGGAGTGGCAGAAGGCCTTGAGCCCGATTTTGGCAGAATCTTCCAAAGACTCGCCGGTTAGCTTCTTAATTATCCCAATAATGTCCCTCTCTGCGAGTTTTTTATGGTGGAAGCATTGTGGATGGTCCATCATATTCACACATCAATCCGTCCCGGCGACTCAGAGGAAGAATGTTCTATTCCACCCAGCAACGGAACAGATCAATCCCAATGAGCCCGTTATTGGTCAAGGACCGTAACTTGGAGAAGATGGGGATGAATTCTGATTCTTATTCTTCTGTGAGCTTCTCGGGCAGCTTGAAATCGATGGGCAGGCGATCTTCTTATAACCCGGAAGTGGGTTCTCGCAAGGAGGAGAGGTGTCGCGACAATAAAACCATGACTCGGCCCAGCCTTTGGGATGGCTGGGCAGAAGGACTGATGGAAACCCACGCTCACGGCGTCTTTGGATGTTGACTTCTCCGAGTTCATGATTCGTTCTGTTAGAGAATTCAGTCTGGCGATTCAAATGAAAGAAGTTCCAGAAAAAAGGAACCGCGGGCTCTCTTTGCAGGTATACCTCGCAAAACACTTGAACTGGCAGAGATTGCTGATGGAATTTGGTCCCAGGTCTTGAGGATGAACGTTAAGGAAATGCAGAGTGTCTCTGAAAAACTTTGACCCGGGCGGTTTAAAACCTCGTTCAAGATAGTCGGTGAAAATGACTACTTCTCCTTCGGTAGGGTTGGGGATCAACTCGCCTGGGGCGGTTTGCCAACCGATGACTTCTTTACTGTCGAGGTGACCCGACTTAACATATTTCTCAAGAATAGCATCATCAATCTTGGTTGGTAACCAATCGCATTTCGAAACAACGACCATGACTACAAAAAAGAGAGGAAACAAGGCGGTTCAGTGGGGACCATGAAGTACGGTAACTCGCCAGTTCGGGATCTACGATGTGTTTGTGAAGGACTTTATGACTTGGCATTAGGTGACAAAATATGGATGTGAAGGCATTCTAACTCGCCAGTTGGGCGATTTATGAAATATATTTAAGGTATTGCGACTAGCCCCTCGACCGGACAAAGGGCGTAGCTATGGTGATAGTCTAACTCGCTGTGGTGGAAGGAACTGAGCGGTGACTCTCGAAGGTCTTTTTCCTTAGGGATATTCTCCGGAGGAGGACAAACATGTTTCCAGAAACGAGAAGTGAATTACGGATCTACGGGTAGATCAAATTAAAAGGATAATACTTGATAAAATGGCGAAGGCTATGAACACAAAGATGCGGCAGTGCTATTATCTGGAACTACGGAGTAAAATCTTAACTCGCGAAGAGATGCAATGAGGTTACCATGATTTGCTACTTCAAAGATCTACCGCAAGAATACGAAGCAGATCTAGAGCAAAAAAGGACGTTCGTTGCATTTCGAAGCTAACTTGCATGAACAATGGTGTTCTCGGTCTAACCCTAATGGGGAAATGCATTTACCTGGGAGAGGAGAACAGAGCCCGAGATGGACGCAGAGAACTTCACGCCTTCGGTTGGCTCGAAGATGCCCAGGAACCCACGGCTCGCGATGGAGCTTCGGGGGCCGGTGAGGAGGTCGAGGCACTCGCACGAGGAAGACGAAGGGCGCGAGGAAGAAGAAGGTCGCGAGGAGGCCGAAGTGGGGGTAGGTGACGACGCCCCCACTCCCCCTGCGGCTATTTAAAGAACAGGAGCTGGAATCGAGGCGGCCAACATGTGAATCGAGGCGATAAACCAAAAGTCTGCAATGATGGCGCCTGCATTTTCGGGATAAGTAAATGGTGGAGCAAAAAATCCGTTGGGTGGTTACGACATTAAAACCCCGGAATTAACGGGATAAGGTGATGTCATCAAATATTACATGGCGGGTCAAACAAATTCATGATGAATGGCGGCTTATCATATGTCGAAAAGCAAGGATGGTACAAGTCGCCCCAAGTGGGTGAAGGTTTATTGGCGTGAATGAATTCAAGACAATCTGGGGCCTAATGTTGGGGATATTACCTGCTGTATAACCCGCCCTAGATGGGTCGGGTCATTAAAATGGCGACTCAACCATTGGTAGCACAACCCTTGGCCCAGGAGCCGGATGGCGGTTCAAGATCTATACAGAAGATAGACTGCGAGGAAGGTTTCCAGTCTTGGAAGGCACGATGACTAAGAGATAGGGAAAGCTACGATTTGTACCATAGCCAGGACTCTTGTAAACCGTAGGGCCTCGACCTATATATAAAGGCGAGTCCCTCGGAAAGATAGGTCAAGTTAGAAATCATTGAGAGCCAGGTCAGGCGAGTTACGCCATCCTTGTAATTGAAACCATCATCAATCTACACAAAGCAGGATGTAGGCCTTTACCTCCACACGAGGGGCCGAACCTGGGTAAATCTGAGTCTCGCTTTCGCTCACCCCCTTTGAGTCGCCACCAAGGTGCGATGGCTCCATCTTTAAGTCCTTTCACAAGGACATCTGTCGTGACAAAACCACGACACCATACGAAAAAAGGGTCTAAGCACGGATATTTACTAGTGACATATGTACCTACAAGCAACAAATAATATTAGAAGCTAAACTGCAATTGCGCAATGAGGTAGTACAATACTCTCTCCGAACCACTATATAAGATCTAATTACATCCAATATACTAACATATTGGATGTATTAACGTCTTATGTTCTAGGCGGAGGGAGTATAACATGGGAAACAAATATAGCCATGGGAACCAAAAACCAAAATATGCATATGATCACTAGAACAGGCTTAACAACAACCACATATAGTCATTCATAATGGTATTGTTGAGATTTCATAGAACAAAGCTTATACTTAAACATAAAATTGTATAATTCAACATGAGAGAGTGAAAAAAACAAGCAAACTATGCAAGAAAAAATAGAATGATGGGATGGGATGCTTTTTGGGGCCATTGAACTGGTATTGATCAAATTGTACTGCACATTGTGAATAACTAAATAAACAAGGAATACTACAAACAACCAAATATAGCAATTGAAAGTAGACAAAAGCTAACCACAAACAACCAAAAACCTTTAAAGGAGGCATATGCTCACTACAACAGACTTAACAACAACCAAATAGTCATTCATATCGGTATTCTTGAAAATGCATATGATGTACCATGTGCTTAAACATCAAATTGTATGATTGAACATCACATTGTGAGAAAACTGAAATAAACAGGGGCGTGTTAACTACACCAGCTTTAACAGGAACTAAGTGTACGATTGAACAACCAATCTAGCAATTGAAACTGGACATGTGTTCATTTCAAACAACCAAAACAACTAAACAATGTATATGCTCACTACAAACAACCAAACATATGCATTCATGGAACTGAACTGAACAATTCATACTCAAGCATATCAAATTGCACTTTTGAACATTAAATTTCACATGACTAAAAAAGTTTAACACGACATGATTAAAACCTAGCATGAAAAAAATCTACAATCACGATCATATGAAGTTTTCCCACTTTGAAGAGGCATGAAAAACAAATCATGGGTTTCCTCAATTGTCACAGATGGGCCCATTCCCCTTTGAAGAGCCCAAACAGTGGGTGCGCACCATGTGCTCCCTTAGTCCCTATTGTCGCAGCTTGTCTCCTTCCCTTTGTAAGAGCATAGTTGTAGGGTGCCCTCCCTGATGCCATGGATGGGGTATTTACCGTTGGAACATATATATAGCATGCCCTTGTTGTCATTGTCATCGTCAGTGATGCATGACTTGGCAGCTGATGATGCCGAGAAACCACCATGGAACACGACCTTCAGAAATGAAGGCAAATTCTTAACAACAAAGCAAAGTAGATCAACAATGGGGCCATGGAGGAGATCCACGGAGGTTGGACCCGAGGGGTGGGGGTGCTCCACCTAACCTTTGGGATAGCCTGTGTCAAGCCATCGCTGTTGATGAGCTCGGTGTCATAGCCGGCTGTCGCAACATATAGACATGTGAGAGAGTCCAACCCCTTGTGATGGATCTTCAAGAGGACAATCGGGCCTGGTGGCAGCGGCAGCAGCGAGCTAGCTAGGGTTTGAGTGAGGGAGGAGTGGTGTGTGTGAGTGGAGGTTTTCCTCTTCTTTTTGGACGTAATCTAAGCAAAGTTTTTGTGGTGGTGGGGGGGTGGTGTTTGAGGAAATGCCACGTCTACTGAAAATTTTATTAGGTGGGAGCATAATGCTGGATGTCGGGGATACTGAAAATTTAGATTATGGCATTCAAGCGGCGTGACCCGTGTGGGAGCAACAAACATCGAACACTGCCCAAACATAATAAGTGCGTGCTATCAAATAGGAAAAACCCACGGAACCACCATTTTTCAAATCACTCAAGGTGTTAGATATTTTTGATATTGTGAGGGAGTTCTCGTGCAACCCAATCGTGTGACCGTGCTGATGTGACAGGGCACGACCCTGGTACATGGGTAGTCGGAGGAATGGTGTCTGTTGAGTGTACAATCGCAAATGGTCATTTTGTTTGAATCGTCTGCTATTTACTCCTATAATAATGATATAAATGAGAATTTCTCTAGAAAAATACAGGAAATCGGTCAGAACACAAACACACCTGCATGTGGAACAAAAATATGTATGCAAAGGGTGGTTTGATATGTTCAAATACCCAATGTGCAACTTTGATGTGGCACATGTCTTGTGTGCCGCCACTTCGTGTCGGCGAGAGGGAATCCTAGCTACGAATACATGCCTCCAACTAGGTCTCACGCCTCATTCTGCCGTACCATGAAAATGAAACCTGCATGAATCCAACACGGCCAAACCACACCCGTCTCACTTCTGATCGAAGGTGGGCGGTGGCACATGCGCCTTGCAACACGGAAATCCCCGACCCCACCGAGGTAAATGAAGTGCGTACACATTATAGTCCCCTCAACACACACACACACACACACACACAGATGGAGAGAGAGAGCGAGAGAGAGGGATGGAGGGAGAGAGAGGGAGGGAGGGATAGAGAGGGAGGGAGGGATAGAGAGGGAGGGAGGGATAGAGAGGAAGGGAGAGAGAGAAGGAGAGAGAGAGGGATAGAGGGAGGGAGATAGGGAGAGGGAGGGAGAGAGGGAGAGGGAGAGAGATAGATAGATACATATATAGATAGATAGGTAGAGAGAGAGAGAAAGAGGGAGGGAGAGGGAGGGAGAGAGAGGGAGGGAGGGAGGGAGAGATAGATAGATAGATAGTGAGGGAGAGAGAGAGGGAGGGAGAGAGAGAGGGAGGGAGGGAGAGTGAGAGAGGGAGAGAGAAAGAGAGAGAGGGATAGGGAGAGAGGGAGAGAGAGATAGTTGGAGGGCATCTCACCAAGACTTCTTCTAACATGGACGAAAGAATCAACCTTGGTCAAACCTCTCTTGCGGTCGGTCGAAGAGATGTACGTCTACTGAGGCCCACGAATGGGGTATGATGCCGATAACCACGCGGTGGAGTGTCTGAAGAAAGCCATCACATGCATGTGCCACACATATGTACGTAAGTGTTGTGTTGCGTTTGAATTAATTAATATATATAGCTAATATGCAACTTTGATGGCACATGCTTTGTAACGGAAAAGCCCCCTCCCCCACAAGAGCGAGGGTTCATGGCGCGTATAGCTAGTCCGTCGAGCGCGGATGTGAACGATTCACGCGTACGTATCCCTGCGCTCAGACTTTGGTAATTAAGTAGGAAACTCATTGACCTAATATATATATACCATAACACAAACCAAGAAGCATCCACCATGGTAAGCATTCTCTCGTTGTCAGTCAATGTGATGCACATGCACGCGATCCCATGAATGGCTTCCCATTGACAACCTCATGATGGAGTGTCCGAAGACAAGTCTAAGCATGCATCAACATATGTATGGAACTGTTGTCATGTTTAAATACCCAACACAAAAACTTTGATGTGGCACCCTCGCTAATCACAAAGTCCCCACGTGGAGCAAGGTTCACGACACATGTATAATATATATATGCCCCCCATTGGAGGTGACGGGAGCCATTCATGTGTACAAATGCGTTCAAATTATACCATGTAATAATCTCACACCATTACCTACTGCAAACACAAAACAATAAAGAATCCATAATAATTAACTTCTCTCATTACGTTCAAAGTTATGGACCACAAACGAGGCCATAGATGGGAGCGACACTAATAACTATGCAAGGGGGTGATGTCCGACAACAACCACCGCCTCCATGCTGTCCTAACATATGTACGGAGATGATGTGTGATGTTTTGAATACCCAATGCACACCATTGATGTCTCACCTTTGCAACACTCCCCACGGAGGTGCACGACGTGTACACTTGTAGCCGGTGGGAGAGCATGCATACACATGCGCTCAAACTTTCGTGTGGAATCTCACCATGATCTACACGAAAACACATACCAAGACGAATCTAGCTTTGATCAAACCCGCCTCGCCACGCCATTGAAAGTGATAGACAGCGCAGGGGGCAACAAATGGGTATGTCACTAGTAACCGCATGAGGGATTATATGAGGACCACCACCGCATGTGGCACAAACATATGCATGAAAAAGGGCATGACATGCTTTAAATACCCAATGCATGACTTTTGATTTGGCACGTGCCTCACAAACCAGACTACCCCACGCGGTGGCTCATGACGCAAAGTGTGACGGACCCCCACCCGAACCCGTCCCACCATACCACCGCGACCTCGAGGCATGCATGCCCCACTTTTTCTCTAGTGAACATGTGACAATAATGTTGGAGAACGTCGCATAGGAAACAAAAATTTTCCTACGCGCACGAAGACCTATCATGGTGATGTCCATCTACGAGAGGGGATTTCCGATCTCCGTACCCTTGTAGATCGCACAGCAGAAGCGTTAAGAAACGCGGTTGATGTAGTGGAACGTCCTCACGTCCCTCGATCCGCCCCGCGAACCGTCCCGCGATCAGTCCCACGATCTAGTGCCGAACTGACGGCACCTCCGCGTTCAGCACACGTACAGCTCGACGATGATCTAGGCCTTCTTGATCCAGCAAGAGAGACGGAGAGGTAGATGAGTTCTCCGACAGCGTGACGGCGCTCCGGAGGTTGGTGATGATCTTATCTCGGCAGGGCTCCACCCGAGCTCCGCAAAAACGCGATCTAGAGGTAAAACCGTGGAGATATGTGGTCGGGCTGCCGTGGCAAAGTTGTCTCAAATCAGCCCTAAGACCTCCGTATATATAGGGGGAAGAGGGGGAGCCTTGCCTTGGGGTCCAAGGACCCCCAAGGGGTTCGGCCGAGCCAAGGGGGGGAATCCTCCCCTTCCAAACCGAATCCAACTAGGTTTGGAAGGAGGAGTCCTTCCCCCTTTTTCCCACCTCCTCTTTTTTTTCTCTTTGATTTTCTTCCTATGGCGCATACGGCCTTCTTGGCTGTCCCACCAGCGCACTAAGGGCTGGTGCGCCACCCCCAAGGCCTATGGGCTTCCCCGGGGTGGGTTGCCCCCCCGGTGAACACCCGGAACCCATTCGTCATTCCCCGTACATTCCCGGTAACTCCGAAAACCTTCCGGTAATCAAATGAGGTCATCCTATATATCAATCTTCGTTTCCGGACCATTCTAGAAACCCTCGTGACGTCCATGATCTCATCCGGGACTCCGAACAACATTCGGTAACCAACCATATAACTCAAATACGCGTAAAACAACGTCGAACCTTAAGTGTGCAGACCCTGCGGGTTCGAGAACTATGTAGACATGACCCGAGTGACTCCTCGGTCAATATCCAATAGCGGGACCTGGATGCCCATATTGGATCCTACATATTCTACGAAGATCTTATCGTTTGAACCTTAGTGCCAAGGATTCATCTAATCCCGTATGTCATTCCCTTTGTCCTTCGGTATGTTACTTGCCCGAGATTCGATCGTCAGTATCCGCATACCTATTTCAATCTCGTTTACCGGCAAGTCTCTTTACTCGTTCCGTAATACAAGATCCCGCAACTTACACTAAGTCACATTGCTTGCAAGGCTTGTGTTGATGTTGTATTACCGAGTGGGCCCTGAGATACCTCTCCGTCACACGGAGTGACAAATCCCAGTCTCGATCCATACTAACTCAACTAACACCTTCGGAGATACCTGTAGAGCATCTTTATAGTCACCCAGTTACGTTGCGACGTTTGATACACACAAAGCATTCCTCCGGTGTCAGTGAGTTATATGATCTCATGGTCATAGGAACAAATACTTGACACGCAGAAAACAGTAGCAACAAAATGACACGATCAACATGCTACGTCTATTAGTTTGGGTCTAGTCCATCACGTGATTCTCCTAATGACGTGATCCAGTTATCAAGCAACAACACCTTGTTCATAATCAGAAGATCCTGACTATCTTTGATCAACTGGCTAGCCAACTAGAGGCTTGCTAGGGACAGTGTTTTGTCTATGTATCCACACATGTATATAAGTCTTCATTCAATACAATTATAGCATGGATAATAAACGATTATCTTGATACAGGAATTATAATAATAACTATATTTATTATTGCCTCTAGGGCATAATTCCAACAAATAAGAGTGTCATGGTAAAATTTTATTTTTTAGAGAACATTAATACATTTCATACATTAAATTTATTCCTTAGGAATTTAATTTACCAATTTCAAATTTGAACTATAAGCACACGTGGTTGTGCACCTGAATGGATTAGAAAATAAAAATTTACGTCTTTGGCACCACTCCAAGATCCGGCATGAACTGCTTCATCCAGACACCCTCCTTAGCCGCCTCCGAGGCATCCATGTACTCCGCTTCACATGTAGAATCTGCTACGACGCTTTGCTTGGAACTGCACCAGCTTACCGCACCCCCATTAAGAATAAATACGTATGCGGTTTGCGACTTAGAGTCGTCCGGATCTGTGTCAAAGCTTGCATCGACGTAACCCTTTACGGCGAGCTCTTCATCACCTCCATACACGAGAAACATCTCCTTAGTCCTTTTCGGGTACTTCAGGATATTCTTGACCGCCGTCCAGTGATCCACTCCTGGATTACTCTGGAACCTGCCTGCCATACTTATGGCCAGGCTAACGTCTGGTCTAGTGCACAACATTGCATACATGATAGAACCTATGGCTGAAGCATAGGGGACGGTGCTCATATGCTCTCTATCCTCATCAGTTGTTGTGCACTGAGTCTTACTCAATATCGTACCTTGTAAAACTGGCAAGAACCCTTTATTGGACTGTTCCATTTTGAACCTCTTCAAAACTTTATCAAGGTATGTGCTTTGTGAAAGTCCTATCAGGCGTTTTGATCTATCCCTGTAGATATTAATGCCTAGAATGTAAGCAGCTTCTCCTAGGTCCTTCATAGAGAAACTTTTATTCAAGTAATCCTTTATGCTCTCCAAAAACTCTACGTTGTTTCCAATCAGCAATATATCATCCACATATAATATTAGAAATGCCACAGAGCTCCCACTCACTTTCTTGTAAATACAAGATTCTCCAACCACTTGTATAAACCCAAATGCTTTGATCACCTCATCAAAGCGTTTGTTCCAACTCCGAGATGCTTGCACCAGTCCATAAATGGATTGCTGGAGCTTGCACACCTTGTTAGCATTCTTAGGATCGACAAAACCTTCGGGCTGCATCATATACAACTCTTCCTTAAGGAAACCGTTAAGGAACGCCGTTTTGACATCCATCTGCCAGATTTCATAATCGAAAAATGCAGCTATTGCTAACATGATTCTGACGGACTTAAGCATCGCTACGGGTGAGAATGTCTCATCGTAGTCAACTCCTTGAACTTGTGAAAAACCCTTTGCCACAAGTCGAGCTTTATAAACGGTCACATTGCCGTCAGCGTCCGTCTTCCTCTTAAAGATCCATTTGTTCTGAATAGCCTTGCGGCCCTCAGGTAGTACTTCCAAAGTCCACACTTTGTTCTCATACATGGATCCTATCTCGAACTTCATGGCTTCTAGCCATTTGTTGGAATCTGGGCCGACCATTGCTTCTTCATAATTTCCAAGTTCATTGTTGTCTAACAACATGATTGACAAAACGGGATTACCGTACCACTCTGGAGCAGCACGTGGTCTCGTCGACCTGTGTGGTTCGACAAGAACTTGAACCGGAGTTTCATGATCATCATCATTAACTTCCTCCTCAACCGGCGTCGCAATGATAGAGGTTTCCCCTTGCCCTGTGCCACCATCTAGAGGGATGAGAGGTTCGACAACCTCATCAAGTTCTATCTTCCTCCCACTCAATTCTCTCGAGAGAAACTCCTTCTCGAGAAAAGCTCCGTTTTTAGCAACAAACACTTTGCCCTCGGATTTGAGATAGAAGGTGTACCCAACTGTCTCTTTTGGGTAACCTATGAAGATGCACTTTTCCGCTTTGGGTTCCAGCTTTTTAGGCTGAAGCTTTTTGACATAAGCATCACATCCCCAAACTTTAAGAAACGACAACTTTGGCCTTTTGCCATACCACAGTTCGTATGGTGTCGTCTCAACGGATTTTGATGGTGCCCTATTTAAAGTGAATGCAGCTGTGCTAATGCATAACCCCCAAACGATAACGGCAAATCGGTAAGAGACATCATAGATCGCACCATCTCTAATAAAGTACGATTACGACGTTCAGACACACCATTACACTGTGGTGTTCCAGGCGGTGTCAACTGTGAAACAATTCCACATTGTCTTAAGTGAGCACCAAACTCGAAACTCAGATATTCACCCCCACGATCAGACCGTAGGAACTTGATCTTCTTGTTACGATGATTTTCAACTTCACTCTGAAATTGCTTGAACTTTTCAAATGTTTTAGACTTCTGCTTCATTAAGTAGACATAACCATATCTACTCAAATCGTCAGTGAAGGTGAGAAAATAACGATATCCGCTGCGTGCCTCTACGCTCATCGGACCGCACACATCGGTATGTATGATTTCCAACAAGTCACTTGCACGCTCCATTGTTCCGGAGAACGGAGTTTTAGTCATCTTGCCCATGAGGCATGGTTCGCACGTGTCAAGTGAATCAAAGTCAAGTGACTCCAAAAGTCCATCGGCATGGAGTTTCTTCATGCGCTTTACACCAATATGACCTAAGCGGCAGTGCCAAAAAAATATGGCGCTATCATTGTTAACTCTAACTCTTTTGGTCTCAATGTTATGTATGTGTGTATCACTATCAAGATTCAATATGAACAATCCTCTCACATTGGGTGCATGACCATAAAAGATGTTACTCATAGAAATAGAACAACCATTATTCTCTGACTTAAAAGAGTAACAGTCTCGCAATAAACAAGATCCAGATATAATGTTCATGCTCAACGCAGGCACTAAATAACAATGATTCTAGTTCATAACTAATCCTGATGGTAACTGAAGTGAAACTGTGCCGACGGCGATTGCATCAACCTTGGAACCATTTCCTACGCGCGTCGTCACTTCATCTTTCGCCAGCCTTCGTCTATTCCGCAGTTCCTGTTTCGAGTTGCAAATATGAGCAACAGAACCGGTATCGAATACCCAGGCACTACTACGAGAGCCGGTTAAGTACACATCAATAACATGTATATCAAATATACCTGATTTTTCTTTGGCCGCCTTCTTATCAGCCAGATACTTGGGGCAGTTGCGCTTCCAGTGACCCATACCCTTGCAATAGTAACACTCTGTTTCAGGCTTAGGTCCAGCTTTGGGTTTCTTCGTCGGATTGGCAACAGGCTTGCCGCTCTTCTTTGAATTACCCTTCTTGCCTTTGCCGTTTCTCTTGAAACTAGTGGTCTTATTCACCATCAACACTTGATGCTCTTTACGGAGTTCAGACTCTGCGACTTTCAGCATCGCAAAAAACTCGCCGGGTGACTTGTTCATCCCTTGCATGTTGCAGTTCAACACAAAGCCTTTATAGCTTGGCGGCAGTGATTGAAGGATTCTGTCAGTGATAGCCTCTTGCGGGAGTTCAATCCCCAGCTCAGCTAGACGGTTTGAGTACCCAGACATTTTGAGCACATGTTCACTGACAGACGAATTCTCCTTCATCTTGCAAGCATAGAATTTATCGGAGGTCTCATACCTCTCGATCCGGGCGTTCTTCTAAAAGATGAACTTCAACTCCTGGAACATCTCAAATGCTCCATGACGCTCAAAGCGACGTTGAAGTCCCGGTTCTAAGCCATACAAGACTGCACATTGAACTACTGAGTAGTCCTCCTTACGTGTTAACCAGGCGTTCTTAACATCCTGGTCAGCCGTAGCGGGTGGTTCATCCCCTAGCGCAGCATTAAGGACATAATCCTTCTTCCCAGCTTGTAAGATTAGCTTAAGATTACGAGCCCAGTCTACAAAGTTGCGTCCATCATCTTTCAACTTAGCTTTCTCTAGGAACGTATTAAAATTCAGGGTGACTGTCGCGTGAGCCATGATCTACAACAAAAATATATTCAAAGTGGACTTAGACTAAGTTCAAGATAATTAGAGTTTAACTTAATCAAATTACTCGCTAAACTCCCACTCAAAAAGTACATCTCTCTAGTCATTTGAGTGGTTCATAATCCACTTACACTAGCTCAAGTCCGATCATCACGTGAGTTGAGTATAGTTTCAGTGGTAAGCATCCCTATGCTAATCATATCATCTATATGATTCATGATCGACCTTTCGGTCTCATGTGTTCCGAGGCCATGTCTGCACATGCTAGGCTTGTCAAGCTTAACCCGAGTGTTCCGCGTGTGCAACTGTTTTGCACCCGTTGTATGTGAACGTTGAGTCTATCACACCCGATCATCACGTGGTGTCTCGAAACGACGAACTGTAGCAACGGTGCACAGTCGGGGAGAACACAATTTTGTCTTGAAATTTTAGTGAGAGATCACCTCATAATGCTACCGTCGTTCTAAGCAAAATAAGGTGCATAAAAGGATTAACATCACATGCAATTCATAAGTGACATGATATGGCCATCATCACGTGCTCCTTGATCTCCATCACCAAAGCACCAGCACGATCTTCTTGTCACCGGCGCCACACCACGATCTCCATCAACGTGTCGCCATCGGGGTTGTCGTGCTACTCATGCTATTACTACTAAAGCTACTTCCTAGCAAAATAGTAAACGCATCTGCAAGCAGAAACGTTAGTATAAAGACAACCCTATGGCTCCTGCCGGTTGTCGTACCATCGACGTGCAAGTCGATATTATCTATTACAACATGATCATCTCATACATCCAATATATCACATCACATCGTTGGCCATATCACATCACAAGCATACCCTACAAAAACAAGTTAGACGTCCTCTAATTTTGTTGTTGCATGTTTTACGTGGTGACCATGGGTATCTAGTAGGATCGCATCTTACTTACGCAAACACCACAACGGAGATATATGAATTGCTATTTAACCTCATCCAAGGACCTCCTCGGTCAAATCTGATTCAACTAAAGTTGGAGAAACTGACACTTGCCAGTAATCTATCAGCAACGGGGTTACTCGTAGCGATGAAACCAGTCTCTCGTAAGCGTACGAGTAATGTCGGTCCAAGCCGCTTCAATCCAACAATACCGCGGAATCAAGAAAAGACTAAGGAGGGCAGCAAAACGCACATCACCGCCCACAAAAACTTTTGTGTTCTACTCGAGAAGACATCTACGCATGAACCTAGCTCATGATGCCACTGATGGAGAACGTCGCATGGGAAACAAAAATTTTCCTACGCGCACGAAGACCTATCATGGTGATGTCCATCTATGAGAGGGGATTTCCGATCTACGTACCCTTGTAGATCGCACAGCAGAAGCGTTAATAAACGCGGTTGATATAGTGGAACGTCCTCACATCCCTCGATCCGCCCCGCGAACCGTCCCGCGATCAGTCCCATGATCTAGTGCCGAACGGACGGCACCTCCGCGTTCAGCACACATACAGCTCGACGATGATCTCGGCCTTCTTGATCTAGCAAGAGAGACGGAGAGGTAGATGAGTTCTCCGGCAGCGTGACGGCGCTCCGGAGGTTGGTGATGATCTTATCTCGGCAGGGCTCCGCCCGAGCTCCGCAGAAACGCGATCTAGAGGTAAAACCGTGGAGATATTGGTCGGGCTGCCGTGGCAAAGTTGTCTCAAATCAGCCCTAAAACCTCCGTATATATAGGGGGAAGAGGGGGAGCCTTGCCTTGGGGTCCAAGGACCCCCAAGGGGTTCGGCCGAGCCAAGGGGGGAGTCCTCCCCTTCCAAACCGAATCCAACTAGGTTTGGAAGGAGGAGTCCTTCCCCCTTTTTCCCACCTCCTCTTTTTTTTCTCTTTGATTTTATTCCTATGGCGCATAGGGCCTTCTTGGCTGTCCCACCAGCCCACTAAGGGCTGGTGCGCCACCCCCAAGGCCTATGGGCTTCCCCGGGGTGGGTTGCCCCCCCGGTGAACACCCGGAACCCATTCGTCATTCCCCGTACATTCTTTGCCACGGGAAGGGCGAGAGAGAAGGAGAGAGAGAGGGAGGGAGGGAGGGAGATAGGGAGAGGGAGGGAGAGAGGGAGAGGGAGAGAGATAGATAGATACATATATAGATAGATAGGTAGAGAGAGAGAGAAAGAGGGAGGGAGAGGGAGGGAGAGAGAGGGAGGGAGGGAGGGAGAGATAGATAGATAGATAGATAGATAGATAGATAGTGAGGGAGAGAGAGAGGGAGGGAGGGAGAGTGAGAGAGGGAGAGAGAAAGAGAGAGAGGGAGAGAGAGATAGTTGGAGGGCATCTCACCAAGACTTCTTCTAACATGGACGAAAGAATCAACCTTGGTCAAACCTCTCTTGCGGTCGGTCGAAGAGATGTACGTCTACTGAGGCCCACGAATGGGGTATGATGCCGATAACCACGCGGTGGAGTGTCCGAAGAAAGCCATCACATGCATGTGCCACACATATGTACGTAAGTGTTGTGTTGCGTTTGAATTAATTAATATATATAGCTAATATGCAACTTTGATGGCACATGCTTTGTAACGGAAAAGCCCCCTCCCCCACAAGAGCGAGGGTTCATGGCGCGTATAGCTAGTCCGTCGAGCGCGGATGTGAACGATTCACGCGTACGTATCCCTGCGCTCAGACTTTGGTAATTAAGTAGGAAACTCATTGACCTAATATATATATACCATAACACAAACCAAGAAGCATCCACCATGGTAAGCATTCTCTCGTTGTCAGTCAATGTGATGCACATGCACGCGATCCCATGAATGGCTTCCCATTGACAACCTCATGATGGAGTGTCCGAAGACAAGTCTAAGCATGCATCAACATATGTATGGAACTGTTGTCATGTTTAAATACCCAACACAAAAACTTTGATGTGGCACCCTCGCTAATCACAAAGTCCCCACATGGAGCAAGGTTCACGACACATGTATAATATATATATGCCCCCCATTGGAGGTGACGGGAGCCATTCATGTGTACACATGCGTTCAAATTATACCATGTAATAATCTCACACCATTACCTACTGCAAACACAAAACAATAAAGAATCCATAATAATTAACTTCTCTCATTACGTTCAAAGTTATGGACCACAAACGAGGCCATAGATGGGAGCGACACTAATAACTATGCAAGGGGGTGATGTCCGACAACAACCACCGCCTCCATGCTGTCCTAACATATGTACGGAGATGATGTGTGATGTTTTGAATACCCAATGCACACCATTGATGTCTCACCTTTGCAACACCCCCCACGGAGGTGCACGACGTGTACACTTGTAGCCGGTGGGAGAGCATGCATACACATGCGCTCAAACTTTCGTGTGGAATCTCACCATGATCTACACGAAAACACATACCAAGACGAATCTAGCTTTGATCAAACCCGCCTTGCCACGCCATTGAAAGTGATAGACAGCGCACGGGGCAACAAATGGGTATGTCACTGGTAACCGCATGAGGGAGTATATGAGGACCACCACCGCATGTGGCACAAACATATGCATGAAAAAGGGCATGACATGCTTTAAATACCCAATGCATGACTTTTGATTTGGCACGTGCCTCACAAACCAGACTACCCCACGCGGTGGCTCATGACGCAAAGTGTGACGGACCCCCACCCGAACCTGTCCCACCATACCACCGCGACCTCGAGGCATGCATGCCCCACTTTTTCTCTAGTGAACATGTGACAATAATGTTGGAGAACGTCGCATGGGAAACAAAAATTTTCCTACGCGCACAAGACCTATCATGGTGATGTCCATCTACGAGAGGGGATTTCCGATCTATGTACCCTTGTAGATCGCACAGCAGAAGCGTTAAGAAACGCGGTTGATGTAGTGGAACGTCCTCACGTCCCTCGATCCGCCCCGCGAACCGTCCCGCGATCAGTCCCACAATCTAGTGCCGAACGGACGGCACCTCCGCATTCAGCACACGTACAGCTCGACAATGATCTCGGCCTTCTTGATCCAGCAAGAGAGACGGAGAGGTAGATGAGTTCTCCGGTAGCGTGACGGCGCTTCGGAGGTTGGTGATGATCTTATCTCGGCAGGGCTCCGCCCGAGCTCCGCAAAAACGCGATCTAGAGGTAAAACCGTGGAGATATGTGGTCGGGCTGCCGTGGCAAAGTTGTCTCAAATCAGCCCTAAGACCTCCGTATATATAGGGGGAAGAGGGGGAGCCTTGCCTTGGGGTCCAAGGACCCCCAAGGGGTTCGGCCGAGCCAAGGGGGGGAATCCTCCCCTTCCAAACCGAATCCAAATAGGTTTGGAAGGAGGAGTCCTTCCCCCTTTTTCCCACCTCCTCTTTTTTTCCTCTTTGATTTTCTTCCTATGGCGCATAGGGCCTTCTTGGCTGTCCCACCAGCCCACTAAGGGCTGGTGCGCCACCCCCAAGGCCTATGGGCTTCCCCGGGGTGGGTTGCCCCCCGGTGAACAACCGGAACCCATTCGTCATTCCCCGTACATTCCCGGTAACTCCGAAAACCTTCCGGTAATCAAATGAGGTCATCCTATATATCAATCTTCATTTCCGGACCATTCTAGAAACCCTCGTGACGTCCGTAATCTCATCCGGGACTCCGAACAACATTCGGTAACCAACCATATAACTCAAATACGCATAAAACAACGTCGAACCTTAAGTGTGCAGACCCTGCGAGTTCGAGAACTATGTAGACATGACCCGAGTGAGTCCTCGGTCAATATCCAATAACGGGACCTGGATGCCCATATTGGATCCTACATATTCTACGAAGATCTTATCGTTTGAACCTTAGTGCCAAGGATTCATCTAATCCCGTATGTCATTCCCTTTGTCCTTCGGTATGTTACTTGCCCGAGATTCGATCATCAGTATCCGCATACCTATTTCAATCTCGTTTACCGGCAAGTCTCTTTACTCGTTCCGTAATACAAGATCCCGCAACTTACACTAAGTCACATTGCTTGCAAGGCTTGTGTTGATGTTGTATTACCAAGTGGGCCCTGAGATACCTCTCCGTCACACGGAGTGACAAATCCCAGTCTCGATCCATACTAACTCAACTAACACCTTCGGAGATACCTGTAGAGCATCTTTATAGTCACCCAGTTACGTTGCGACGTTTGATACACACAAAGCATTCCTCCGGTGCCAGTGAGTTATATGATTTCATGGTCATAGGAACAAATACTTGACACGCAGAAAACAGTAGCAACAAAATGACACGATCAACATGCTACGTCTATTAGTTTGGGTCTAGTCCATCACGTGATTCTCCTAATGACGTGATCCAGTTATCAAGCAACAACACCTTGTTCATAATCAGAAGATCCTGACTATCTTTGATCAACTGGCTAGCCAACTAGAGGCTTGCTAGGGACAGTGTTTTGTCTATGTATCCACACATGTATATAAGTCTTCATTCAATACAATTATAGCATGGATAATAAACGATTATCTTGATACAGGAATTATAATAATAACTATATTTATTATTGCCTCTAGGGCATAATTCCAACAAATAAGAGTGTCATGGTAAAATTTTATTTTTTAGAGAACATTAATACATTAAATTTATTCCTTAGGAATTTAATTTACCAATTTCAAATTTGAACTATAAGCACACGTGGTTGTGCACCTGAATGGATTAGAAAATAAAAATTTACGTCTTTGGTGCATGTTTAGTCCCCATGCAAGGAATGAAGTAAATTTCAAACATCTCTCGCATCGTGGCTCGGCCGCAAACATTGTGAGTCTTGGTGCTCAAATTCCAGCAAATCACCAGCTAAGCTAGAATTCATGAAACGTTGTCATGATTTGATGGGAGGCGTGCGAACATGCGTGTGAATTGATGGCAGGCCGCCGCGCAGGCTGACCAGCAGGCTTGGGAACGTGGGTGTGAAATGATGGGAGGCGTGTTCACCGCGCAACCTCCGAGGGAGATATCCCCCAGGCATGTGAATTGACGGCGCACATGCCAGCAGTCTAGTGCGCAAGCTCACGGGGAGGTGAGCTGCCCCTTTGTACCGCAACTTGTAGGATCGATAGAAGGGGTTTCTAGGGGGGGGGGGGGGTGAATAGAATACTTGCATAAATTGAAATCCTAGCCTTGTCCCAATTTTAGTGTTTGGCAGATTTTAGCATTTCTAACAAGTCTAGTGCACTCTACACATGCTAGTCAACAAATATGGCAGCGGAAAGTAAAGACTTTACACATGTAGTAAGGAGCAGAGTTTAGGAAGATCAAACGCAAAGAAGTTGACACGACGATTTTTGGCGTGGTTCCAATAGGTGGTGCTATCGTACGTCCATGTTAGTGGAGACTTCAACCCGCGGAGGGTAATGATTGCGAGAGTCCCGTGAGGGCTCGACCACAAAGGGTCCACGAAGAAGCGACCTTTTCTATTCTACCATGGCTTCCGTCCACGAAGGACTAGCCTCACTCACAGTAAATCTTCATGAAGTAGGCAATCTCATTGCCCGTACAAAATTCTTGGTTCAACTCCACAACACGAAGTAGGAGGCTCCCAAGCAACACCTAACCATTCTAGGAGGCACCAACCTCCAAAAGGTAATAGATGCAGTAGTGTGGGGACCCTGACTTGTAGGTCGAGATCGCCCAATGTACGCGCTCAGTGATCCCAGAAATCAATGCTTAGTGAACACACAGAAACTGAATAACAAGAGTCTTACATCCATACATATCGTATGAAATAGATAACGAGCATTATGGTCAAGTCTTACATAGATAGGGCCTTGAAGGCCAACACACCAAACTTGACCAATAGCGAAAATATTGGTCGAAACCGTGAAACCACACCATCAGCCTTAACCTACAGGCATTCTGACTAGGGAGCGTCCTAGTTCGTAGGAACGTCACTAGATACTCCTCATCATCTCCTGTTCTCTCTTACCTGGTCAATGAAATAACCAGTGGCAAGCCAATGAGTACTTTGAATGTACTCGCAAGCAACCCATGATGTGGAACGAGGTAATAATGAAACATGACATAGTACCAATGATAAGTTTTGTGAAAAGCTACTTTTTCTGTTAAATGCAACAACATGATCAAATGCTTGTACCGACATGCATCATAAGGTAAGTGGTAACCACGTGAACAGGTTACAGATATCAATATCAACTGAGGGCTGAACATCCTATGCTCACCCTCCATGGCAAGTCGTCTAAATTGACTCAGGTAACACCTTTCTCACACCACCATCTTTTTCACACACGCACACTTGGTTTATGCGGAAACGACTAGATGTAGTTTAAGCAGGATTACCCAATTGTCCTTGACCGTGGACACGACTAATCGAATAGTTTTACACTCTGCATAGATTGCACACTGTACCCACGAGATTCGGGAAAGTTCTGTGTCATCCACGACTCGCAGTATATAACATACCCGAGGTAAGTACCCGATCAATGCCTCTCCCCTGGCGACCTGTCTTATGCGTAGCACTACTAGCGACCTATCTACTTTCATCAGTATGATCTTTATAGGTGGTAAGACCATGCACAATGCAAGTGTTATCAAGGAACTATCGTAAACACCAAGCGGAGGGTTTTACCGATTCAATCATGATCACATGCAATGGAAAGAAGTAATCAACGTGGCATGCATGAAAATATTTTCTCAAACATGGTCAAAGGGCTGGTTGCCATGCTCAAATAGGTCGCCGGGGTCTTCGAGGCCTTGTGGTCCAACTCCGAGTACTTCGTCTACTACGTCACCTATCGTCGGAAAGAACCACGATAAGCTACACAACAAGCTGAAACACAAAGTGCTCTATAAATAGCGGTTTTTATTTTCTTGGACATCTCTGGTCATAAGAAAAATGCCTAAAGTTGATCCAGGGGATTTGGATCGCTAAAGATTTTTGGACGGAGGAAGTGGAGGCATCATTGGCCCCACAAGAAGTATACAAGAAACGTTTTATTAAAAATGAGTGGACGCACTCATTTAATAGGGCATGAATTTAGAAACATTTAGGAAGTTGTTTCACTGGATTTGGAGTTGGTATGAATCTCCAATGTATTTTATGACACGGAATAAATGGAAATATGAGCTATTAATTTGGTCCAACAGAAATAAGGCAAGATAAAAATGGTCACCAAGTCTAGGAAATTAGAGCATGATTTTAGAAATCTTCCGAAATTGGAATCACTCCATTTGGAGTTGATTGGGGCTCTCTAGGATTTTTGCAAGGTGGTGTTTAAAGTATTCAAATTTGCATTTGAATATTTACCCCATAGAAAAGTCCCTTGGAAAAATGTGTTATGCACATATCTAGATAGGTCTTGATTTTTGGAGTATCTAGGATTTTGAATCATCACTTTTGGAGCTACTATGAATTAGATATGAATTTTCTAATCCCACTGGTAATAAGAAAAAGAGAAATGATTACCTAGATAGGCCAATCTCATTGAGCAGCACCGCGCAGTGGCGCGAGACAGAAATGGGCCGGCGCATTGGCTCAACTGCGGGAGAGGCCGGGGCGACACCGGAGGCGCGTTCCAGGAAATGTGCCTTGTGCGCGGGGGAGGCGGCAAGGGGAGGGGGTCCGACTCCACTTACCTCGCATGGGTCTGGCCAGCCATTCACCGATAGGCGGGGCCCGTGTGCCAGGAACGTCTCCTACCTCCCGCTCAACAGGGAGAGACAAGGGAGCGGACATGGCACTTCGCGAGCGCCATTCTGGCGGCCCAAGCTGCCTCCGACGAGCCTCTGACGAGCAGCGCGCTCGGAATGGAGAGCTTCTCCACCTGGGAGCCGCAACTTCGCTGGAAAGCGCTGGGGGCAAAGGGGCTTCGGTCGGGTCGGGCACACCCGATGGCGACGACGGGCAGGGGGCCTGCAGCCGTGCCCGGAAGGATCTGGGGGAGGAGGGAGACCCCACGAGGCCGGGGCCTCCTCTGGGATCGTCCAAGGAGCAAAGGAGACAGGGGGACGCGTCGCGCGCTTGCGGCCATGGCGGCGGACATGCCGGCCATTGGGGCAGACAGAGTGCTCAGGAGGAGCTATGAGATGCTCTGGGGGTTAGAGGAAGTGATGGGGAAGGGACTGGGGTGCAGAAGGGGCTCGGGGCACGTTAAATGGGGAATCAGATCAGGTGACATGCCGTGTGCCTCGCAGCATCCCGTCCAGCGTGCATCCAACGGACCACATCACAGCCGAGGCAAAATAATATCCAGATACAGAACACAGACCAGGTCAGCGCCTCGGCGGTAAAATCTGGCGGGGAAAGCAGGAAAAAGGCGGGCTTTGGCGGGGCGATTCGCCGGCGTCTCCTCGTCTCGCGGCCTGCTGCGCTGCCGTTGCCGCCCGCCGTCGCCGCCGTCGCCACTGAGGAGAGGCACGGACGAGCGCCGTCCGCCGCGGGAACCAGGGCCGAACGCCGTGGGTCGGGGACGAGCGCCGTCCGCCGCGGGAGCCGGGGACGAGCGCCGCCGCGAGCAGGGGACCGTTCAGCGACCACTTCTCAGGTTCCCTATCTCTCTCTTATTCCATTAGTGCCAGAGGTGGTGCCAGCTTTGAGTAGCAATATATTCTCTGAATCTGCTAAGCTTTGTGTCCGGTTTTAACATAGGAGCCAGCTTTGCGGTTTTGAGTCAGCACTAGATTTCTAAATACTACAGCACTTGCATACTACAGCACTTGCAGCGAGTATTTCCGAATAATTCTATTTAGAAATTTGGCAGCGAGTATTCCTGAGCAATTCTATTCAGAAATTTGGCAGCACTTGTATACTACTACAACACTTGTAATTCTATTCAGAAATTTGACAACACTTGTATACTACTACAACACTTGTATATTACTGTTTGAATTTCTGTTAGCTTCTATCTTGTTCCACTAATTTATATACACCGTGGAATTTGGCAGGATTGTGTGTTGTGCGATGGGATCGATTGGCAACAGGATACCCGAAGTTGGTATGCGGTTCAGAAATTCGGATGAGGCTTGGGAGTTCTGGCTGCAATATGGAGGTCACATAGGCTTTGATGTGAGGAAAAGAAATACCATCAAAAGCAGAACTGATGGAACAATCACTTCATGTAGGTTTGTTTGTTCCAATGAAGGCTACCGAAGAAAAAGTCAAATAGATCACGAGCCGAAGCGCATTAGAGCCGAAACAAGAACAAATTGTAAAGTTCGGATGATTGTTTCATTTGATTGAGTGGCCAATTTTTTTGAAGTCACCGAAGTTAATTTGGAACACAACCACCTCCTTCAATTGCCACAAACCTGTCACTTGTTGGCATCACAAAGGAAGATTTCAGGCGTGCAAGCTTTAGAGATAGAAACATCGGATGATTCCGGAATTATGCCAAAAGCTTCACATGAGTTTGCATGTCATCGAGCTGGTGGGAAGTTCAACGTTGGTTACACTTTGACTGACCAAAAGAATCATTTGCGAACCAAGCGGCAGCGGGAGATGGCTTATGGACAGGCCGGTAGTATGTTGAAGTTCTTTCGTGACAAGATAGTTGAGAATCCATCATTCCAATATCATTTGCAGTTGGATTGTGAGGATCATATAGCCAACATATTCTGGGTTGATGCTAAAATGCTACTTGACTATGCACACTTTGGTGATGTTGTCACTTTTGACACTACATTTGGCACGAACAAAGAGTATAGGCCATTTGGTATTTTTCTTGGGCTCAATCAGCTTAGAGAAACAACCATTTTTGGTGCTGCATTGATGTTTGATGAAACACGTGACTCATTTATATGGCTCTTTGAGACATTTCTAGCCGCACACAATGGAAGGCAGCCTAGAACTATCTATACCGATCAAGATGCAGCAATGGGAGGAGCCATAGGGAAGGTCTTCACAGAATCATATCATGGACTGTGTACATTTCATATCATGCAAAATGTTGTAAAACATTTAACTCAAGTGGGAGTGGAGGATGAAGTGGAGGATGGAGAAAAAGAGCCTCATATTCTCACAGATTTTGGTGCTTGTATGTATGGATATGAGAACAAGGCAACATTTGAAGAAGCGTTTGACAATATGAGGCTCAAAGTGCATAAGCAAACTTGGTTAGATAGCATCTACAAGGTGAAAGAAAAATGGGCTGAATGTTATATGAGAGATGTCTTTAGCTTGGGAGTGAGAAGTACACAATTAAGTGAGAGCTTCAACAATGCGTTGAAAAATCATTTGAAATCAGATTTTCATATTCTTCGGTTCTTGATGCATTTTGAGAGGACGGTGGAAGTAAAACGAACAAAGGAATTGCAATCTGAATTCAATGCAAGAAAATATATACCAAGAATTAAGATGTACACTCCTATGTTGGTGGAAGCAAGCAAAGTGTACACTTCGATTATATTTGAAGCTTTCCAAGGTGAGTATGAAAGATCAACGGCTGCATGTTGTAGAGTATTGGATGGAAATAACAGATTTGCCGTTGCTATTGCGAGTTTGCATGGTGATTTAGAGTTTGAGGAGGAGCGCATAGTGATAGGTGATCCTTTGACCAAAACGGTTTCATGTAGTTGTGGAATGTTCAATAGGACGGGGATATTGTGTGGACATGGTCTAAAAGTCCTTGATTTGATGAATATAAAGACATTGCCGACACATTATGTCTTGAAGAGATGGACTAGAGAAGCTCGCAATGGAAGTATACAAGATAAGGAAGGAAGGAAAGTAGTAGAAAATCCAAAACTTGAAGCTCAACTTCGGTAACAATGTGGCACATGGAGCAGCCATCTGCCCACATTGTTGTTTGCTATTGGCCAATGCACTTTCCTCCGTTGCACTTAGCATACAGGAAATACTCAATGCCACTAGTGCTATGGATGAACCATATAAAGATAAAGAGAATGTTGACCCAATTGTGCAGCAAATAGATGAATTGCTTAGAGCTGCACGACCGAAGAAAAAAGAGGTTCCAGCAACAAAATTAAGGAGAAAGAAAACTTGGCTTGATAAGTTACTCAAGGGGAACGTATACCATTGAAATCTACCGTGCCGACCAAAACGGGAGAAAATGTATGCTGCAATTGGTACATGATATGTTTTTATTCTTCATTTGTAAACTAATTACTATACTTTTCATTGGTAGCCAAAAAATAAGAAGGATGGTGTGCAAAAAAAGAAGAAGGATGATGTACAGTCCCAAGAGTGCAATGCTATCATGAGTTTCACCCAGCTCTTGACAGCTCCGCCTTGTGGTGAGGATGATCTGTTCTAGCATGCAAGCTCACTAGAAGTATTTTGGACATAGTTAAGTATAATATTTTGGGCTGACTATAGTCATCTTTTGGGGCCTGAGTGTACAAATCAAATGGCACTAAATGGGTGTTAAGTGGTACTGGAACTTTAAATCATGTACTTCTGAATTACTTGTGATGAAGTGGGTTGTCTGAATCTGAAGAGTGATGAATGGCATGTCTGAAATTTTTATGAATATGAAGGTAAACAGTATATTTGTACTGTGAATTACTTACAAACAATATACTTTTGTTTGTAAACAATATATTTGTACTGTTGAATTTCTTGTAAACAGTATATCTTCGTTTGTTGAATTTCTTGTAAACAGTATATTTTCGTTTGTTCAAAACTGAATTTCTTGTAAACAGTATACTGTTTCCGGACTAAAAGGCTGATGTTTATAATTTGTAAACAATATATTTTGTATTGTTCAAAACTAAACAATATATTGTGAATCTGAGTGCAAAAGATTTGTATATGTATCATATAAAGTTCAAAACTGTGAAGCTTCAGAGTGTCTGGATGTTGTTTTGCCTTGAAAAGATGTGGTCCGTTGGATGCAAACTGGACAGTGGATGGGAGGTGTGAGGCACACGGTGACATGCCATTTGCATGTCACCCGATCCCAGTTCGTCCTTACATGGAGCACGCGCTGAAGGGGATCTCGGGCACACCTCAAATGCGCTCTGGGCATGGCGGCCACGTGTGCCACAACTGTCTTGGCTGCTTCCTGGCATCAGGGAGATGCGTGGATGGTTAAGGGGGGATGCATGGCGCGCTGGGGCACCTTGCAGCTGCGGGACACGTGCTGCAGGACAAGAACAATGCATAGAGCGCCAATATTGCATGCTGCCTGCGTGTATTGCATGTTGCCTGCATGGTCACCACACTACAACGTGTCTAGAGCCATCCTTTGGCCAGGCCAAGGTGTCAAGCATGCAAGGCATGCACGCTAGAGAGCACTGGTGAAGTTTGGACTTGAATGGAGCAAGTGAGGCAGGGTTTTCAGCTCTGCTTAAGTTTGCAACACAAAACTTGGGGCTGGCAAAAGTGTTTTCCAAAGGGGGGGGGGTCTTGGGATGAAACTATGTCTAGTAGGATTAGGTATGGAAGGAATACAAGACTGCAAAGTTTTAGATCAAGGAGAGGTGTGTAGCTAGCAGTTGCAGTTCAAGGTCAAATTTTTGCCAAACACAAGTTTCAGAAGGGCTGCGTATATTTCCAACATGAGCATGCCATATATTGGTTTGGGATGATGCACTAGCATGCTAGAGGCTCTCTAGAAATATGTGGGGGCATTGGCTTGACCATTAGTATAGCAAGAGGGGTAAAATAAGTGTTGCCATGGTAAAAAGAGAGGTAGGGAGATGGAGTCACCCTCCAATAATTGACCAGAGGCCATGGCAAGGTTACTAGAGCTAAAGGGGGACTAGGTAAAGTTGTGGTAAAAATTTGAGCTCAATGGAAATAGTGGAAAGGGCCAAAGCAGCAATTTTGGTAAGAGGGGAGAAGGTGTTTGATAGATGTTAGGGCTACCAGATGGATTCCAATGGCTATGAAACTTAACTGGATCACATGATAGGTCAAAATGAGCTTGTCCACCAAATTGGGGATTTCGTGGAGAAAGTTTCCAATGTGGACTTGAAGAACCAAAGAAATGGTCATAAATGGCTTTATGCATACAAAACCATGCAAATTAATTCCCACAAATGCACTGGTGTGGTAGCATTATTTTAGTATTAGAGCATGCCCAAAAAGTTTGGGATCAATTGGAGAAACTTTATAATGTAAAGTTTCCCAAGTTAGAAATCAAGAGAGAAGGTTTTTAGGGGTTTGTGATAAGTTCACCTATTCTCCTTGATGAATCACTTAGTGTGGATGCATCATTAGAGCTTGAGCAAAATTGGAGACACTTGGCAATGTAGAGTTGCTCAAATTTGGATCTCGACAGATAGGGTTTTGGAATATTTAGGTGAATCAAATCAACTTGTACTGAGGTGAAACTTGGCAAGATCATCACATATATCATGTGTGACATGCTAGAATTTTACTCGGATTTGTTGAGAATATTTCTCATAGAAATATTCCAAAAGCTTGAAATAGGCAGGAAGGGTTTTCAAGGGTTTTGCCTAATATTTTGAACATGATCATGTGTTGAAACTCTTATATATGGAATATATATATCTAGTGATTTTCCCTAAATTTTCTCAATTATTTTGAAACTAGGAAAAAATGTTTCTTTGTAAAAGACCATTTGTGGCCTCAGAAACTGGTTTTTAAATAAAATAGGAAAACATCTTTTAAAATAATAATTTTGTTGTTTTGGGAAGTCTTTTTGATAATGGGATTCAAATAAAATATTTGGAGCAAACCAAGTACCCTAATTTGGGGACTTGTAGTACAAATCCCAACTCACGGGTTTTTGAAATCTTAAATTAAATAAAAGCTTTTTGGTCAAAATAGTATTTGGTAAAAATAGTTTCTGTTCCTATACACATGGCATGATCAGTAGGCAAGGGTTTGGGTCAAGGAGGTGAGTCTAGAGAGTAGTAGGAACATTGTATTCAAACATAAGCAAACAAGCAAGCAAGCAACAATCACATCAAGTATCACAAGCACTCACAATTTTTTTAATTGGTCCTAAATTTTGAGTTAAGTTAATTTAGTCAGGAGAGTCAAAACACAGGGTGTGGCAGGTAGAACGATCAACTCCTTGCTCTTGTGCTTCAAAAGATAGTCTCCTCAACACTCAATCACTCTCCCATAGATTTGGCATGGGTAGGAAAGATTGATTTTGTGAAAGCAACTTGGGGAGGCTAGAGATCAAGTTTCAAATGATTGGATTGGAATCTCTTGATCTCAACACATGAGTAGGTGGCTCTCTCATAAAAATGGATCTCGCAAGTTTAAATGTGTTCTGAGTGCTTCCTCTACAAATGATAGGTAGGTGGAGGGGTATATATATAGGCATTCCCCAAAATCCAACCGTTACAACATTATTGCCCAACTCGGTGACACCGAAATGAATCTCGGTGGTACCGAGTTGCACTAAATATGGCAACTTTTGAATTCTCGGTGAGACTGATATATGAATCTTGGTGGTACCGATATGATGACCTAGACCAGTTTCCAAATCTTGGTGAGGCCGATAACAAACTCGGAAATTTCGATTCTTGAAATCTTCTCAACAAAAAGTTAGTCACTCAATCTCGGTGGCACCGATGTGAAAGTTGTTGGTACCGATATGGTAGGGTTGAGTGGAAATAGTTGGTGGCACCGATTTTGCTGATATGGCTTTGGACAAAGATATTTTGTGGGAGAATGGCTAAGTATTTTTGGTGGCTACCTCTAAGAACTTGTGCAACCAATTCATCATCATACATCACCCCCTTTTAATAGTATTGGCTTTCCTATGGACTAAAAGTGATTTCTCACAAATGTAAAATGTAGAGTCTTCTTGCTTGAAGCTTGAGCCAATCCTATTCCTTTCCTTGCATCAAGGTGCTTCTCCTCACAGTCCTTTATGCCAATGCTCTCTGTGGACTATACCTGAAATATACTAGGTAAAAGTGTTAGTCGAAGAGATAATGTATGTTTTCATGAATTATCAAAACTACTAAGGGAGCAAATGTGCTTTTAGTCTCCCTCCTTTTGGTAATTGATGACCACATACAATCAAAGCTTCAAATAAAGATAGACAATAAAATATGATAGCTTTGAAAGATACATGACTAGTACAAGCTACCCCTAAATGTGTGCAATCCCCTTTTAAAGGATAGTTGCTTTGGACTGCATGTGCACACACATGGTATAGGAACATGAAAAATCATATAAAACTTGGCTATATGCATCAAACATATGTGAATGAAGAATTTCCATGTTCAAGACTCACTCTTACAAACAATATGTGCAAGAGACAAGAGCTCATCCTGAACAAGGATATGCTGCATATGCTTACCTTGATGTTCTTGACCATCTTAATAGTAGGAGTACACTTTGGAAAACAAATGTTAGATAACACAAGAGTACTCTATTGTAAATATGCAAAGAGCTTCAAAAGTACCAAGGTATTGAAGACATATTGAAAATAGGATTTAAACATAGATATGTCTCCAAGCAAATTTTAGAAGTTTCTCCCCTAAGGATGAATATGTAAGAATTTCCTCTCCCCTTGAATCATAGAATGTATATATTGGGAGTAGGTAGGGTAAGACAAGATCAAATCAAATATAATAAAACAATTATGTCTCTCTTCCCCTTAATGGTATAACTCCCCCTGAGTATGTAAGGTTTATTATATCTCCCCTTAGGTAAGGCTCCCCTAAGGTAGACCTTCCTTTAGGAACATATATCTCCGCTCTTGATATTTCTCCCCCTTATGTAAGCTTATTGGAAGCATTGATATTTCTCCCCCCTTTGGCATTAATTTCCAAAAAGGTCAGAGGGTAAGGGCTCGTTGAGAGAAAGGGATCCTTGATTCTTCCCTCTGATAAGGGTTCCTTGAGTTTGACTCCCCCCTTAAGAATTTATAAGAATTCCTTAAATTATCTCCCCCTATGTTAGGGATCCTGGATATTTCTTGTGGGATCACTGAGGATTTCTCCCCCTCAAATTTTTTGGGAAACAAGATTATATCATCCTTTGGGAAAAATGGAAATGTTCAATAACAGCTTAGGAGGTAATAAAACTTGGGATCATTGACAATACTTCTCCCCCTAAGGCAAAAGAATCTAGAAAATATCAAAAAACCATAGGCAGTGATAAATTTTGGAGTCACCGAGGCAATATGGTTTGATAGAACCGAGAATGATAGCAGGCCTCTCAAAGAAATCAGTTAGACCGAGTTTTCCATATTAGTGAGACCGAGTTGACATGAAAATCAACTCCTTAACTCAAAATAGACAGAAATCGTTCAAAAGATTGTTATAAGATACCGATTGTCGAAAACAAAAAGTAGCACCAAATGATTTTTTGTGTGTATTTTTGAATATATACATACATATAGATGAGAGTTGTATGGTTCCAAGAAAGTATGTAATGAAAAATGTGAACCATACAAGAATCTCCATCTAGATTTGGGGCACTGACTAGGTCACCTATATTAGAGTATATTGACTTGAGGAGTCAAGCAAGAACGCTTTATCATAGGTCATACTCATCGTTAAGCGGAAAATGGGGTTACCATTTTTCTATTAAGCTTTCTGATGTCTTCATATCAGTTGATCTGCTTTACCTCATGACTTGGTGCAAAGCTTTATCAAGGATATGAGTACATACCTTCGAATCATGTTGATGATGTGGCATGTCGGTGAACTTGTTGTCGATGCTCAAAGTTGATGAAGATCATCTTGAATTGGGAGCTATCCATGTTGTTTTGGTTCACTTTTCACCTATAATGGCTAGTCATGCAAGGAAGACCATAATGCATCCAAATGATATAAGTGAATTTCAACATCATATAATTGTCAGGGATATGATTTTGTTGTCTTCGTCCTTCATCTCCGAATAACGGGTTGTTGATACTTGGCCATGTCAAGATTGCTTTTGATGTGAGTTGATGGCAATCTTGTGGAGTGTAGTTCTTCCAAGTACCTACAAAAGGTTTAGATGCAATACAAGGGAGCATAGTTTTCCAAGATATAAGATAGTCATATTAGTAGCACCATGGAATAGTCAAGCCAGCTCAATCCCTTGCATGCATCCGATTGAGTCTAGCCCAAGTTTGAAGTATCAACGATGTTCAACTCACTCTAAAAATGAAAAAAAAATATCTCATCAAGTGGTTTGGTAAAGATATCAGCTATTTGTTTGTTGGTACGAACATGCTTGAGATCTATATCTCCTTTACCAACATGATCATGAATGAAATGATGTCGCACTTGAATATGTTTAGTTCGAGAATGTTGCATAGGATTATAGGCCAAAAGCACTTTTGACGCGGGGATAAACCGGTAGGCCAAAAGAAGGCACTCCTCCATTCCCCTTTGAAAAACACATACGGGGCGGCCGCTTCCTTGCAAAGGGCGAGTTGCACGTAGCCGGCTGCACGGTTGTACCAGATCCGGCAAGGCCGCTCTCCACCCGGCTCGACTGCACCCCACCAGCCAACATGTCAGCTCTAGTCGCATCGCCCGGACAAGCCGCGTTAGGGGCATCATCATCAGATGCGTGGCTATAGTGACTCAGGTACTGCTGACCTGACCGCGCGTGGCTATAGTAGAGGCGGTTGCACCACTCACCGTCGCCGACTACAACTAGTCGAGGCGGCATAATGACGGGCACACCCCCATCCACTCCATCACCTGCCTCGGCGTGGCAACAGTGCGATTGGCCGTACCACTGAGCAAAACCAACTACACAAGACGATGCACACAATGCGGCGCACGCCGCCGCATAACAAGCACACACCAATGGTGATGCCCGACCGGCGGGGCCCGGCTCCAGACGGGACACAACAGCCGACATCCCCTCACTTGTGACAAGACTTCTCTAGCTGGCGGGACACCTGGCCGGCTTGAGGGGCTGCCAGCTGGGTCCCACTCGGTACCCTTTATACCTATTGTAAGCCAGGGGGTTGGCATATAAAACCCCCTGGTACCACCCCATGCAGGGGGTCGTCCGATCACATACTCACACCATACTGGAGAGGCAGATAGAGATCTCACCTCCTTCTTCCTCCTCCGTCATACACCTCAAGGAGCATATGGTAGCCCCATCCGGTTATCGAACAACACAAGTAGGACAAGGGGTGTTACCTCCCATGGAGGGCCCTGAACCTGGGTACATCGTGTGTCTCGCACCGCTTGTCCCCAATCCCATTTCCAGAGCCCACCGGCGTTCTTACGGCCCCAACCATGTTCGATTAGCCACCCCATGACATCTTTCATGAGAAAACGATGACAGTTGGCACCCACCATGGAGCCGTCCGCAGCGCCGTCCGGAGTCATGCTCCGGGCAGGACCCCTCGCCAACCCACCCGGACGCATCGCGCCTGGACCGATCAGCACGCCCGTGGAGCTCTCCCTCGCGGAAGCTTCCGCGACATTGAGCCTCAGCTCCACCTGTTCTGCAGGCCTCGCCGCCGCTTCTCCTGAAGAATCGTGTCGTAGCCAAGCCTCGCCCGACATCGATGACCTCTGCAAGCTCTTTAGCAAGCTGCAGCTCGATGACGCGCCTGCTTTCGACGAGGACCCCAGTGAAGTGCTGGACTGCATCGATCTGCCATCATTCGCGGGAGCAACCGTCCCGAGCGGTGCGTGTGACCTTCACATCCTCGCAGAGGTGATGGTCACCGGCTCCACCACGATCTCCGGTCGCGCCAGGACGTAGGCGGACCCGGACGCCACTGCGGTTCACACCACAGCCGAGGAGCACGCGACGGCCGCCACGACTTGCCCTAGCACCTTCGATCCGCTTCGTTCCACACTTCAGGGGCTGAGCACCCCCATCGTGCCAATGCTAACCCAACCACAACCACGGCTGAGCTGGAAACGGCCCGCCAACAACTGCTCACGGAGGCCACCACCATCACATCTGCCAAACGTCAGATGGAGGTTGTGCAACGCGAGTACAACTCCGCCTACGACCTCACCCCGGCTTGCAACGAGCCCAATAGGTGCGGTGAGGTTCGTAGCCGTGGACGCGTAGTCACCGAGATCCTCGGCGGCATGCTCCCCACCTACGACAATTCCGCGGCCAACATGAGGGCCGCCCAGGTGGCTTACGAGGAGTTGGCCACCATGGAGGGCGAAGAGCGTGTGCAGCAAGAAAAGCACATCCGAGACCTCATCGTTGGCGCCAACTCGCAGGAGGCCTGTTTTGCCCCGGACTACGCTGACACCGAGTCACCTCACCCCACGGACGGCCTTTGGCCGCCAGCAGGCCCAACACTCTTCCTCCCCTTGCGGCTCCCTTTGGCGCACCGATGGGAGCCGCAGTGGGTGTTCCTGGTCCAGAGACGAGCAACCGCCGGTCTCCAGCCAGTGTAACAACGCCCACGAGGGGGGCGGCCAGTCGGCTCACGCCCACACCCCGCTTCCGAGGCAAGAGCGGGCGCACTCACCAGCTCCCTCTCTCTGGATCGAGCTTGCTCCTCGGCCCCCTTTATCCAGACCAAGCTCGCTCGCCGGCTCGAACCATGCATCCACAGAAGCGAGAATGACTCGTGCCTCCAGATCGACCGACTGGCTCAATCTGCCCTCCTCAAGGAGGTCATCCTGATCGGTCTGACATGCTTCGGTCCCCGGAGTCGCGAAGATCCATTTCCCACCAGCTTCACTCTTCCCCGAGACACCCAAAATATAACAGGACGACCAAGCCGGAAGACTGGCTGATAGAGTACACCACCGCAGTTCGCATCGCCTTGGGCAACAAGCGTGTTGTAGTGTGCCACATCCCACTCATGCTGACTGGCTCGACAAAGACATGGCTTAACAACCTGCCTTCTGGTAGGATCAACACGTGGGTGGACTTTGAGGAAGCCTTTGTGTGCAATTTCATCGGCACTTACAAGCGGCCCGGTCGTCCCCGCGAGCTGACCATGTGCATCGAGGCAGACCACGAACCCCTCCGCGACTACCTCACGCGCTCGACCGAACCACGCAATGCATGCGAAGGGGTGCACGAGGTTCAACCCGTCGAGTACTTCATCGGGGGTTGCCGAGACGACACCCTCCTCAAGCAAAAACTCATGTGCTCGAAGCCGGACACTCTGGCCGAGCTCATGGCCAAGGCAGATAAGTATGCCACGGTCGACTCTGCAATGCGGATCAAGGTCACTTCAACCGGCAAGGCTGCTGCACCGGAGGCTGCCTCGTGGCTAGCTGCTGACACCCGGGGCAGCAGAACAACAAGCGGAAGTTTGACTAGCCGGATCCCTGGTATGGGAGCAAGCAGGTCGCCACCATGGAGGAAGAGCAGCCGGCTGCCCAGGCCGACAGCCTGCGTCAGCACGGTGACAAGGGCGTCTAGCAGCCCAAGCTCACCTTCGAGCAGATGCTCGACGCGCCCTACATGATGCACACCAAGGCAAAGCGGGCTACAAACACGCTCCCACAGTGCAACTTCTCATAGCAGCTGGCCCGGGGCGAGGGCCTGCCGGCTCCCCCGCCTCCAGCTCCTCAAGCTCCATCTCCCATGCCTGCTCTGGCTCTCGCTCCGGCCCCACACAATGATGACCACCTCCGTGACCAATTCCGTGACCAGGACAGAGCCTAAGTTGTCTTCACTAGCAAAGACGACAACCAGCATAGCCAGCGTCAGCGCCGACATGAGGTGAACGCCACCGTTCCCTCTGTCCCGCAGTACATGCACTGATCCGAGAAGCCGGTCACCTTGAGCCAGACTGACCACCCGACCGTGATGCCAAACCCTGGCAGCTACACTCTCGTCCTCAACCTCACCATCGCCTCCAATAGGCTCACCTACCGGTTCTCGCGGGTGTTGGTCCACGACGGCAGCATCATAAACATCCTCTAGCACGACCCACTACTCAAGCTCGGCTCAAGGAGAAGGACCCACAACCGACCCGAACGGTCTTCCATGGCATTGTGCCAGGGCATTGCTCCTCCCCCATCGGAAAAATCCAGCTTGATGTCCTCTTCGGCAACAAGGCTCACTTCCATCGCGAGCCAATCCGGTTCGAGGTGGTGGACCTCGACAACCCCTACCACGCGCTGCTGGACAGGCTGGCGCTCGCCAAGTTCTTGGCAATCCCCCACTACGCCTACCACAAGATGAAGATGTCGGGACACAAGGGCATCATCACCATCGCTGGCGATTATAGGAAGTCAATCTAGTGTGTGCGTGACAACAACCGGCTGGACAAAGCGCTGGTGATCGCAGAGGAGAGGAGGCAGCTCGACCGGCTCGTGGCCCAGGCCATCGAGAAGCCGGCCGTGCCGACTCCTCCGTCCTAGCCGGCCAGCGAGGCCACATTCCAGCCGTCCAAGGACACCAAGCAGGTGCCACTCGACCCGGCCAACCCCAAGCAGTGCATCACCATTGGTGCCAACCTCAGCCGCAAATAGGAAGGCAAGCTCATCGACTTCCTCCGTGAGAATTGAGACATCTTTGCATGGCCCCCCAAGGACATGCCGGGTGTTCCTAGGAAGTTTGCCGAGCACAAGCTTCATGTGCGACCGGATGTGAAGCCGGTCAAGCAACCCCTGCGGTGTTTCTCCAAGGAGAAGCGTGTGTACAATAGGAGAAGAGATTGCCTGGCTGCTCGCAGCCGGTTTCATCATGAAAGTTTTCCACCCGGACTGGCTGGCCAACCCAGTATTGGTGCTGAAGGAGAATAAAACCTGGCGCATGTGTATTGACTACACCAGCCTGAACAAGGCTTGTCCACAGGATCCATTCACCCTACCCCAGATCAATCAAGTGATCGACTCCACGGCCGGCTGCGACTTCCTATCCTTCCTAGACGCCTATTCCGGCTATCACCAAATCAAGCTGGATCCGGCTGATCGGCCGAAGACCTCCTTCATCACCCCTTTCGGGACCTACTGTTATGTTACCATGACATTCGGCCTGAAGAACGCACGCGCCACCTTCCAGCGCAACATGAAGAAATGTCTGATACGTCCATTTTGCATCATGCTTTCATGTTGATATTTATCGCTTTTTGGGCAGTTATTACACTTCCCGGTACAATCCTTATGCCTTTTCTCTCTTATTTTGCAAGGTTTACATGAAGAGGGAGAATGCCGGCAGCTGGAATTCTGGCCTGAAAAAGGAGCAAGTTTGAGATGCCTATTCTGCGCAACTCCAAAAGCCGTGAAAATAAACGTGGATTTTTTTTGGGATTTATAAAAAATACTGGGCCGAAGAAGTGCTAGAGGGGCGCCAGCAGGTGGCCACAAGCCTGCTAGGCGCGGCCACCCCCTGGCCGCGCCTAGGGGGCTTGTGAGCTCCCTGCTGGCCCACTGGCCCCCTCTTTTGCTACAAGAAGGGTTTCGGTCTGAAAAAAAATCAAGACGAGGCTTTTCGGAGGATTCGCCACCGCCACGAGGCGGAACTTGAGCAGAACCAATCTAGAGCTCCGGCAGGACGATCATGCCGGGGAAACTTCCCTCTCGTAGGGGGGCATCGTCGCCATCGTCATCACCAACACTCCTCTCATCGGAGGGGACAGATCACCATCAACATCTTCATCAGCACCATCTCATCTCCAAACCCTAGTTCATCTCTTGCAACCAATCTCCGTCTCGCGACTCCGATTGGTACTTGTAAGGTTGCTAGTAGTGTTAATTACTCTTTGTAGTTGATGCTAGTTGGATTACTTGGTGGAAGAGTTTATGTTCAGATGTTTGATGCTACTCATTACCTCTCTGGTCATGAATATGATTATGCTTTGTGAGTAGTTACTTTTGTTCCTGAGGACATGGGATAAGTCATGCTATAAGCAGTCATGTGAATCTGGTATTCGTTCGATATTTTGATGTGTTGTATGTTGTTTTTCCTGTAGTGGTGTTATGTGAACGTTGACTACATAACACTTCACCATTATTTGGGCCTAGAGGAAGGCATTGGGAAGTAGTAAGTAGATGATGGGTTGCTAGAGTGACAAAAGCTTAAACCCTAATTTATGTGTTGCTTCGTAAGGGGCTGATTTGGATCCACTAGTTTAATGCTATGGTTAGACTTTGTCTTAATTCTTCTTTCGTAGTTGAGGATGCTTGCGAGAGGGGTTAATCATAAGTGGGATGCTTGTCCTAGTAAGGTCAGTAACCAAGTGTCGGTTCACCCACATATCATACTATCAAAGTAACGAACGCGAATCATATGAACATGATGAAAACTAGCATGACAGAAATTCCAGTGTGTCCTCGAAAGCGTTTTTCCTCCTATAAGACTTCGTCCAGTCTTGTCCCTTGCTACAAAAGGGATTGGGACACTTTGATGCACCGTTGCTACTTTTGTTACTTGCTACGAATCATCTCACCACACAACTACTTGTTACCGATAATTTCAGTGCTTGCAGATTTTACCTTGCTGAAAACCACTTGTCAGATCCTTCTGCTCCTCGTTGGGTTCGACACTCTTACTTATCGAAAGGACTATGATAGCTCCCCTATACTTGTGGGTCATCAAGACTCTTTTCTGGCGCCGTTGCCGGGGAGTGAAGCGCCTTTGGTAAGTGGAAATTGGTAAGGAAACATTCATATAGTGTGCTGAAATTTATTGTCACTTGTCACTATGGAAACTAATCCTTTGAGGGGCTTTTTCGGGGTGTCTTCACCTCGAACGGAAGCACAAAGAGTTGCTCCTCAACCTGCTGCACCTACTGAAAATATTTTCTATGAATTTCCTTCGGGTATGCTTGAGAAACTGCTGGCTAATCCTTTTACAAGAGATGGAACATCACATCCAGACTTGCATCTAATATATGTAGATAAAGTTTGTGGTTTATTTAAGCTTGCAGGTAGATAAAGTATGAGGTCAATAATAAGGTCTTTCCCTTATCTTTGAGGGATAAGGCGTTGATATGGTATAGGCTATGTGATGATACTGGATCATGGAACTACAATCGATTGAAATTGGAATTTCATCAAAAGTTTTATCCTATGCATTTAGTACATCGTGATCGGATTGATATTTATAATTTTTGGCCTCGTGACTAAGAAAGCATCGCTCAAGGTTGGGGAAGGCTTAAATCAATGTTATATTCATGCCCCAATCATGACCTCTCGAGAGAAATTATCATTCAGAACTTCTATGCTCGGCTTTCTCATGATGATCGCACCATGCTTGACACTTCTTGTACCGGTTATTTTATGAAGCGAGATATTGACTTCAAATGGAATTTATTGGAGAGAATTAAATGCAACTCTGAAGATTGGGAGCTTGATGAAGGTAAGGAGTCAGGTACGAATTTCAAGTTTGATTGCGTTAAATCCTTTGTTGAAACAAATACTTTTTGTGATTTTAGCGCTAAGTATGGAGTTGACTCTGAGATAGTAGCTTCATTGTGTGAATCATTTGCTTCTCATATTGATCTCCCCAAAGAGAAGTGTTTTAAATATCATCCTCCCTTAGAAGTCAATGTAGTTAAACCCGATCCATTTGAAGAGAAAGTCATTGCCTATAATGATCCTGTTGTTCCCAGTGTTTACATTGAGAAACCACCTTTCCCTGTTAGGATAAAGGATCATTCTAAAGCTTCAACTGTGATGCGTAGAGGCTACATTAGAACACCTTCACCCCCTGAGCAAATTAGAGTTGAACCTAGCATTGCTATTATCAAAGATCTCCTGTCCGACAATGTTGATGGCCATGATATTCACTTCTGTGAAGATGCTGCTAGAATTGCTAAACGACACGCTATAGACAAACATAGGCATGTTGTTGGCACGCCTGTTGTTTCTGTTAAGATAGGAGATCATTGTTATCATGGTTTATGTGACGTGGGTGCTAGTGTTAGTGCAATAACTGAATCCTTATATGATGAAATCAAAGACGATATATCACCTATTGGGATAGAACCTATCGATGTCACTATTCAGGTTGCCAATAGAGATACTATTTGCCCTGTGGAAATTGTTAGGGATGTTTAAGTCTTGTGTGGTAAAACGAAGTATCCTGCTGATTTCTTCGTTCTTGCTACCACTCAAGATAGCTTTTGTCCCATCATATTTGGTAGACCTTTTCTCAATACTGTCAATGCTCATATTGACTGTGAGAAGCAAACTGTCACTGTTGGCTTTGAAGGTGTGTCACACTAGTTCAATTTCTCCAAATTTGGTAGACAACCTCATGAAAAAGAGTTGCCTAGTAAGGATGGAACTATTGCCTTAGCTTCTATTGCCGTGCCTCCTACTGATCCCTTAGAGCAATACTTGCTTGAGCATGAAAATGATATGCATATGGATGAAAGGGATGAGATAGATAGAGTTGTCTTAGAACAATATCCTATCCTTAGGAATAATTTGCCTGTTGAACTGCTTGGGGATCCACCCCCACCAAAGGATGATCATGTGTTCGAGCTTAAATAGTTGCTAGATACTCTTAAGTATGCTTATCTAGATGAAAAAGAGATATATCCTATTATTATTAGTGCTAGCCTCTCAGAGCATGAAGAAAAGAAGTTACTAAGAACTCTAAGGAAGCACCGTGCTGCTATTGGATATACTCTTGATGATCTTAAGGGCATTAGTCCCACTCTATGCCAGCACAAGATTAAAACTGATCTTGATTCCAAGCCAGTTGCTGATCATCAAAGGCGATTAAATCCTAAGATGAAAGAGGTAGTAAGAAAAGAAATACTAAAGCTCCTCGAAGCGGGTATTATCTATCCTGTTGCTCATAGTGATTGGGTGAGTCCGGTGCATTGCGTCCCTAAGAAGGGAGGCATTACCGTTGTCCCTAATGATAAGGATGAATTGATCGCATAGAGGATTATTACTGGCTATAGGATGGTGATCGATTTTAGGAAATTGAATAAGGCCACTAGGAAAGATCATTACCCTTTGCCTTTTATCAACCAAATGCTAGAAAGACTATCTAAACACACACACTTCTGCTTTCTAGATGGTTATTCTGGTTTCCCCCAAATACCAGTTGCACAATCTGATAAGGAGAAAACCACTTTCACCTGCCCTTTCGGTACCTTTGCTTATAGACGCATGCCTTTTGGCTTATGTAATGCACCTGCCACCATTAAAAGATGTATGATGGCTATATTCTCTGACTTTTGTGAAAAGATTGTTGAGGTTTTCATGGATTACTTCTATGTTTACGGATCTTCTTTTGATGATTGCCTCAACAACCTTGATCGAGTCTTCCAGAGATGTAAAGACACCAATCTTGTCTTGAATTGGGAGAAGTGCCACTTTATGGTGAATGAAGGCATCGTATTAGGACATAAAATTTCTGAAAGAGGTATTGAAGTCGGTAAGGCTAAGGTTGATGCAATCGAGAAAATGCCATACCCCACAGATATCAAAGGTATAAGAAGTTTCCTTGGTCATGTTGGTTTCCATAGAAGGTTTATTAAAGACTTCTCTAAGATTTCCAGGCCTCTTATGAATCTCTTGCAAAAGGATATTCCTTTTGTGTTTGACGATGATTGTGAGGAAGCCTTCGAAATACTTAGGAAGGCTTTGATAACTGCACCTATTGTTCAACCACCTGATTGGAATTTACCTTTTGAAATCATGTGCGATGCTAGTGATTATGCTGTTAGTGATGTTGTAGGGCAAAGAGTTGATAAGAAGTTGAATGTTATTCACTATGCTAGTAAAACTCTAGTCAGTGCCCAAAGAAACTATGCTACTACGGAAAAGGAATTTTTAGCAGTCGTGTTTGCATGTGAAAAGTTCAGGTCTTACATAGTTGATTCCAAAGTCACTATTCACACTGATCATGCTGCTATTAAGTACCTAATGGAGAAGAAAGACCCTAAACCTAGACTTATCAGATGGATTCTCTTGCTACAAGAATTTGATTTGCACGTTGTCGACAAGAAGGGTGCTGATAAACCCGTAGCAGATAACTTGTCTAGGTTGGAGAACGTTCTTGATGACCCACAACCTATTGATGATAGCTTTCCCGATGAGCAATTGAATGTCATCAGTGCTTCACGTAGTGCACCATGGTATGTTGATTATGCAAACTATATCGTTGCCAAATATATACCACCTAGTTTCACATACCAGCAAAAGAAGAAATTCTTCTTTGATTTGAGACATTACTTTTGCGATGATCCTCACCTTTATAAGGAAGGAGTAGATGGTGTTATTAGATGTTGTGTACCTGAACATGAACAGGGACAGATCCTATAGAAGTATCACTCCGAGGCCTACGGAGGACACCATGCAGGAGATAGAACTGCACACAAGGTATTGCAATCAGGTTTCTATTGGCCCACTCTCTTCAAGGTGTCTCGTAAGTTTGTCTTGTCTTGTGACGAATGTCAAAGAATAGGTAATATCGGTAAACGTCAGGAAATGCCTATGAACTATTCTCTTGTCATTGAACCATTTGATGTTTGGGGCTTTGATTATATGGGACCTTTTCCAAAATCCAACGGGTATACTCATATCATAGTTGCTGTTGATTACGTCACTAAGTGGGTAGCAGTTATCCCCACTAGTAGTGCTGATCACAACACCTCAATCAGGATGCTTAAAGAAGTTATTTTCCCTAGATTTGGAGTCCCTAGATATCTAATGACCGACGTTGGTTCACATTTCATTCATGGTGCTTTCCATAAAATGCTTGCTAATTACGATGTCAACCATAGAATTGCATCTCCCTATCACCCTCAGTCCAGTGGTCAAGTAGAGCTAAGCAATAGAGAGATCAAACTAATTCTGCAAAAGACTGTCAACAGGTCTAGAAAGAATTGGTCTAAGAAGCTCGATGATGCATTGTGGGCTTATAGAACTGCCTATAAGAATCCCATGGGCATGTCTCCGTACAAAATGGTGTACGGTAAAGCATGTCATTTACCTCTTGAGCTAGAGCATAAGCCTTATTGGGAAATCAAAGAGCTCAACTTTGATTTCAAACTTGCTGGTGAGAAGAGGTTATTTGATATTAGCTCGCTTGATGAATGGAGAACTCAGGCATATGAGAATGCCAAATTGTTCAAAGAAAAGGTTAAGAGGTGGCATGATAAAAGGATACAAAAGCATGAGTTCAATGTAGGTGATTATGTCTTGCTATATAATTCTCGTTTAAGATTTTTTGCAGGCAAGCTTCACTCTAAATGGGAAGGTTCCTATATTGTTGAGGAAGTATATCGTTCCGGTGCTATGAAGATCAACAACACGGACGGTAATTGTCCAAGCGTGGTAAATGGGCAGAGAATCAAGCATTATATCTCACGTACTCCCATAAATGTTGAAAGCAATATTATCAATACCATAACTCCGGAGGAGTACCTAAGGGATATTTATCAGCCTATTTCAGACTCCGAAAATGAAGAGGTATGTGTTTCGTAAGTAAACAGACTCCAAAAATTTTCCATTAGGAATTTTTCTCCGTTTTGGAATATTTCAAAGAATAGAAAAATTTGAAGTAGTCCGGAAAGCGCACGAGGAGGCGATAAGCCTGCGAGGCGCGGGCCACCCCCTGGTCGCGCCTGGGAGGCTTGTGGCCACCTCGTGTGCCTCCAGGACTCCGTTTCTGTGCGGAGTACCCCTTCTGGTCTGGAAAAATCATTATATATTATCCAAAAAGGTCTGACCCTCGTATCACGCAAATTTCCTCTGTTTTTGTTTCGATCTTGTTTCTGTTGCAGATCTAGATCGCTATGACGTCCCCAAAAGCCCCGAATGACAAGATCTTCGAGAAGGTCATCAATCCCTACCTCTCGGGAGTGCTGCAACACCCTCAATCTATCAAGATGCGTGAGGGGATGTTGCACATCCATGATGTTGAGGGGCCCAAGAAGACCGGAGGCCTGGAGGCGAGGCTCGAAGCAATGGAGCAACAGGTCTTCAAGTGCCAAGGGATGGTGGAGCATGGACTCAACGCCAACCACATGATGATCACGGAGTTCACCACCAAGCACAGGATCGATGCCAATGACATTGGGAAGCACCTCTCCAGGCTCTATGACAGGATTGATCACCTCCAAGCCCAGATCTATGACCTGCAGAACCAAAACTGTGAGTATTAGATTTAAATCAATACGGTTGGCTACAGATTTGAGGATTCCAGAGACTCGTTCATCTTTCCATGATGGAGCACCTATGCCTTGGAAGACGGAGGATCAAACCCATGTTGCATCAACTCCACCACCATCACCTCCATGGGAAGACAACTAAGCATGGGTATGGGAAATCCCCTTGGCTTGTGCCAAGCTTGGGGGAGTTGCCCCGGTATCGTATCACCATCACATCTTTTGCCTTTACCTTTGTTTTAGTTTGTTCCTTTTCAGTTTTCTCTTTCTCTAGTAGAATAAAGGTCTTAGTGTTTTAGGCTTGAGTTTTGCTTTATGTCACCCCCGATGTATTCGAGCTCGTGAGCCATATAATAAAGAGTGTCTTAGTTGAAGGGCCTTGCCTCATGCCATGATCAAAAGATTGAGAAAAGAACAAAGGCATGAAAGATCATGCAATGATCTTATGGGAAGTGATGGCTTCACATATAAAAAGAATGATGATTGAAACTTGTTGAGGGTAGACAAACATAGACCTTGGTCATTGTTGCAATTAATAGGAAGTGATAAAGAAGGAGAGGTTCACATATAAATATATCATCTTTGACACCATCTATGATTGTGAACACTCACTACACTAATACATTCTTAGGAGTGGATGTTGGACAAGGAAGACAACATAATGAATTGTGTTTGCTTGGTTCCGTATAATGTTATATGATTAGAGATCCCTTAGCATGTGACGATTGCTTCCACCTCATATTAGCCAAAACTCCCACACCAAGTAGAGATACTACTTGTGCATCCACAAACCTTCAATCCAGTTTTGCCATGAGAGTCCACCATACCTACCTATGGATTGAATAAGATCCCTCAAGTAAGTTGTCATCGGTGCAAGCAATAAAAATTTCTCCCAAATATGTATGATCTATTAGTGTGTGGAAAATAAGCTTTGTATGAACCTATGATGAGGAAAATAAGCTTTGTATGAACCTATACTGGGCCGAAGAAGTGCGAGAAGGGCGCCAGCAGGTGGCCACAAGCCTCCTAGGCGCAGCCACCCCCCTGGCCGCGCCTAGGGGGCTTGTGAGCTCCCTGCTGGCCCACTGGCCCCCCTCTTTTGCTACAAGAAGGGTTTCGGTTTGAAAAAAAATCGAGAGGAGGCTTTTCGGAGGATTCGCCGCTGCCACGAGGCGGAACTTGAGTAGAACCAATCTAGAGCTCCGGCAGGACGATCCTGTCGGGGAAACTTCCCTCCCAGAGGGGGAAATCGTCGCCATCGTCATCACCAACACTCCTCTCATCGGAGGGGACTCATCACCATCAACATCTCCATCAACACCATCTCATCTCCAAACCCTAGTTCATCTCTTGTAACCAATCTCCGTCTCGCGACTCCGATTGGTACTTGTAAGGTTGCTAGTAGTGTTAATTACTCTCTGTAGTTGATGCTAGTTGGATTGCTTGGTGGAAGAGTTTATATTCAGATCTTTGATGCTACTCATAACTTCTCTGGTCATGAATATGATTATGCTTTGTGAGTAGTTACTTTTGTTCCTGAGGACATGGGATAAGTCATGCTATAAGTAGTCATGTGAATTTGGTATTCGTTCGATATTTTGATGTGTTGTATGTTGTTTTTCCTCTAGTGGTGTTATGTGAATGTCGACTACATAACACTTTACCAATATTTGGGCCTAGAGGAAGGCATTGGGAAGTAGTAAGTAGATGATGAGTTGCTAGAGTGACAGAAGCTTAAACCCTAATTTATGCGTTGCTTCGTAAGGGGCTGATTTGGATCCACTAGTTTAATGCTATGTTTAGACTTTGTCTTAATTCTTCTTTCGTAGTTGTGGATGCTTGCGAGAGGGGTTAATCATAAGTGGGATGCTTGTCCAAGTAAGGGCAGTACCCAAGCGCCGGTCCACCCACATATCAAACTATCAAAGTAACGAACGCGAATCATATGAACATGATGAAATCTAGCATGACAGAAATTCCCGTGTGTCCTCGGGAGCGTTTTTCCTCCTATAAGACTTTGTCCAGGCTTGTCCCTTGCTACAAAAGGGATTGGGCCACTTTGCTGCACCGTTGCTACTTTTGTTACTTGCTACTTGCTACGAATCATCTCACCATAGAACTACTTGTTACCGATTATTTCAGTGCTTGCAGATTTTACCTTACTGAAAACTACTTGTCAGATCCTTCTGCTCCTAGTTGGGTTCCACACTCTTACTTATCGAAAGGACTACGATAGATCCCCTTTACTTGTGGGTCATCAATGTCTCCTGCACCAAATCAGCAGGAACGTCCACGTCTACGTCGATGACATTGTCGTCAAGTCCAAGAAGCACTTTAGCCTCCTCGACGATCTTTGGGAGACCTTCGCCAAACCTGCGCGAGTACAAGATCCGGTCAACCCGGAGAAGTGCGTCTTTGGCTTGCCGGCCGGTCAGCTCCTGGGCTTCTCATGTCCGCATGCGGCATCGTAGCGAACCTGGAAAGGATCAAAGCCATCGAGTGCATGGCCAAGCCGGGTCGACTCCTCGACGTCCAGAAGTTCGCCGACTGCTTGGGCTCCCTGAGCCGGTTTGTTAGCCGGTTTGGCGGGAAGGCATTGCCCCTCTACTAGGTCATGAAGAAGACGACCAAATTCGAGTGGACTGACCAGGCGGACGAAACTTTCTGTGACCTCAAGCGCGCCCTCTCCAATGCGCCCGTCTTGGCCACGTCGTCTGAGAAGGATTCCATACTCCCATACATCGCGGATACCACGCATGCGGTCTGCATTGTCCTGGTGGTGGAGCGGCCGGAGGAGGGCAGGGCGCTACCGGTTCAGCGTTTTATCTACTATTTAAGCGAAGTCCTCTCCGCCTCCAAGCAAAACTACCACCACTAGCAGAAGATGTGCTACGGCTTATACTTTGTTGCCAAGAAGCCCAAGCAATACTTCTAGGAGCATACCATCACGATGGTGACCACAACTCCGCTTTCAAAGATGATGGGCAATCGGGACGCCACCGGCCGGATCGCCAAGTGGACCACAACTCCATGTCTGACCACGACATCCAGTACTAGGCGCCCACGACCATCAAATCCTATGTGGTGGCTGACTTACCCGTCGACTGGGCTGAGACCCAGTTCATGTCGCCGCCTCCAGATTCCACACATTGGCACATGCACTTCAAAGGCTCCAAGATGCGAACCGGCTTGGGAGCCACCATCGTCCTGTCATCCCCGAAAGGGGATCAACTCAAGTATACCCTGCAAATCCACTTTGCCGCCTCCAACAATGTGGCCGAGTACGAGGCGCTCGTCCACAACCTCTAGCTCGCAAAGGAGATTGGCATCCGAAGAATCCTGTGCTTTGGCGACTCGGATCTCATGGTGCAGCAGGTCTCTGGTGAATGGGATGCGAGGGACGCCAACATGGCCATCTACCACTTCCTCATCCAACAGCTCACCGACTTCTTCGAGGGCTGTGATGTGACAGCCCAATGCCGACGTTCGAGAAGATTCCCCTTTTTCTTTCCGTTTCCTTCGTGTGTCGATTTTTTATTTGTCGCGTCATCATCGCATCATGCACATCATCTGCATTGCATCGGCATCTCCGTTGCCGCCAGTTTTCAAACTTGCACTCGTTAGTAGTTGCCGGTTCGCGTCGTTGTCTGTTCTGAGCCCGACGGCACTCGCACGCGCCCGCGGCATCGTTCGAAACCCTGTGTTTAAAAGTGTGTGTTAAAGTTTCTCTCATCGAGATGAAACTTGGCATGCGGTCGTAATTTGTTTTAGTGAAACCGCCTGTCGAATTTCGTCGCGATCGGAGTTCGTATGGTACCCGTACGGTCGTCCGTAGCGGCACCGTCTTCGGTCTACCGTCAGACGTCTGTCGGTGTTTTAAAAATCGTTGCCGCGCCGCCCATTTCCCCTCTCATCTCCGGATATCCCCTCTACACGGCCGCGTAACCATACCTGCGTTCGGAATCGTCCGAATCCGACCGCACGGTTGGATCCGAAACGAAATTCCGGCTAACCTAGTCCACCCGTTTGTCTATATATACCCCTCCTATTTTTTTAGACAGCCTACCACTCTCTCCTCCTCGTTTTCCATGCAGCCCCCACCAAACCCTAGCCTCCCACCTCTCTCTCCTCCCCCACAGCCGCCGGGCCTGCCCGAGCCCGCGCGCGGCCCGCCCGAAGCCCATCCGGCCGCCGCCCCATTCTCCCTACCCGAGCCTCCTCCTCCCGAGCTCCCCCATGGCGCCGTGCACCCGCGTCGATTCCTTCTCCTCCTCCCGTGGCCAGCTCCTCCTCCCGTACTCCGACGTCGCCGGAGCCCACCAGCCCTCGCCGGAGCGCGCCTGCCCGGATGCGCCACCGCCATCTCCAGCGAGCCGCTTCCCCGTCCGGAGTCCTCGACGCCGCCCCCAAGCTCCGTCCGCCGCGGTAGCGCCTTCCCGGGGGCCAGATCCGGCGAGCCCCCACCGCTTCCGGCCAGATCCAGTCGACCCCCACCGTCGCTCGCTACTTCCCCGCCGTTCCCGTCGCCGGCAGGTGCCGCCGCCAGTAGCCTGGGCGAGGAACCGACGAGGGGAGCAGCGCTCGCCCCGCGTTGACCTCGCGTCGCTCGCTCCCCCACGCGGGATCCCAGTGCGCTCCCCCAGCCGGCCTAGTGCCAGGCACCCGAGCCGCCGGCCCAGCTCCACAGCGCCTCGGCCCACCAGCCGCAACAGCCCAGCTCGCCTCCTCCCGCTCCCATGTCTCGCCCCGGCCCATCAGCTCCTCCCTCCAACCGGCCCAGGAGGCTCCCCCCAAGGTGAGCCCGAGCTCTATCCCCCGCCTTGCATTTTTTTGTTTTTTTTGTTTATCTTGCGTCCCTGTCGGCCCATTTAGCATTTTAGGTTTTATTTCGGTTTAGTTAATTCCAGTAAATAGTCGTATATTGCAACACCCGTAGTTTATTATCCGTAAGTCGGATCGAGACGTGCAATATATGTATTTGGTGTAGAATTTCGCGTAGCAACCGAATAGTTAGCATGCGTATTTGTTTGATGTACTTTAGCATGCCTAACGCCTAGTTTAGCGTGCTGTCCTATTATGTTTGTGTCCCGTTATATTTTTCGTGCGTGTCCGGATAGCCCGTATGCCTTAGATAAAATGTCCATGTTTTAGGGACCATTTTCCATGTATTTTAGAGCGGTCATTTGTATTTTTACGTGTAGGGATTTGCCTGTAGTTTATTTTCCCGTGTATAGGTTATTTTCTCGCATTTTTCGTGTGGTATTATTTTGTTGTGCAACCCCACATATTTTATATGTTTCCGGGGTAGAAAAATCCCATGGATTTTTCTGTGCAATTAGTTTTAGCTTTCGAGTAAGTTAGTTCGCGAGATATTTTGCTAAGTTGCCCTTTTGTTTAATTCGTAGGATTTATTCCGTGCCTCGTTTGAATTAGTTGTCAACTAGGGAGTTGATCTTGGATGTTTTGTTTAGCCCCTGGTATTTTTTGTTGCAATAGAAATGCATGTTTAGCTGTTGTTTGCTTGCTCTTAAGTTGCTAGAAATAGTGCTGTTTTAGAGGAGCTGAAATATTTCTAAGTCTGGAATCTGTTATATTTTGTTGCTGTCTTGTATTGCTTGTGTCTTTTGATCTGTAGCTCTTTTGAGGTTTGTCCAATGGAGTTAGTTGTAGCCCTTGTGTTTCTCCAGCATGCTGTAAATTTTCATGCCATTTGGAGTCCTGTAGCTATAGGTTTTGCTGCTGTCAATATAGCTTCAGATCGAAAACTGCAGTTTCATGAGGTGTAATTTTCACTAAGTCTGAAATAGAGTGTGGGATGCCATTTTGTGACTTCTTTTCCTAGTGTTCCTTGCTGCCATGCTAGATGATGTTAGTTGTTTGTAGTAGTGCTTCTTGCCCTCTTCCGTGCCATGCCTTGCTTGAGCTTATCGGAGTTGTGTAGCCGAAGTTGTGAGGCGTAGAAAATGCTATGTGGCTGATTTTGGCAGATTGTAGGGATATCTTGTTTTGCTCGTAGTTTTTGAACCGTGGCTCTGATTTGATCGTGACCTACATGAAACTTGCTTAGAATCTCGTGTAGATTCATTTTCTCTTGCTGTTTGTATGGTTAGAAGTGCTCGTGACCGCCGTTGCACACATATTGCATTCATACCATCATATCTTGCGGTGCTTGTATCTTTTGAACCGTAGCTCCGTTGGAGATGTTATTTATGTGTGGGTTGCTTGAAATGACGCATAGAATCACGTGAACCTATTTGTTTTGCTGTTTAACAACTAATTGAATGTGTTAATTCAGATCTGGACAGAATTGTAAATTAACATGTGAGGTCGTCCCGGAGATGCTATATGTCGTTTCCGACCTCATTTATAATGTCTAGATAGGTAGTTTAATTTCCGCTTCACCTCTTGCATGTTTGACAACATTAATATTGCCGTGTAAATAACCGGGAGTGAACTAAATAATCCATATGTGGAGTTTCGTCAATATGCAACTCGTTGCATATTGAACTTCACTTAATGTGTAGTTTTGATTGTGTGGAATGGTCATGCCGTGACTTGCATGTATTGAGCTGCTCATGCATCATTTGTGTTGTGCATTGTGTGGTGAATTTCGTGTGTTGATTTGTGTTTCCGGTTTGCTTCGTCTCGATAGAGTTCCGCAGCGTGCCGGATTGTGAGGACCCGTTCGACTACGTCGGTTCGTCTGCTTCACGGAGGCATTCTTCTTCCAAGCAGGATCTCAGGCAAGATGACCAGTTCCCCAGATACCATTACTATCATTGCCATGCTAGTTTTATCGCTTCTATCGAGTATGTCTCGTTGCCTACCACATGTTAAAAATCAGCCTCTCAACAATGCCATGAAACCTTCAACCTGTTCGACCTAGCAAACCACTGATTGGCTATGTTACCGCTTGCTTAACCCTGTTGATAGCGTTGCTAGTTGCAGGTGCAGTTGCTTCCATGTGAAAGCATGGGTTCCTTGTTATATCACCCTATTAAATGCTATTTAACTTGATGCACCTATATACTCGGTAAAAGGTGGAAGGCTCGGCCTTTCTAGCCTGGTGTTTTGTTCCACCTTTGCCCCCTTAGTTTCGGCTACCGGTGTTATGTTCCATAATTGAGCGCTCCTAACACGATCGGGGTTGTTATGGGGACCCCCTTGGTAATTCGTTTTAGATTAAAGCTGGTCTGGCAAGGCCCAACATTGGTTTTACATTTGCCCAACATAATAATTTGATAATATTGAAATGCATAGGGAGTTAGCGCTACCCGAGGAGTAATTTTACATAAACAGGAGGGGCAGTGCTGATGGTGTTGGTCCCAAACGGTCTGCCCGCGGGGCCACCGCGAGGAAACTCGAGGTTTGACACTCGTAGCTAGTTCCATCCGTCGTGTCCTGAGAACGAGATACACGGCTCCTATCGGGTTCGTCGACACGTCGGGCGGCCTTGCTGGATTAGTTTTACCTTTGACGAGATATCTTGTGCATCGGGATTTCGGTCATGCTTTGGGTAATCTCAGAGTTGAGGTTTTCCACTAGGGAATCCGACGAGATCGCGAGCTTCGTGATTGAGGATTTCTATGCGGCTTGTGGTAATTTCTGATGGACTAGTTGGAGCACCCCTGCAGGGTTAAATCTTTCGGAAAGCCATGCCCACGGTTATGTGGCAATGTGGAAACTTTGTTTAACACTGGTTCTAGATAACTTGAAGTTAACTTAATTAAAATATGCCAACTGTGTGCGTAACCGTGACTGTCTCTTTCGTGAGTTCTTCCTCCGATCGAGGACACGGTGCGGTTATGTCTGACGTAGGTAGGTGTTCAGGATCATTCATTTGATCATCAGTAATTCACGTCCGTTATGCGTAGATTTTCCCCCTCTTATTTCTTGTACTCGTAAGTTAGCCACTAAATATATGCTTAGGCGCTGCTGCAACCTCACCACTTAACCATGCCTCACCCATTAAGCTTTGCTAGTCTTGATACCTTTGGAAATGAGATTGCTGAGTCCCCTGTGGCTCACAGATTACTACAACACCAGTTGCAAGTACAGGTGAAGGTTACTTGACGCGAGCGTGTTGATTGTTCATTTGGAGTTGCTTGTTCTTCTTCTTCTTCATCTATCTAGGATGGGTTCCAGGCTGGCAGCCTGGGATAGCAAGGATGGACGGCGTTCTTCTTTTGTCGGTTGTTTTCGTCCGTAGTCGGACCCTGCTCTTACTCTTGATGAGTATGTAATGTACTGATGTGACTCTGATGTAGCTTGTGGCGAGTGTAAGCCAATTCTATATATACCTCATCTTTTCAGTACATGTACTTGTAACGATATCCATTCTTGCGACACGACGAGATGCGCTTCTATCCCGGACGAGGCCTTCGTGCCAAATTGAGGATAGGGTCGCATCTTGGGCGTGACAAGTTGGTATCAGAGCCGTACCGACCTAGGAGCCCCCTTGATTGATCGAACTTGGCCGAGTCGAGTCTAGTGAAAAACTATTTGAGTCTAGTTATATATCGGAGAGTAGGATTCTTTTTTCTCCTTTTCTATGATCTGGTGAGGAATCTTGACGTAATAATTTACTCTACTCCTCTTCCCACTCAATTTATTTTAGGATCACGCGGATATTCTTGGAATCTATATGATGTGACGGAGTCCTGTCTTGGTGCCTCCTGTCTGACTTGATTTTCTTTCGGGGAGTTGAGCTCCAGGGGATTCTTGAGCACATCGTTATCATTCAGATTTCTTAGTATCTCAAAACGAAGGATGTTCGTAATTGCTTCAATACTAGTAGTGGCGAGATAACCCCGATGTCCCCAGTACTGGTGAAGATTGTTCGGGAGTACTGCCATACTTTGTATCGTTGTGATCACGAGGGTCTGTTGTAGATGAAGGTCCGAGATTCTGGTCGTGTGTTGACGGATGTGATACAAGTGACGGGTTAGTATATAGGAGTTGTGTGATATTACTCCTTGTATCCGTGTACCAGATTGCATGACCAGATATTTCGGGAATTCATAGGTGGGAATTCATGTAGTTACTTATAGGACAATCTTCCAACAAATGCATGATGTTAGGTTGGGGTTCGACATCTAGTGGATTCGTTTGTTCATGTTCGACTTACAGCGGTACACGTTGTGTCTTAAAGAGTCCCAGCTTGCTACGACTCGGGGACGCTTCGTATGTCGGGTGCACTGCCTTGCACTTGATGGCTACTGTAAAATCGAGCCCGTGCGATCCTGTCTACGAAAATATCAGACGAAATCTTTCTCATGAGTTTGTTCTGGCTTGTTTCATAAGCCGCACCCTTTGTTTTGTTGAATGTGGTAATTCGTGTTGCTTCGATGTCAAGTGGTGATTTCAGATCTTTCCTAAGAGGTGTTCTCATAATTTTTTTATGTGAATGCTAATCCTTTTGCTCAATCAATTGTCTCATCAATTTTGTCAACTGGGGTCGTCATGTTAATTCTTTTCCAACCGGTGTGTTTCTCTCCAAGTAAATTAAATCCTCTCCAATTTTGCAAGATCATTCTCTCACTTTATTCCGGAGTTCATCTCACCCGTCCCAAGTTGTCTTTGTTTTTCCCCGCCCTCCCGCCCTTTTTCTTCAGTGATTCAATTTTCATCCAAGTGCCTTCATATTAAGTGATGCTTCCGCTATCTCTTCTTCCTTTTCTAGCCGGTGATTCGTTGTGAAGATTCTCAGGAGCTTCATGTTCATCTTTGTTCATTCTTGTCATCCTTGCCGGTGAATTTAATTCAGTTGTCCCTGTTCATCATATCCTAATTATCCTTGTAATTATTTTTCATGTTGGAGATTCTTTCAGCCTATTTTGGTTATTCATTCCTCTCTTTTCATCCGGAGTGTTGAAGATATCTCGGAAGTTTCGTGTTTTCAATTCTTTTAGTTATTTTGGGGTGCTAACCTCATCTAGTTTTCTTATTCCGGTGCAATATCTCTCGTTTTAGCAATTGTTTCAACGGTGATTTCCTTTGAGTGGGCCCATAACCCACAGGTTTTTCCCAGGATCTTACCTGGCTCTTTAATCTTTTCCGGAGATCCTTAATTCTTTTCAATTATGACGTAAGTATGAATTTCATCAGTCATATTCCTTCTTCAAGATCAATTTGAATTAATTCTCTTATTTGGCTCAACCTTGCATCCTTCTTTATTCCGGAGTGTCTCATTAATTCTTGGTGGTGTTCTCCTCCTCATTCTCAGCTTGCTATCCGAAGGAGCGTTTCTCTCAAATGTTGGTTCATTTCTTCCAGATTCAACATTCAGCTTGGTGTCGTCATCTTAATTGTTCCAATCATGAGTAATCCCTTTCTTGCTATCCGGTGCATTTCTAAGTTGTTTTTATTTCTCGATCCTCCGAAGGCCATCATTTCAGAAGACTTATTCGTTCTCAGCTTTCAGCTTTCGTTCTCTAATTCTTCTCAATTGTTGCCTCTTCGTTCGTCTCTCGATTATTCCGGTGCCTTATTCAAGTTTTCTGTTAGGTGGATCATGATCTCTTCATTCTCATGTGTCTCCATTAATTCTTGGTATCCCCATCCAATTGTGAATTCTTACCAGTGCTTCCTTCGTTTATGCTTGATGTGGTGCATATCTATCTCTCTCTTCAAGTTTCCTTCAAGAAGAATAAGTTGTGTGCTAAATCCGTTGCTTGTCATCAATTTAACTTGGTGAAGGATTAGCATAACATAATTCTTATTCTTGTTCTTCCTTCTTTCAAGAGTTTTCAATTCTTCTTCCGGAGTGGCTCATGATATCGATTCTTTTCTCGTGTGGTTATCTTTATTTTCCGGAGGTCCAAGTTCTATCAAGTTTCTCTCCGTGAGGCTTCATCTAAATATTGACAAGGTCATACTCTTATTCTTTTCTGGCTTCTTATTTTTGCATCATTCATTTATATACGGAGGTCCTTCTTGGTGGTTCATCAAGGATGTGATTCATTCTCATGTGTTCTTCAAGATTCCTGTTGGAATACCTCAAGTATTCTTTCTCTTCCATTTTCAGTGCATTTGTTCTTCCGTTATCCTTTGAGGTGGTATTATAGCATTCTTGTTAGTGTAGGAGCCTCGAAGAGATTTCCTTTCAAGAATGAGATAATTAAATCCACCAATCCTTTGATCATGAGATTATTCTTAACCCATGATTTCTTCATTGAGCTATCTTGGTTTGGATTTCACCTAAAGCTTTTCCCATGGATTGTGCTATCATGGTGCTTGTCATTAATCCAAGTTCTCAATGTATCCTCTTGGTGTAAGAATTGTTCATATCTAGTTTCTCTCAAACAATGCTTGTTCTGTTAGTGGCTGGTTGTCACTTCATTAGTTTGAAAGGTTTCCATAAGCCCACTACTATCTTGTTCTTTTCGTTGTTGTTTTTCCAACAACTCCGTTCAATTCTTCGTGCAAGGCTGCTTGCCAAGTTCATTGTAGATAGTAGTTGTCATTTTTTCTCTTCATTCTCTTCTTCCGTATGAGCTAGTTCATATTCTCTTGTTCCGGAGGCATTGTGATGTTGCTCTTTTGGGTCTATTATGTTGTTCTACCAAGATCATGGTGTTCCCTTGCTCTATTTAGTTGTTTGTTATGAATATTGTCTATTTCTCCCATCTTTTCGAATTTTTTGTCCCATTTTCCTACAGAAGTGCTGCCGAAATTTTCCGTGAACTCTGGCTTCTTTCTCATGTCATTCCTCATCTCCTTACAACCTTCAAGGATCGTTGGTTTCACTCGTTTGTGAAGAAGCGACTAAATTTTACCTTGTTCTTTCTCATTCTCTCCCCCTTTCATTCTTGGATCTCGGGGCGAGATCCTCTTGTAGTGTAGGAGAGTTGTGACAGCCCGATGCCGACGTTCCAGAAGATTCCCCTTTTTCTTTACGTTTCCTTTGTGTGTCTATTTTTTATTTGTCGCGTCATCATCGCATCATGCACATCATCTGCATTGCATCGGCATCTCCATTGCCGCCAGTTTTCAAACTTGCATTCGTTAGTAGTTGCCGGTTCGCGTCGTTGTCCGTTTTGAGCCCGACCGCACTCGCACGCGCCCGCGGCATCGTTCGAAACCCTGCGTTTAAAAGTGTGCGTTAAAGTTTCTCTGATCGAGATGAAACTTGGCATGCGGTCGTAATTTGTTTTAGTGAAACCGCCTGTCGAATTTCGTCGCGATCGGAGTTCGTATGGTACCCGAACGGTCGTCCGTAGCGGCACCGTCTTCGGTCTACCGTCGGACGTCTATCGGTGTTTTAAAAATCGTTGCCGCACCGCCCATTTCCCCTCTCATCTCCGGATATCCCCTCTACACGGCCGCGTACCCATACCTGCGTTCGGAATCGTCCGAATCCGGCCGCACGGTTGGATCCGGAACGAATTTCCGGCTAACCTTGCCCCCCCGTTTGTCTATATATACCCCTCCTATTTTTTTAGACAACCTACCACTCTCTCCTCCTCGTTTTCCGTGCAGCCCCCACCAAACCCTAGCCTTCCACCTCTCTCTCCTCCCCCATAGCCGCCGGGCCTGCCCGAGCCCGCGCGCGGCCCGCCCGAACCCCATCCGGCCGCCGCCCCATTCTCCCTCCCCGAGCCTCCTCCTCCCGAGCTCCCCCATGGCGCCGTGCACCCGCGCCGATTCCTTCTCCTCCTCCCGTGGCCAGCTCCTCCTCCCGTACTGCGACGTCGCCGGAGCCCACCAGCCCTTGCCGGAGCGCGCCTGCCCGGATGCGCCACCGCCATCTCCAGCGAGCCACTTCCCCGCCCGGAGTCCTCGACGCCACCCCCAAGCTCTGTCCGCCGCGGTAGCGCCTTCCCCGGGGCCAGATCCGCCCGGATCCGGCGAGCCCCCACCGCTTCCGGCCAGATCAGGTCGACCCCCATCGTCGCTCGCTACTTCCCCGCCGTTCCCGTCGCCGGCAGGTGCCGCCGCCAGTAGCCTGGGCGAGGAACCGACGAGGGGAGCAGCGCTCGCCCCGCGTTGACCTCTCGTCGCTCGCTCCCCCACGCGGGCTCCCAGTACGCTCCCCCAGCCGGCCCAGTGCCAGGCACCCGAGCCGCCGGCCCAGCTCCATAGCGCCTCGGCCCACAAGCCGCAGCAGCCCAGCTCGCCTCCTCCCGCTGGCATGTCTCTCCCCGGCCCATCAGCTCCTCCCTCCAACCGGCCCAGGAGGCTCCCCCCAAGGTGAGCCCGAGCTCTATCCCCCGCCTTGCATTTTTTTTGTTTTGTTTTGTTTATCTTGCATCCCTGTCGGCCCATTTAGCATTTTAGGTTTTATTTCGGTTTAGTTAATTCCAGTAAATAGTCGTATATTGCAACACCCGTAGTTTATTATCCGTAAGTCGGATCGAGACGTGCAATATATGTATTTGGTGTAGAATTTCGCGTAGCATCTGAATAGTTAACATGCGTATTTGTTTGATGTACTTTAGCGTGCCTAACGCCTAGTTTAGCGTGCTGTCCTATTACGTTTGCGTCCCGTTATATTTTTCGTGCGTGTCCGGATAGCCCGTATGCCTTAGATAAAATGTCCATGTTTTAGGGACCATTTTTCCATGTATTTTAGAGCGGTCATTTGTATTTTTACGTGTAGGGATTTGTCGGTAGTTTATTTTCCCGTGTATAGGTTATTTTCTCGCATTTTTCGTGTGGTATTATTTTGTTGTGCAACCCCACATATTTTATAAGTTTCTGGGATAGGATTTTTCTGGGCAATTAGTTTTAGCTTTCGAGTAAGTTAGTTCGCGAGATATTTTGCTAAGTTGCCCTTCTGTTTAATTCGTAGGATTTATTTCGTGCCTCGTTTGAATTAGTTGTCAACTAGGGAGTTGATCTTGGATGTTTTGTTTAGCCCCTGGTATTTTTTGTTGCAATAGAAATGCATGTTTAGGTGTTGTTTGCTTGCTCTCAAGCTGCTATAAATAGTGCTGTTTTAGAGGAGCTGAAATATTTCTAAGTCTGGAATCTGTTATATTTTGTTGCTGTCTTGTATTGCTTGTGTCTTTTGATCTGTAGCTCTTTTGAGATTGGTCCAATGGAGTTAGTTGTAGCCCTTGTGTTTCTCCAGCATGCTTTAAATTTTCATGCCATTTGGAGTCCTGTAGCTATAGGTTTTGCTGCTGTCAATATAGCTTCAGATCAAAAACTGCACTTTCATGAGGTGTAATTTTCACAAAGTCTGAAATAGAGTGTGGGATGCCATTTTGTGACTTCTTTTCCTAGTGTTCCTTGCTGCCATGCTAGATGATGTTAGTTGTTTGTAGTAGTGCTTCTTGCCCTCTTCCGTGCCATGCCTTGCTTGAGCTTATCGGAGTTGTGTAGCCGAAGTTGTGAGGTGTAGAAAATGCTATGTGGCTGATTTTGGCAGATTGTAGGGATATCTTGTTTTGCTCGTAGTTTTTGAACCGTAGCTCTGATTTGATCGTGACCTACATGAAACTTGCTTAGGATCTCGTGTAGATTCATTTTATTTTGCTTTTTGTATGGTTAGAAGTGCTCGTGACCGCCGTTGCACACATATTGCATTCATGCCATCATATCTTGCGGTGCTTGTATCTTTTGAACCGTAGCTCCGTTGGAGATGTTCTTTATTTGTAGATTGCTTGAAATGACGCGTAGAATCACGTGAACCTATTTGTTTTTCTGTTTAACAACTAATTGAATGTGTTAATTCAGATCTGGACAGAATTGTAAATTAACATGTGAGGTCGTCCCGGAGATGCTATATGTCGTTTCCGACCTCATTTAAAATGTCTAGATAGGTAGTTTAATTTCCGCTTCACCTCTTGCATGTTTGACAACATTAATATTGCCGTGTAAATAACTGGGAGTGAACTAAATAATCCATATGTGGAGTTTCGTCAATATGCAACTCGTTGCATATTGAACTTCACTTAATGTGTAGTTTTGATTGTGTGGAATGGTCATGCCGTGACTTGCATATATTCAGCTGCTCATGCATCATTTGTGTTGTGCATCGTGTGGTGAATTTCGTGTGTTGATTTGTGTTTCCGGTTTGCTTCGTCTCGATAGAGTTCCGCAGCGTGCCGGATTGTGAGGACCCGTTCGACTACATCGGTTCGTCTGCTTCACGGAGGCATTCTTCTTCCAAGCGGGATCTCAGGCAAGATGACCAGTTCCCCATATACCATTACTATCATTGCCATGCTAGTTTTATCGCTTCTATCGAGTATGTCTCGTTGCCTACCACATGTTAAAAATCAGCCTCTCAACAATGCCATGAAACCTTCAACCTCTTCGACCTAGCAAACCACGGATTGGCTATGTTACTGCTTGCTTAACCCTGTTGATAGCGTTGCTAGTTGCAGGTGCAGTTGCTTCCATGTGAAAGCATGGGTTCCTTGTTATATCACCCTATTAAATGCTATTTAACTTGATGCACCTATATACTCGGTAAAAGGTGGAAGGCTCGGCCTTTCTAGCCTGGTGTTTTGTTCCACCTTTGCCCCCTTAGTTTCCGCTACCGGTGTTATGTTCCATAATTGAGCGCTCCTAACACGATCGGGGTTGTTATGGGACCCCCTTGGTAATTCGTTTTAGATTAAAGCTGGTCTGGCAAGGCCCAACATTGGTTTTACATTTGCCCAACATAATAATTTGATAATATTGAAATGCATAGGGAGTTAGCGCTACCCGAGGAGTAATTTTACATAAACAGGAGGGGTCAGTGCTGATGGTGTTGGTCCCAAACGTTCTGCCTGCGGGGCTACCGCGAGGAAACTCGAGGTTTGGCACTCATAGCTAGTTCCATCCGTTGGGTCCTGAGAACGAGATACGCGGCTCCTATCGGCTTCGTCGACACGTCGGGCTGCCTTGCTGGATTAGTTTTACCTTTGACGAGATATCTTGTGCATCGGGATTCCGGTGATGCTTTGGGTAATCTCAGAGTTGAGGTTTTCCACTAGGGAATCCGACGAGATCGCGAGCTTCGTGATTGAGGATTTCTATGCGGCTTGTGGTAATTTGTGATGGACTAGTTGGAGCACCCCTGGAGGGTTAAATCTTTCGGAAAGCCGTGCCTGCGGTTATGTGGCAACGTGGAAACTTTGTTTAACACTGGTTCTAGATAACTTGAAGTTAACTTAATTAAAATATGCCAACTGTGTGCGTAACCATGACTGTCTCTTTCGTGAGTTCTTCCTCCGTCGAGGACACGGTGGGGTTATGTCTGACGTAGGTAGGTGTTCAGGATCATTCATTTGATCATCAGTAGTTCACGTCCGTTATGGCGTAGATCTTCCCCCTCTTATTTCTTGTACTCGTAAGTTAGCCACTAAATATATGCTTAGCCGCTACTGCAACCTCACCACTTAACCATGCCTCACCCATTAAGCTTTGCTAGTCTTGATACCTTTGGAAATGAGATTGCTGAGTCCCCTGTGGCTCACAGGTTACTACAACACCAGTTGCAGGTACAGGTAAAGGTTACTTGACGCGAGCGCGTTGATTGTTCATTTGGAGTTGCTTCTTCTTCTTCTTCATCGATCTAGGATGGGTTCCAGGCCGGCAGCCTAGGATAGCAAGGATGGACGTCGTTCTTCTTTTGTCGTTTTTTTTCGTCCGTAGTCGGACCCTGATCTTACTCTCGATGATTATGTAATGTACTGATGTGACTCTGATGTAGCTTGTGGCGAGTGTAAGCCAATTCTATATATACCTCATCTTTTCAGTACATGTAGTTGTAACGATATCCATTCTTGCGACACGACGAGATGCGCTTCTATCCCTGACGAGGCCTTCGTGCCAAATTGAGGATAGGGTCGCATCTTGGGCGTGACATGTGAGTTCCATCACGTCCCCCTGAGCGGACAACGAGGCGGTGGATGGGCTGGCAAAAATCAGCTCCACCCGGAAGGCGCTCCCATCCGGCATCTCCCTCGAGAAACTTCACAAGCCTTCTCCGGAGTCGGCATCCATCTTGTTGCTCACAGATCCTTCTGGTCCCACCTCGGGCACGGGGGCTCCTACGGCTTCGCCCATGATGCCGGCTTCGGACGGGCTTGTGGCGGCCGGCTCCGGAGCCGTATGCGTGATGACACCTGATACATCTCAAACGTATCTATAATTTTTGATGGTTTCATGCTGTTATCTTGTCATCTTTGGATGTTTTATGTACCTTTTATATCTTTTTGGGACTAACTTATTAATTCAGTGCCAAGTGCCAGTTCCTAATTTTTCTGTGTTTTTGGCTCTTTTCAGATCTGATTTTGGAACGGAGTCCAAACGGAATAAAGTCCCCGAATTAAAAATTTTCCTGAACGGAAGAAGATCAGGGGGCTTGAGGGCAAAGCCAGGAGGGCTACAGGGGGCCCACAAGCCCCCCATCCACCACCAGGGGGTGGCGGTGGGCAGGCTTGTGGCCTCCCTGGCGCCCCCCTGACCTAGCTCCTTCGCCTATATATTCCCTAAAATACAGAAAAAAATCAAGGGATCCATGAAAATACTTTTCCGTCGCCGCAAGCTTCCGTTTCCGCGAGATCTCATCTGGAGACCCTTCCCTGTGCCCTGCCGGAGGGGACTTTGGAGTTGGAGGGCTTCTACATCAACATCATCGCCCCTCCAATGACTCGTGACTAGTTCACTTTGGACCTACGGGTCCGTAGTTAGTAGCTAGATGGCTTCTTCTCTCTCTTGGATCTTCAATACAAAGTTCTCCATGATCTTCATGGAGATCTATCCGATGTAATCCTATTTGGCGGTGTGTTTGTCGATATCCGATGAATTGTGGATTTGTGATCAGATTATCTATGATATATATTTGAGTCTTTGCTGATTTCTTATATGCATGATTTGATATCCTTGTAAGTCTCTCCGAGTCTTGGGTTTTGTTTGGCCAACTAGATCTATGATTCTTGCAATGGGAGAGTGCTTGGTTTTGGGTTCTTACCGCGTGGTGACCTTTCCCAGTGACAGTAGGGGGAGCAAGGCACACATTGTGTAGTTGCCATCAAGGGTAACAAGGTGGGCTTTGTCGTAGATATGAGATTGTCCATCTACATCAGGTCATCTTGCTTAAGGCGTTACTCTGTTCTTTTGGACTTAATACACTAGATGCATGCTGGATAGCGGTCGACGTGTGGAGTAATAGTAGTAGATGCAGAAAGTATAGGTGTACTTGTTTTGGACGTGATGCCTATAGATATAATCATTGCCATAGATGACCTCACGACCTTGCGCGGTTCTATCAATTGCTCGACAGTAATTTGTTCACCCACCGTCTACTTGCTTTCATGAGAGAAGCCACTAGTAAACACTACGGCCCCGAGTCTATTCACACCTATCGTTTCCACTTTTGCTTTTACTTCGCTTTGTTACTTTGTTTCTTTTAGTTCTCACTTGGCAAACAATCTATAAGGGATTGACAACCCCTTCATAGCGTTGGGAGGAAGCTTTTTGTGTTTGTGCAGGCACTTGTGATACTCCTTCACTGGATCGATACCTTGGTTCTCAAACTGAGGGAAATACTTACCACCGCTGCGCTACATCATCCTTTCCTCTTCGAGGGAACACCAACGCAAGGCTCCAAGGCCACGGGGGAAATCCTTTGCATATTTGCCTAGGAAGTTCCTTAAGGCGTAGCCGTAGCAGAAGGATTCCTGGTGCCGTAACACGCCTATTTCTGGCGCCATTGGAAGGTCTTTTGTTGCAGTAGCAACACCGGAGGACGCGTCCAATTCCGCCATGGTCCCGGGGACTGACGGTTCTGCCTGAGGGACACCGATTGGAAACCCAGGGGCTCCAACTCTCCCGGTTCCTTAGATCAAGATGGCTCTGGCTCCCGTGTTAGCCTCGGCTTGGGCCCATCCCATCCTCGCCTACCTCGTGAGTGGCGAGCTCCCTCCGGATGAAGCTGAAGCCTGGCAGATCCAACACCGGTCCATCGCCTATGCCATTGTCAACCACGAGTTGGTTCGTCGCAGCGGAACCGACGTCTTTGAGCGCTGTGTCGAATCAGAGATGGGACAAGAGATCCTTAAAGATATCCACCAGGGCGAGTGCGGACACCATGCCGCCTCAAGAACCCTGGTGGCCAAGGTCTTTTGCCATGGTTTCTACTGGCCAACGGCCCTCGAAGAAGCAAAATGCCTCGTCGACGAGTGCAAGGGATGCCAGTGCTTCAGCACGCACAGACAACTACCGGCTACGTACCTCAAAACTATCCCTCTTTCATGTCCTTTTACCTTTTGGCGGTTCGATATGGTGGGACCATTCAAGACCGCTCGAGGTGGCATACCACACCTCCTGGTGGCCGCCGACAAGTTACAAAGTGGATCGAGGCAAGACCCATCAAGAAGCTAGACGGCTCCACGATTGTTCGATTCATAAAGGACATCACCGTCCGCTACGGCGTCCCCCACAGCATCATCACCGACAACGACACCAACTTCGCCAAAGGCGCGATGGCACTTTTTTGCTCCAAGGAAGGGATTCGGCTCAACCTCGCTACGGTGGCCCACCCGTAGTCAAACGGCCAGGCAGAAAGAGCAAATGGCTTGATCCTATTCAGCATCAAGCCACGGCTGATACGTCCCAAACGTATCTATAATTTCCTGTTTGTTCCATGATCTTTTGGGTGACATCGTTATATGTTTTGCTACACCTTTATATCTTTTTACACATATTTGGACTAACCTACTAACTGAGTGCACTAAGTGCCAGTTTCTGTGTGCTGATGTCTTTTTTGCAGGATCTTTTATCCAAATTTATAGAGTCCCAAAAATCCCAAGAAAAATATATAAAAATCAGCGTGACGGAAGCTTCACGAAGCACCACGATGGGCGAGAGGGGAGCCAGGGCCTGCCCAGGAGGCCTCCCTGTGCGGCCTACGCCCTCGCCGCGCCCACAAGTTGCCTGGGTGGGGTCGGCCACCCACCTCCTCTGGTGCCCTCCTTCGGCCTATATTTACCTCTCCGATAGGAAACCCTTCCATCATATCCAGAATTGATTTCTCCATCATTTCCCAGTCACAGCGCTTCCGAGATCGGGAGCATCAGAATACTTCTTGCGGGCACCCTGCCGGAGGAAGGATTGACCTCCGGGAGCTTCTCCACCGCCATGGACGCTTCCCAGACGTGCCGTGAGTAGTCCTCCTTGGACCATGAGTCCATGACCAGTGGCTATGTGATGTATTCTCTCCAATCTTGTGCTTGAATGATTAGCCCTTGTGAGCTGCCCTACATGGTCATGGCATCTATGTCATTTTCCTGCTGTTGATATGCTTGGTTTGCTGGGATCCGATGGACTATAAGATTATGTTCAGATTGTGATGAGTTATATATTTGATTATCCTTTTATATTATGTTCTTTAGTGATTCATGCATGTTCTTCGTTGCTTTTTATTGCTTTGGCCGAGTAGTAGATTGTAACTCGAAGAGGGAGCGTTATGCATAATTGTGAGTTCATGCCCCCTGATGTCTAGCTTGAGTGACAGAAACATGAGACTTGGGGATGTGCTGTTGCCACCAGGGAGAAAACAATGGTGCTGGAGACCACAATTGCAAGTATTGTTTACCTTGCGCAAAGTTCGTTAATGCAGTTATCCGTTGTTTGAGTTTACACTTTGGGTGGCGCTCGCAACTTAATACCAGTGAATGTTCTGGATAGATATCTCAAGGTGTATGATTAGTAAGTAGATGTTGATTAATAAACGGTCTACTTGTCTCGGCGTACTGCCCATTACTTTTGAGCCTCTAACTTTCTAGTAGCATGATTAGCATTGTGGTGCATTTATAATTCTGTCAGTTGCCCAACTGTAATTTGTTTACCCATGCATAGTTGTATATCGTCTTTTGTGAGAGAGACATCACTAGTGAACATCATGTGACTTCGGTCCATATTACCACCATTGCTTACACCTCCACCATTTACTGCTTTATTTACTTTTCCATTGCAATCACTATCACTATTCCCGCTTGAGTTTTGATCCTTTGCAAACTACAAGGCCGGAGAGATTGAAAACCTCTCTGTACTCGTTGGGAGCAAAGTTATTTGTTGTGTGTGTAGGTCCACGTCTTTTGCTAGCGCCAGAGCAGCGGACACCTACTTCTTGTTCCTCGTAGTCCTGGTGGTTCAATAAACCTTACAGTCCTAGTGTAAGGGAAATCAGCCGCTCACTACATATCCACCTTCCACTTGGGGTAACCAACTAGGGGCGAGAAGTATATCCATCAACTCGTCATCAAGAAAATTTCTCGCGCCATTGCCGGGGACTCCAGTCTTCAAGCTAGGGGAGTTGCACGCTATCCTTTACCTTTGTTTTCAGTCTTGTGAGTTTGCTTTCTAGTTTTTTCTTTAGAGTCTTGTACCAAAAACCACAAAAAATTAGTTTCTTTGTTCTTGCTTGTTGGTGCTGCTATGGGTTCCACTGAAAACACCAAGTTGTGTGACTTCACTAGTCACAACAACAATGACTTTATCCAGCACTCCTATTGCTGCTCCCGCCACTAGGGCGACCTCCTATGAGATTAAACCTGCTTTACTGAACCTTGTTATTGAAGATCAATTCTCCGGTGCTGGAGATGCTGCTGCTTTGCACTTCAATAGTTATGTTGAGCTTTTTGATATGCAAAAATATAAAGAAGTAGATGGTGATATTGTTAAACTTAAGCCTTTTCCTTTCTCCTTGAGAGGAGGAGCTAAAGTGTGGCTTCAATCTTTGCCAAGGAATAGCATAGATTCTTGGGATAAGTGCAAAGATGCTTTTATTGGAAAGTATTACATGCCTACTAAGATTATCCAGTTAAGAGGTAACATTATGAATTTTAGGCAACTGGATAATGAACACGTTGCCCAAGCTTGGGAATGTATGAAATCTCTAGTTAAGAATTGCCCTACACATGGTTTGACTACTTGGATGGGTATCCAAACTTTCTATGCAGGATTGAACTTTACCTCGCGGAATCTGTTAGACTCGGCCGCGGGAGGAACCTTTATGTCAACTACAGTTGGTGCTCCCACGAAGCTATTGGATGAGATGATGACAAGTTATTCTCAATGGCACACCAAGAGAGCTCAAACAGGTAGGAAGGTAAAGTCCGTTGAGGAGATCTCCTCCCTTAATGATAAGGTTGACAAGATCATGACTTTACTTACTAAGCAAGCTCCTAATGATCCTCATGATGTTCCTTTAAATTCTTTGGTTGCTCAAGAAAGAGAGCAAGTTGATGTTAATTTTATCTCTAGGAACAACTTCAGTAATAATGCTTATAGGAGTAATTTTGGTAGCAATCCTAGACCGTTTCAATCCAACAACTACGGGAACAACAACACTTATCCTAGCACCAAAAACTCCACTTCTGAATTAGAGAGCATGCTTAAAGACTTTATCACTTCTCAAAAATCCTTCAACACGAGTGTAGTGGAGAAATTATAAAAATTAGATAGTCTCTCTTTGAAGGTAGACAACATAGCTCATGATGTGGAGATGCTTAAAATTAGAACTTCCCCCGTTGAGGAAAGGAAAACCACACCCATGAATGCTATCCAAGTCCAAATTAATGAGAACATAAGAATTCTAACCAAACTTAAGGATAGATGGGCTAGAGAAAAAGAAGAGGAAGATAGGATTAAGATCCTTCCTACACACACTACCCTTGGTACTATACAAGTTGTTGAGGATCTCAAAACTATTAGCACCCATCACATCCCTAGTCCCAGTGGACCTATTAATGGTGATGCTAATACCTCAACTTTAGGACAAGAAGGTCCTTTGAACTTAGAGACTAGCAAAAGAATGAGCTTAGATGACATCACCACCACTTTACTTAATGGTACTGATCTTGATTTTGATAATTGTAGTCTTTCCGAAGTTATCACTTTTTTGCAAAAATGGCTAAAGACCCCCACACTACTACAATCAATATTGCCTTCACCAAGCATATTACCAATGCTCTTATCAAAGCTAGGGAGGAGAAGCTCAAGCTAGAGAGTTCTATTCCTAGAAAACTAGAATATGATTGGGATCCTATGGTCAAGATTAAATTGAATAATATCTCTTGCTTTGCTTTATGTGATGTTGGAGCTAGTGCCTCCGTTATGCCCAAAAGAATGTATGATATGCTTGATTTGAAACCTTATGATCAATGTTCTTTTGGTGTTCGTCTTGTTGATTCTTCCATAAAGAAAGATTTAGGGAGAATTGATGATGTGCTTATTATTGTCAATGATAATTATGTTCCTGTTGATTTTCTTATTATGGACATTGAGTGTGATCCCTCATGTCCAATTATTTTGGGGCATCCTTTTCTCCGCACCGTTTGTGCTATCATTGACATGAAAGAAGGGACCATTAGATTCCAATTTCCCCTTAAAAAGGGAATGGAACACTTCCCTCGAAAGAACATTAAGTTACCTTATGAGTCTGTTATTCGGGCAAGTTATTTTTTGGAGTTAATAATACTTGATCTTTTTGTATCATGCCTAGCTCAAAGGCATAAAAGAAAGCGCTTGTTGGGAGGCAACCCAATTTGTTTTTACTTTAATTTTTAGTCGTCTTGATGCTTGTTACTACTGCACCAACATCATTGTATCTTTATTTTCAAGCTTTGTGCCAAGTTTTAGCCTCCGATTGCAAGAAAGTTCAAAAGTTGTGACATGCTGTCCAGAAACAGATTCTGTCTACGTGACGACAAAATTCGCGAGAAATTACCAGCTAATCTTTTTGATCTGAATATTTTTTTACAGTATGATCCATATAGTTTTCTTTCTGGCTTCTGTTCTGAGGTATTTGATTTGAGTTGCAGAAGTGCCCCAAAAAAATATTTACTACCTGCTATTCTGTTTTTCACAGATTCTGCCGCGTCTTGCGTTTTCGTTGTCTTGCAAACCTTAAGCATGCTTTTTCTTTGCAAAATCCTTTTGTTAATCTTGAGAAACAGTATCTCTTCATGAAAATATTTATTTCCAGTAGAGCATAAATCATTTTATTATGGGCACTAACCACTCTAATCAGCTTATGATGAGTTTCGTATGAAGGGAGTTTTCAAGTATGCGATGGAAGATGATGAGAGAAGATCCAGGAGTGTCAAGCGCTCAAGCTTGGGGATGCCCTCATGCACCCAAAGAAATATTAAAGGAGACTCAAGCGTCTAAGCTTGGAGATTCCCACGTGCATCCCCTTCTCCATCAACAATCATCAGTTCGTCCTTCTCCATGCTATATTTTTATCAGTTCATATGTTATGTGCTATGCTTGGAGCGTCCCGCTCTTTACTTTTTAGTTTGTTTTAGTTTTTCTTGCTGTTCATAACAAGTTGGAACCTATTCTTCTTTGTTTGGGAGAGAAACACGCTCCACTCCACCCTAGAACACAACATAGGTTTTCATGCTTATCTTTTTTGTGTGTTCTTTATCTTTTTATAGCTGTTGTCATGATTAGCTCTTAGTTTTAATGCTTTATCTTGTAAAGAACTTTTATTTAGGTTGAGTTTGGAACTCTCTTGAGTTATCATGCTTTTCTTGTTTAGAGAGTTGGCTCGTTGCACTGAGTTGTGTGTCTTGCATGAGTAGGTAATTGAGGTTGCTATTTAAGTATAGTAGTAACTTGCAATAGTTTTGAGGTATTGATTTGAGTAATGTTTGGACTATTGGTGCCAAGAGCTTGAGCCTATTAGTGATAGATGTCGTATTTTGGGAAACCCCTGTGTTTTTCAAAACAAAAAAAATAGTTGAGAACTCTAGCTACTAGATGGATCGCTAACCTCTGGAGGGGTTGGAATATATAGAGTACCCTCACGTTATCATGGGTCGAGGATGCGCAAGGATAACCAAACCCCCAAACACTCCTCCTCAGGGTGCTTGTCTCTTTGTGAATCTCCTAACTAGATAGAGAGTTACCGATAATAAGTGCATGAGTTCTTCAAACTAATGTGAGTATTCGATTGTTGGCACTTCCACCATCCATATTTTGCTAGCCTCTTCAGTATCGTGCATTGCCCTTTCTCATCTTGAGAGTTGGTGCAAACTTCGCCGGTGCATCCAAACCCTTGGCATGATATGCTCTGTCATCAAAAGCATCATTATATCTTTCCTCAAACCAGCCACCATACCTACCTATTAAGGCATTTCCATAGACTTTCTGAGATACATTGCCATGAAACATCCACCATCTCATGACTTGATCTTCATGTCATACATGCTTTTGCTTGTTCGAGGAGCCGCATGCTAGTTGGGCCTTGCGCTTATTATTGCTACATGACGCGCTAGTTCCATTGCATATCCCACTACACTGGCAGAGGCATACATTTGCACGCATCATTATAATTTACATTTGTCTTTATGTTGAGTACTTCTCATAAAGTGTGAAGATCTTCTTTTTATTATTGTAAAATATAGAGTGTTGCCCTTAAGTGAGGAAAAGATCCCAAAGAGGACAAATTAAAAGATCCCAAAAGAGGACACAAGAAAAGATCCCAAAGAGGACAAATGAGAGATAAATAGAAAGAGCCAAAGAGACCACAAAAAAATCAAAAAAGAAAGAAAAAAAAGAAATAAAAAGAGAGAAGGGGGCAACACTACTATTCCTTTGAAAGATCCACACTCGTACTCCATTGTTATATTTGTACTCCATAGAGATTATCATTCATGCATAACTATGTGGGGACCCTTACACTATAGAACTTGGCTTGTATATTCCAATGATGAGCCTCCTCAAATGAGCTCTAGGTCTCGTGAGGAAGCAAGTTGGATGCAACCCCACTAGTTCCATTGGAGAGCTTACCTTAGCTGATATGTGCATCCGTTGCATGGATATCCCTACTCCTCACATCATATCTATCATTTGGCTTTCTCTCGCCCATGGTTGTACTCATTGATGTGATCCTTTCACACCTTTTTTGTCTTCCTTCCCCGTCATTATTCTCTTTGCCATCCTAAGTGCCAACATATCTTGCTTGCGCTCATCCATTGCATGAGTGCTCAAAGTCGAAAGGGAGAGGATCATTTTGACTTGTGCCTGACTAGTGGTCTGGGGATGAGTCAAAATAAGATTCCGAAGGAGACCAAGTGTGAAGTTTTAGTAGATTGAGTTCTCAATTAAAACTATTTTTATGCCCTAAACCCATCTCCCACTTCTTGCACACAAACACCATTTGGAGACATTCGAGTCATAGACAGCGAGAACTCTTACACCTTTATGTTCTTACTTTGCCATTTTCAATACTAAATATAGACTCTTGCTTGTTATTGTCTTGACTTGAATTGCATATCTTAATTGCTTTACTTTGAAGTTCTTATATGTGTGTTAGCATGTCACCACAAAAATTATTTGTGTTATCATTTACCTACTCGAGGACGAGCAGGAATTAAGCTTGGGGATGTTGATACGTCTCAATCGTATCTATAATTTCTCTTTGTTCCAAGATCTTTTGGGTGACATTGTTATATGTTTTGCTACACTTTTATATCTTTTTACACATATTTGGACTAACCTGCTAACTCAGTGCACCCAATGCTAGTTTCTGTCTGCTGATGTCTTTTTTGCACAGACTTTTACCCAGATTTACAAAGTCCCAAAAATCCCGAGAAAAATAAATAAAATCAGCGTGACGGAAGCTTCACGAAGCACCAGGACGGGCGAGAGGAGAGCTAAGGCCTGCCCAGGCGGCCTCCCTACGCGGCCTACCCCCTGGCTACGCTCACAGGTCGCTTGGGTGGAGCCCACCTTCTCTGGTGCCCACCTTCGGCCTATATCTACCTCTCCGATAGGAAACCCTTCCATCATATCCAGAATCGCGAATTTCTCCATCGTTCCGCTGCCGCAATGCTTCCGAGATTGGGAGCGTCAGAAGACCTCTTCCCGGCACCCTGCGGGAGGGAGGATTGACCTCCGGGAGCTTCTCCACCGCCATGGATGCTTCCCGGATGTGTCGTGAGTAGTCCTCCTTGGACCATGAGTCCATGACCAGTAGCTATGTGATGTCTTCTCTCCAATCTTGTGCTTCAATGATTAGCCCTTGTGAGTTTCCCTACATGATCAAGGCATCTATGTAATTTTCCTGTTGTTGCTATGCTTGGTTTGCTGGGATCCGATGGATTATAAGATTATGTTCAGATTGTGATGAGTTATATATTTGATTATCCTTTTATATTATGTTCTTTAGTGATTCATGCACGTTCTCCATTGCTTTTTTATTGCTTTGGCCGAGTAGTAGATTGTAACTCAAAGAGGGATCGTTATGCATGATTGTGGGTTCATGCCCCCTGATGTCTAGCTTGAGTGACAGAAACATGAGACTAGGGGATGTGCTGGTACCCCGAGGGAGAAAACAACGATGCTTGTGACCATAGTTGCAAGTATTGTTTACCTAGCGCAAAGTTTGTTAATGCAGTTATCCGTTGCTTTGAGTTTACACTTTGGGTGGGGCTCGCAACTTAATACCAGCGGGATGTTCTCGATAGATATCTCAAGGTGGATGATTAGTAAGTAGATGCTGATGAATAAATGGTCTACTTGTCTTGGTGTACTGCCCATTACTTTGGAGCCTCTAACTTTCTAGTAGCATGATGAGAATTGCGGTGCGTTTATAATTCTGTCAATTGCCCAGCTGTAATTTGTTTACCCATGCATAGTTGTTTATCATCTTTTGGGAGAGAGACATCACTAGTGAACATCATGTGACTCCGGTCCATATTACCACCATTGCTTACACCTCCACCACTTACTGCTTTATTTACTTTTCCGTTGCAAGCACTATCACTATTCCCGCTTGTGTTTTGATACTTTGCAAACTACAAGGCCGGAGAGATTGACAACCTCTCTGTACTCGTCAGGAGCAAAGTTATTTGTTGTGTGTGCAGGCCCACGTCTTCTGCTAGCGCCAGATTAGCGGACACCTACTTGTTGATCCTCGGAGTCCTCCTAGTTAGATAAACCTTACAGTCCCCGTGTAAGCGAAATCTGCTGCTGACTACATCTCCACCTTCCATTTGGAGTAACCAACAAGGGGCGAGAAGTATATCCAACAACTCGTCATCAACGGCTCGTGGTACAACTGGTCCGGTCGGTCGACTGCTGGATCGAAGAGTTGCCAGCCGTTTTCTGGAGCCTCCGCACCACACGCAACCGGTCAACCGGTTTCACACCATTCTTCCTTGCGTATGGGTCTGAGGCGGTCATCCCCACGGACATCAAGTTTGACTCGCATGACGTCACCTTGTACACGGAGACGGAAGTAAGAGAAGCAAGAAAAGATGGAGTCGACCTGCTCGAGGAGGCGCACAAACTGGCCTTGAGCCGGACGGCCATCTACCAACAGAAGCTTCACCACTACCACAACAAGCGTATCAGGCCCCTTTCCTTCTATGAAGGGGACCTAGCACTCAGGTGAATCCAACGAACCACCGGCCAGTACAAGCTATCCTCTCCATGAGAGGGGCCTTTCATCGTCACTAAGGCGCTGCTAAACAACGTGTACTATCTAATAGATGCCCAAAAGTCGCAAAAGCGCAAGAGAGACGCTTCCAGTGAGGAGTCGGAGCGTCCGTGGAACGCGACACTCCTTCGCCCATGCTACTACTGAGAAAGAAAGAACCAGTGTACGTAAGTATCCCCCACCCTTTTAGGCTTGAAGAATGTAGCGGGTGCCCCAAGTCGACATTTGGGGCATATCTTTTCGATTCCCTCAAGACATGTTGTTTCTCGAGCAAGCTCCCCGGTCCGACTCCTCGGACCCGGGGGCTTGCTGGCTGGCCCGAGCCCTCTCTCTATTCGTAACCGGTCAAATAGTGCGCATCGAGCAAAAACCCTTTCCACCCCGCCTAGCTACGGACCGGTCCCGGCTGTCCGGCTAGCGGGATCATGGGATGGAAAGCTTACCGCATGCAAATGCCGACTACGAAGGAGCAACTAGCTCAGGCTAGTCGAACCATCCGCGGTTATTTTTTTAACCTGCCTCTGCTACACTTGTCCTAAGTCTAAATGTTCTCGCGGCTCTATAAATCCTCGGCAACGTCCCAAAGGCAGTTGCCCTGTCCAAGTGATAGACCACCTCCCAGCTGTCGGGATGGCGGGGCGGAAGCCAGAGAGGTAAGGTTTTGGGTAGCTGAAAACCACAGGAACAGAAGACCAAAAACGAGTCGGTAAGCACAATTTGTTTGAACAAATATTCGAAACATGTATATATTACACAGAAGCATAAAAGGCCCACAGACATGAGTTCAGTACACCACACCCCTAGTGGGTGGAACTGTGAACTAACCAAAATGCAGGAAAAGGAAAAACTCTAGGCGGTGGCGGCTCCACGCTTGGCTCCGACATTACCCGCGGTAGTCGAGGTGGATGCCCCGTCTCCAGCTCCAACGCCTCCCACGTCAGCCATCACGGCCGTGTCCTCTTCCATCTTGGGGTCGGCATAAGCATCGTCGCTGGAGTCGATGCCCTCGAGATCCATCTCGTCGGCGCTGCCTTCGGGGTCGTTAAGGGCAGCCGATACCGGGCCTCTGAAACCATGCTACCGTCGGCTCTCCGCTCCGGGACGTACTCGTCCCACGGGGCAAACAACTCAAGATAGCTGGCTTGCGTGAGCAGCTCGCGCTTGACCGCTGCCAGTTCTGCCTCCGTGCTAGCGTGCTGAGACGCGAGCAGGCCCAAGTCAAGGTCCGAGTACCATGACTTGGCAACCCAGAGCGCCATATATGCTCCGGCTCGTGCCGCCGAGGGGCGCCAGGCGTTCACTCGGGCGCTCCCAGCCTCCAGCCACCGTGATAGCCGGCTCATGTAATCCGACTCTACCACACCTAGCCAAAGGGTGCAGACCACAACAAATCCAGCTTCCTAGAGCCGCTCTAGGGCTTGCTCCAGCTCCTGCAGGCGGGCCTAGGCGGCGAGTCCAACATTATCCACAGTCCAGCCGGCAAACACCACCATTTGGACGCCCATGGCCCGCTGCTCCTCACGATGGGCCACTACGGCCTCATCCGCCGCATCCTGCGTCCCTGGGAAGAGGTCTGGTGAGGAAAACGGACGCGCAGTGTAAGAAATGAGAAGAAGGGGGCTTGGCCCAAATCAACAAAAGAAGAACAAATCAAGACAAAGAAGACTTATGGGAGAGGAGCGTGTCCACCTGATGCACCTCCTCCTCCGTCTCGCGCTCCCTGGTAACAAAGACCTTGACCTGGTTGGCGAGCTCGGTCCGTGCAACCCACGTCGCTCGACCTCCTCCGCAAGCCGTTTGTCCTTAGCCTTCAAGGCCGCGCTATGGGCCGTCTCCCGCTGCTTCAGCTCCTCGCGGTGGACCGTGTCGAGCCGCTCTGGCTCTGTGCTCTATGCTAAGCCCCGCTACTCTAGGGCCTTGCGGTGAGCTGCGTCTCGCTTCTCCAGCTCCGCTCGATGTGCCGCCTCTGGTCCTTCTTCTCTGCCCGGAGAAGATCCGTATCCTGGCACACCTGGCTGCACTCCTCGTGCAGGGCGTCCCGCTGCTGGCCGGCTTGTTCCAGCTGGCTTCGAAGATCGGCCAGCTGGCTCTCCGCCTCCTTGTGTCGGCCCAGCAACGTGTTGTGGGCGACCACCCGACAGTCGTGATAATCCTCCAAAGAAAAAGAAAAGAATTCAGCGCGGGTAAGACTCGACCCGGTTGATTCCTAGCCGACCCGACTCTCAGAGGCTACACCCAGTGGGTGCGCTGGCGCGCCCCACTGAAGAAAGAAGAAAAATTCCAAAGAAGAAAAAATGAAGGGGCATAAGGCTTATCCCGACCGATTGCTCAAGATGGAGCAGCTGCTCCCGCATCGCCTCGACCACTTGCACCACATGGTTGCGGCATTCGGCGAACTCCATGATGAGAGTGGGGACCCCGCTCGCTCGCGCGCTGGGTGCTCCTCCTCCAAGGTTCCCGCCAGCGGGGACCCAGCTCTCCATCGGCCCGCTCCCAGCGCTGGAGCCAGCTCCGGTTGCCTCCGGGCCACGCTTCGACACAACCAATGTTCTGGCTGCCAAAGATGCGTCCCTGGACAGCTCCTTCAACGAGTCGAGCCGGCGGTGTTCCTTTGGCATGGTGATCTCAATTCTGGAGGCCTTCCTCCCGCCTTTGCCGCCGGATTGCTGGCCCTGCCGCTCGGAGTTTCCGTCCCTGGCGGTGGAACCTCGGTCTCCGGCGTAGTTTCGGCCACCTCCGGTGCCACATCCGGCGTGTCTTCGGGCGCACCCAGCGCAACTTCCTACATCTCTGGCATAACCTCGTGTCCCCGCGGGGCCAGCTCGGGCCCCTCCGTCGCATTGTCGGGTCCCTTGGCGGCATCTGCCGCGCTCGCATCCGGGCGCTCCACCTCGCCGACCCGCGCATCCGCCTCCCGTTGCTGCGCGGGGTCATGAGACCTCTTGGACCACTTCTCCCTGGCCGGTGGATCCGTTGTGGAGTCGTCCTCCTGCGGGTCCCTATGGGCCCCTCCAACCACCATCTTCCTGTCCACCTCCTCCCATGGGTGGCGCTCCTGCTTGATGAGTGCCCTCTGCGCCGATTCCATCTCGGCCATGCCGACGCGTTCCTTCTCGGAGCCCTCTCAACCCTGTGTCGTTGCCGTCCAGGTCGACTTTGCCAGGGTGCCTCGGGCCCTGCTCTTCATACTTTGAAGATCATAGACTCTCGTGAAGAAAAGCAAAAGAAAGGGAACATGTTGGTCGAAGGGCCTACCCGACGCTGACGGGAATCAACCGCCTGGATGGTCCCGCCGGCATAACCCGCTGCTTCTTCGCGCCGCTTCTTCGCCTCTGCCTCGTCTTCGGCGGAGACGCGGCTGGCTCGGTGCAGCCGTGTCCTTGGCACGCTAGCGGCATCCTCCGGTGACTCCAGCTCCTCAAAGGTGGCTATATCACGTGATTCAGGTGACTCAGCACCATCACCAGACCAACCTAGAAGCACAGACTTGAGAAACTCACTAGCCGACTCAGATCCCTCTGACTCCGCCACGTCGTCTCCCGACGCCTCACCTTCAGTGCGGGCCATCTCCCTCGGCTCCACCTCGTTGGCGTCCTCGATCTCATCGGGGTCCGACTCCGACACGTCATCTGCCGACCTGTTCTAAATTTGCAACCGGGAGAATAGTTGTCGTCTCAACCGGCAACCAGCGTCAGACACACGAGCATAACATGAGCAATAGAAGAAAGAAAAACTGACACATCACTTACCATCGGGACCGGATGCTCCTGGTCGTAGGGTGCCTTGCCCCAGCTCCAGTCGTCTTCGTCCATCGGGGTGGTCGAGATCAGGTTCACCCCCCTTGCCACATCACGCACCCGCAACTCCTTCATCGAGAGTTGGAACAGGTCGTGCCAGCCTCCCATCTCGCACATGAGGTGCGTGCGGCGCTGCAGCGGCTGGACCCAGCGCGACACCATGGTGGCAAGGAGATCCATGCCCATGAGGCCTTCCAACTCGACCATATGCGTTAGCCAGACACAAATATGTTCCACCTCCACAGCCAAATGTGGCAGATCGGACTTCCAGTTCAGCTTTTCAACCGGCGGCGCGTTGAAGAAGGCGGGCAAGTTAATGTGGTCACATAGAAGAACTCCCTCTGCCAGTTCTGTTGCGGAACATCGCATGGGAAACAAAAATTTTCATACGCTCACCAAGATCAATCTAGGAGATGCACATATATGAGAGGAGATATTGTATCTACATACCCTTGTAGATCGCTAGCAGAAGCTTCAAGAAATACGGTTGATGTAGTCGAATGTCTTCGCGATCCTATCACGATCCATCCCACGAACTCCCGATCAAGTGCCGAATGGACGACACCTTTGCATTCAACACACGTACATCTCGATGACATCTCTGCGTCCTCAATCCAGCAAGTGAGGGCGGAGTGGTAGATGAATTCCCCGGTAGCGCGACGACATAACGGTGGTGGTGGTGGTGCTGTCCCGGCAGGGGTTCGCCTAAGCACTACCGGTAAAACTAGAGGGGAAATCGATCTAGGGAGAGAGAGGGGCGCCAAGGGCTTCGTGTGTGCTCTTGGGGAGCCCCCTCCTCTCTATATATAGATGGAGGGGCATGGGGAACAGCTCCTCCAAGCCCTAGGATGCAACCAAGGGGGTAGGAGGTGGAATACTAGTCCCCTTCCTTCCCTTCCATACAAAGGTGGACTTTCCACCTTTCCAACTGCGTGGGCCTTGAGGGACTTGTCTGCTTGGCCCAATAAGGTCACGACATCTTCCCTCAGCCCATGCAAACCTTTGGGGCGTGGTGGAACCCTTGGAGGACTATCGTACTACTCCGGAAGTTTCTAGGACCTTCCACAAGCTTCCCGGTACAATACCGAAAAAACCAAAAACTTTTCCTGTAGCCAAAATATGACTTCCCATATATAAATCTTTATCTCCGGACCATTCCGGAGCTCGTCGTGACATCCGAGATCTCATCCGGGACTCCGAAAAACTTTCGACCAATAACTCATTAATACCACACATAAATCATTAATACCAAATTGTCACCAAACCCTAAATGTGCAGACATGACCGAGACACTCTTCGAGCAATAACCAATAGCGGGACCTGGATGTCGATATTGGCTCCTACATATTCCACGAAGATCTTTATCGGTCGAACCACGATCTCAAGCATTCAATCAATCCTGTATACTATTCCCTTTGTCTATCGGTATGTTACTTGCCCGAGATTCGATCGTCGGTATCTCTATACCTAGTTCGATCTTCTTACCGGCAAGTCTCTTTACTCGTTCCGTAAAACAAGATCTTGTGACTAACTCATTAGTCACGTAGCTTGGAAGCTTCTTGTGATGTTGTATTACCGAGTGGACCCTAGAGATACCTCTCCGTCATACGGAGTGACAAATCTGAGTCCCGATTCACGCCAACCCAATAGACACCCTCGAAGATACCTATAGAGAACCTTTAGAGTCACCAAGTTACGTTGTGATGTTTGATACACACAAGGCATTCCTCCGGTGTCCGGGAGTTTCACGATCTCATGGTCATAGGAACAAATACTTGACATGCAGAACCGAGTAGCAGAAACTGACACGATCATATGCTACGTTCATAGTTTGGGTGTTGAACATCACATCATTCTCCTAATGATGTGATCCTGTTATCAAATGACAACTCATGTCTATGGCGAGGAAACCTTGACCATCTTTGATCAACGAGCTAGTCCTTTAGATGCTCACTAGGGACACTGTGTAGTCTATGTATCCACACATGTATTTGAGTTTCCAATCAATACAATTCTCGCATGGATAATAAACGATTATCATGAACAAGGAAATATAACAATAACCAATTTATTATTGCCTCTAGGGCATATTTCCAACAGTCTCTCACTTGCAGTAGAGTCAATAATCTAGTTCAGATCACCATGTGATTCACATCCAATAAGTTCCGGGGTTTAATCATGTTTTGCTTGTGAGAGAGGTTTTAGTCAACGGGTCTAAAACGTTCACATCCGTGTGTAATTTACAAATCTCTATCTCATACTATAGATGGTGGTACTACGCTCCACTTGGAACAATTCCAACTGACTGCTCCACTCAACGAATCCGGTTTACTACTGAGAGTCATCTCGATTAGTGTCAAAGCTTGCATCATCGTAACCCTTTACAATGAACTCTTTTATCACCTCCATAATCGAGAGAAATTCCTTATTCCACTAGTTACTAAGGATAACTTTGACCGTTGTTCAGTGATTCATTCCTAGATCACTCTTTGTACCCCTTGAAAACTCATGGCAAGGGACACATCAAGTGTGGTACACAGCATGGCATACTATAGAGCCTATGACTACGACATAGGGGATGACCTTCATCATTTCTCTTTCTTCTGCCATGGTCAGGTTTTGAGTCTTACTCAAATTCACACCTTACAATACAGTCAAGAACTCCCTTTTTGGCTGATCCATTTTGAACTCCTTCAAATATTTTTGCCAAGGCATGTCTTTATCGAAAGTTTTATCAAACGTCTTGATCTATTTGTATAGATCTTGATGACCAATGTTCAAGCAGCTTAATTCAGGTTTTCCTTTGAAAAACTCCTTTCAAAAAAAACCCTATATGCTTTACAAAAAATATACATCATTCGCGATCAATAATATGTCAACCACATATACTCATCTAAAATTCTATAGTGCTCCCACTCACTTTTTTTAAATACAAGTTTCTCATATACTTTGTATAAACCCAAATGCTTTGATCATCTCATCAAAGCGTATATTCCAACTTCGAGATGCTTGCTCCAGTCCATAGAAGGATGGCTGGAGCTTGCATACCTGTTAGCATCCTTAGGATCAACAAAACCTTCTGGTTATATCACATACAACCTTTCCTCTATGGACTGGCTGGAGCTTGCTTACCTGTTAGCATCCTTAGGATCAACAAAACCTTCTGGTTATATCACATACAACCTTTCCTTAAGGAAACGATGTTTTGTCATCCATCTGCCAGATCTCGTAATAGAAAAATTCAGCAATGGCTAACACAATTCCAACAGACTTTTAGCATCGCTACGGGTGAGAGAGTCTCATCGTAGTCAACTCCTTGAACTTGTCGAAAACATCTTTGCGACAAGTCAAGCTTTCCTAATGGTAATATTTACCATCATCGTCTGTGTTCCTTTTCAAATATCCATTTGTACCTACGGCCTTACGACCACCAAATAGTTCTTCCAAAGTCTACACTTTGTTTTCATACATGAATCATATCTCGGATTTCATGGCCTCTAGCCATTTGTCAGAATCCGGGCCCACCATTGCTTATCCATAGCTCGTAGGTTCATTGTTGACTTGCAACATGACCTCCAAGATAGGATTGTTGTACCACTCTGGAGTAGTACGTGTCCTTGTCAACCAACGAGGTTGGTAGTAACTTGATCTGAAGCATCACGATCACCATCATTAGATTCCTCTTCAACTGGTTTAGGTGCCATATGAACATCTTCCTGCGCCATGCTACTTACTGGTTGAAGTGACAGTTCAATAACCTCATCAAGTTCCACCATCCTCCCACTCAATTATTTCGAGAGAAACTCTTTCTCGAGAAAGGACCCGTTTCTGGAAACAAACAATTTGCTTTCAGATCTGAGATAGGAGGTATACCCAATTGTTCTGGGTATCCTATGAAGATGCATTTATCCGCTTTGGGTTCAAGCTTATCAGGCTGAAGCCTTTTGACATAAGTATTGTAGCCCCAAACTTTAAGAAACAATAGCTTAGGTATCTTGCGAAACCATAATTCATACGGTGTCGTCTCAACAGACTTTTATGGTTCCCTATTTAAAGTGAATGTGGTTGTCTCTAATGCATAAGCCCGAAATGATAGTGGCAAATTGGTAAGAGACATCATAGAACGCACCATATCCAATAGGGTACGACTACGACGTACGGACACACCATCACACTGTGGTGTTACAAGTGGCGTGAGTTGTGAAACAATTTCCACATTGTCTTAAATGTATGCCAAACTCGTAACTCATATATTCTTCTGTACGATCACATCGTAGAAACTTTATCTTCTTGTAACGATGACTCTCAACTTCACTCTGAAATTGCTTGAACTTTTCAAACATTTCAGACTTGTATTTGATTAAGTAAATATCCTCATATACTCAAGTCACCAGTGAAAGTTAGAAAAAAACAATATCCACTGCCCTACAACATTTATTGGACTGCATACATCAAAATGCATTATTTCCAATAAGTCACTTGCATGTTCCATCTTACTAACAAACGAGGCTTTCAGTCATCTTGCCCATGAGGCATGGTTCGCATGTCTCAAGTGATTAAAAAATCGAGTGAGTCCAAAGATCCATTAGCATGGAGTTTCTCATGCGCTTCACACCAATAGGCATGTTTCACATGTCTCAAGTGATTCAAAATCAAGTGAGTCAAAAGATCCATCAGCATGGAGTTTCTTCATGCGTTTTAGACCAATATGACTTTAGCGGTAGTGCCACAAGTATGTGGTACTATCATTATTAATTTTGCATCTTTTGGCATCAATATTCTGAACATGTGTAGCACTACGATTGAGATTCAACGAACCATTCACATTGGTGCACAACCATTGAAGGTATTATTCATGTAAACATAATAACTTCTTTCTCTGACTTAAACGAATAACCGTATTGCAATAAACACGATCTTATCAGGTTCATGCTCAACGCAAACACAAAATAACATTTATTTAGGTTCAACACTAATCCCATGGTAGAGGGAGCGTACGATGTTGATCAAATCAACGTTGGAATCACTTCCAACACATATCGTCACCTCACCCTTAGCTAGTTTCTTTTTGTTCCGTAGCTTTAATTTCGAGTTACTAACACTTATCAACTGAACCGGTATCTAATACCTCGGTGCTACTAGGAGTACTAGTAAGGTACACATCAATAACACGTATATCCAATATTCTCCTATCGATGTTGCCAACCTTCTTATCCACCAAGTATCGAGGGAAGTTCCTCTTTAGTGACCGTTCCCCTCATAATAGAAGCACTTAGTCTCGGGTTTGGGTTCAACCTTGGGTTTCTTCACTAGAGCGGCAACTAGTTTGCCATTCATGAAGTATCCCTTCCTACCCTTTCCCTTCTCAAAACTAATGGTTTTACTAACCATCAACACTTGATGCTCCTACTTGATTTCTACTTTCTCGGTGTCAAACACCACGAATAGCTCAATAGCTTGGTGGCAGTGACTTTGGAGAACCATCACTATCTCATTTGGAAGATTAACTCCCACTTGATTCAAGCGATTGTAGTACCCAGACAATCTGAGCACATGCTCACCGATTGAGCTAGACTCGTTCATCTTTGTAGGAAAATAACTTGTCGGAGGTCTCATACCTCTCAATGCAGGCACGAGCCTGAAATCCCAATTTCTCCTCTTGGAACATCTCATATGTTTTGTGACGTTTAAAACATTTTGGAGCCTCAATTCTAAGCCGTAAAGCATGACACACTGAACTATCCCGTAGTCATCAAAACGTGTCTGTTAGATGTTCGCAACATTCACAGTCGACGCTTGGGGGGTAGCACGCGGAGCGGTGCACTAAGGACACAAGCTTTCTGCGCAACAATGAGGACAATCCTCAGTTTACAGACCCAGTCCGCATAATTGCTACCATCTTCTTTCAATTTAGTTTTTTTCTAGGAACATATCAAAATCAGGGGAGCTACATCCCAAGATAATCATCTACAACATAATTTGCAAAGACATATTTGACTATATTCATGATAATGAGTTCAATTAATCATATTACTTAAGAACTTACACTCAAATTTACATCCCTCTAGTCATTCGAATGGTACATGATCCAAATTCACCAACTCATGTCCGATCATCACGTGAGATGAGGTGGCTTCAATGGTGAACATCTCTATGCTGATCATATCTACTATATGACTCATGTTCGACCTTTCAGTCTCCTATGTTCCGAGGCCATGTCTATACATGCTAGGCTCATCAAGTTTAACCCGAGTGTTCCGCGTGTGCAAAGCTGTCTTGCACCCGTTGTATGTGAACGTAGAGTCTATCACACCAGATCATCACGTGGTGTCTCAAAATGATGAACTTTCACAATAGTGCACACTCGGGGAGAACACAATTTTATCTTGAAATTTTAGTGAGCGATCACCTTATAATGCTACCGTCGTCCTAAGCAAAACAAGGTGCATAAAAAGGATTAACATCACATGCAAATCATAAGTGACATGATATGTCCATGATCTTGTGCTTTTGATCTCCATCTCCTAAGCACCGGCCTGATCTCCATCGTCACCGGCACAACACCATGATCTCCATCATTGTACTGCCATCGAGGTTGTCGCACCAACTATGCTTGTACTACTATTTCTACCGTTTTAGAGATAAAGTAAAGCATCACTATGCGCTAAATAATTAAAGACAACCCTATGGCTCCTGCCAGTTGCCGTAGCATCTACATGCAAGTCGATATTAACTATTACAACATGATCATATCATACATCAAATATATATCATCATGCCTTTGGACATATCATATCATAACATATCCTGCAAAACAAATTAGACATCCTCTAATTTGTTGTTGCATGTTTTACGTGGCTGCTATGGGTATCAAGAAAGAATGTTTCTTACCTACACAAAACCACAATGGTGATACACAACTTGCTATTTAACCTTCTCCAAGGATCACCTATGTCGAGTCCGATTAAACTAAACTAGGAGACATAGACACCCGCCAACCATCTTTATGCCACAAGTTGCACGTCAGTCGATGGAACCGGTCTCTCGTGCGCGAACAAGTAAGGTTGGCCCATGCCACTTCATCCCACAATACTGCCGAATCAAGAAAAGACTAAGGAGGCACCAATCTTAATATCAACACCCACAAACTCCTTTGTGTTCTACTCGAGATGTCATCTGCTGTAGCGACCCGACTCAAAACAAGTCAAGCCTCTGTGTATCTGTGCCATCCCTGGATCAGCATGCAGGCACACATAGTACATCAATGTATATATCAAAGTGGAATCAGATGTAAATAACATAGAAATTGATATATACCTCGAAATCTCAGTGGAAACAGTCAAGGAAGTGGAGTCCCAATAAACACCAACGGCAGCTTGAGTGCAGACCGTAACCCTGAATCGTACTCTTACTCGTCGAAGAAAGTATCTGCAACATAAGGCATTGCAGCCGTGTAGGTCAGCATATTGAATATGCTGACAAGTCTCGAAAGAGAGGGTGAATCATCTATACTATATGCACATTTGGGAGGGGGTTGTAGTTTAAGTTTTGCGTAAAGCAATTTTTTCCTAACACAAGGGAGAGGTAAAAGCAAAATTTACTACATTGTTGGTTGTTAATGAGAAGGTTCCACCAACCAATTCTCATACCCAAATTATCAATATTACCCACATCAATACCTATTGACGTGGAGTTTCCGATGTTGTCCTTGTAGTTCCAGGAGTTGGTTCTTGAGCTTCTAGATTTCAACATCACCAGCATGTGCCATGGCTTGACTATTCTTCAAGTGTTGACGAAGCTTCTGAATCCCGGGGTCATGTTTCTTCACATTGGCTACCTTCAGTTTATCGGTCTTGAGACTCTCACGGAGTGCGTCATTCTCAAACAATTCTGAGAGAAGGTCCATCTGAAGGTTCTTGATATAATGTTCCAGTTCTTGATTATGCACAATTACAGGTAAAAAATTCACCTTATGCTTGTCTGTCAGGAAGATGTGTGCTCCCTCAGGCTTCTGCCATCCAAGCCTTCCAAAGTAGTGAGTACGCAACTAAACATGATGACGATAGCTCAAACGTGCGATAACATCATGAACAACAGTGTTCATGCCCATATCATAGTCATGGGTTAATGTGCCATAGTTGATTTCTTCAGTCTTGGGATCTTCTTTACGTCCAAAATTTTTAGTTCTGACACCCCAAAATCCAGACTTCCTCTTGGTCACCTTGATCTCAGGTATCGGCAACTTCATCATATGCACCATCTCCATGAGAAATGGGCCTCCAAGAACATCTTTGTAGTGCTCTCTCTCATTCAGAGTGTTGCTCTCCATCTATAGTTTTCAAATAGGGAATGTTCAGTAAAAGATTTCAAGACGTACGGGAGTAGTGAAAACAAAATTTGTTCCTACCAAGGTCTTCCTATTTCTAAGCCATTTCCTAGGGTTACTCCCTAGAGTCAACATGTGCTATGATACCATATCTGTAGCGACCCGACTCAAAACGAGTCAAGCCTCTGTGTATCTGTGCCATCCATGGATCAGTATGCTGGCACACACAATACATCAATGTATATATCAAAGTGCAAAGTGCAATCACATGTAAATAACGCAAAAATTGATATATACCTCGAAATCTCAGCGGAAACAGTCAAGGGAGTGGAGTCCCAATAAACACCAACGACAGGTTGAGTGCAGACCGTAACCCTGAATCGTACTCTTACACGTCGAAGAAAGTATCTGCAACATAAGATGTTGCATCCATGTAGGTCAGCATATTGAATATGACGGCAAGTCACAAAAACGAGGGTGAAAATATCATCTATACTATATGCATATTTGGCAGGGGGCTGTAGTTTAAGTTTTGCGTAAAGCATTTTTTTCCTAACACAAGGGAGAGGTAAAAGCAAAATTTACTACATTGTTGGTTGTTAATGAGAAGGTTCCACCAACCAATTCTCATACCCAAATTATCAATATTAGCCAAATCAATAAGTTAATGGTGTTGAGAATTCCTCATAGCTTCAGTTCCTTTGGCTCAAGATGTCCATGACTGTGGACACGGCTAATCGATTAGGTTTGAGTACTGTGCAGAGTTTTGCACACATTCCCCACAAAATTTGATCGCCTCCATTGGAGTCCTCACACTTCAGGGTGTTTGAGAACCGGATGATCAAAACATGGTTTTCCAAAGGGTTCCTCTGATCCACTGTCGGTGCCCATCCAATCCTATCGTTCTTCTACATCTCGTAGCATCGCCCGTCCAGAGTCACCACAATGTCAAACCAAGCCAGAGCCCATAATGACTTGTGGCTGTGCAGGTAAGGCTCGGGTTTTGAAGTATCCATCCATCTCTTCGAGCCTGGGTGAAGCTTTCCGCAAGATGTCATGGCACTTCCCCATGCATCTCAGATCATCCACTGGTTACTCCAGGGAGCCCATCTAAACTGTCCTTCACCAAGTGGTATATTGCATCATGAGGTCTTGAAAGTATTGAAATCATCAGGTCTTGATTATTAAGTTCTCACAACACTCATGATAAACACTCAACCAAATCCCGTCTACTAGGAGCATAGCAAATTAACGTCCCGACCAAAGTAACAAGGGTTTATGGTGCCTATATTCAAGAATCCAAAATTTCCAAGTACCTACTTTGCATGCAATGGGTGGAGAAGGTTGAAACTAATGCAATAAAAGCATAGGTCAAATATGATCAATGTGAACTTGCCTGGTAGGGCTGATGAAGATAGATATCGCTCACAGGAAAAACTGGATAGAACTATTCGTCACTCTCCAATGAAATCTATATAATCAAACATAGTATTCACATAAGTAATTATACTTGCAATCATCCTAGCAATCAATATAACAAACAACAAATAAAATTTAGCCAATAAATCAAATCAAAAGAGAATCCAAAAGAAACTTCAAAGAAAACTTTGGAGCCTTCTACTACAACAATCACCAAATAGTTTTTTGTCCTAATTAAAATTAACAACAACTAAAACACTAACATTTTAAAAATAACAGAAAAGAAAAAATAAAGTAGCTAAGATAAAAGAAAGTATTTTTCCAAATAAGAATTTAATTTGGCAATGAAATCAATTTGCAAGTTATTACTGAACTAGAATTGATTCCATGCTAACAAATAAGAATAAATAGAATAAATTTTGTTGTTGTTGAAAAGTTACTGGTAAATATAAAAAAAAAATATAACTTGTCAAAATTACGAAAGAAAACTAATTAAGAAAAATTAATACAAAAGAAATAGCAAGAAACTAAAAAGAGCTAAAACATAATCTCTTTTGCTTAAAACCCTAATTTAAAATATTCTAAAAATTCTGAAATTTTACGTACTAATAAATAAGATCACTAGTGATCAGCAGCAAAAAGAATAAACTCAAAACCTATTTATAAACTCTAGATAATCACAAAACAAGGTTTAAATCAAATATGTTTAATATCAGGATTAAATTATTCAACCATGGTCAAAAATAATATCTACAGAAACTACATAAAATTTGCGATCCAATGCAAAAAGAATCATCAAATTTGGAGTTATCGAATAAAAGTTAAAGCCAAAACAAAACAGAAAGTTTCTTGTTTTTAATAAGAACAACGAAAATAAAAGTGCTAGCTAGTGAAGATAGGTGCCACATGGCTATTTGCTACTGGCTAGGAGGTGTGCTCTGAGGAGGGTAAGTAATGAATGGCCGCAAACTAGCACAAAACATTTTGGTTAAAAAAATTACTAACAGATAACTGGTATGTTCTCTAAAATGACCGAAGGGGTATCTGGGTTCTAATCTACGCGTACGCTAGAGATCCAACGGTGGAGGGAGAAGGATGGGGCTCACCGCGGCTGGAGGGAGATCTCCGGCGAGGCACAACTCCGGCCGTAGGTGGGAGGTGGTGGGGAGGTGGATCCGGTGGCTGGTTGGGGCGGCGACAGGGTCCAGTCGGCGGAGGAGCTCCGGCGGTGTCCGAAGGTGGCAGTGAATGGGGCTTGGGGGCGACGAGCAGGGGCTGCAGCAGCTCGACATGAGCTCGGACTCTTGCGAAGTCCAGTGATGGCGGGGCGAGGCACTGCGGTGAGGGATGATGCGGTTTTGGGGCGGAACAGAGAGAGGGGGTCGAGGGGAGTATTTATAGGTTCTGGGATGCTCGGAGAAGGTAGGAGGAGGGAGATCCGCTTGGGATTCGATCTACTCCGGCCATGGAAAGTTACTCGCAACGGTAGAAGGAAGGAGATCAGCTGTAGGAAGAAGAAGGGGATTCGGGCCAGATTTTCTAACGGGCCTTGGTGGTTTTTCCTAATAAAAACGGCTTATTTACTTTTGAATAAAACATGAAAGAAAACTACAAAAAGGGAGTAAATCCTACTCCGAAAATATAAGTTTTATATACCAAAATTTACAGAATTTTTTTCCCACAACGTGGACATTTTCTTTTGCACAAAAGAAAAACTTTATTTTTTTTAAAAATGCAATAAAAACCAAATTTTGTGTTTTAAAACTTTTGGCACTATTTTTCTTCTGACTTTTTAGGGTGTCAGGTTACCTCCTCTGTTACTTGCTAGGCAAGGTATTTATCAAAAAAGTTTGTGAGTGAAAATCTTGTGCCAAAATAAATTCGAATCAAATACCGAAAGGAATTCAAATGCCACAATCATTCAAATTCTTCATAGTTGAAGAAGTCATGTTATCTTCTCTCACTGATTTTAAATGGATGAATTTGAATTCATAGGAAAAGGGGAAAGTCATTTTATTCCCTCTCAATCAAATTTTTTAAAAGTTTTCAAATTTGCAATCAAATTCAAATCACTCAAACAAACAATCAATCAATCTAGTAGAAATATTAACATTCCAAAATTTGGGACGTTACATCTACGCATAGAACTTGCTTTGATACCACTATTGGAGAACGTCGCAAGGGAAACAAAAAGTTTCCTACGCTCACCAAGATCATTCTAGGAGATGCACATCTACGGGAGGAAAGATTGCATCTACATACCCTTGTAGATCGCTTATCAGAAGCGTTAAGAAACGCGGTTGATGTAGTCGAACGTCTTCGCGATCCTATCACGATCCGTCCCGCGAACTCCCGATCAAGTGCCGAACGGACGGCACCTCCGCATTCAGCACACGTACAACTCGATGACAGGGTGGAAGATGAATTTCTCGAGAGCACAACAGCGTGACGCTGGTGGTGGTGGTGCTTGCTGGAAATCTGCCCTAGAGGCAATAATAAATTAGTTATTATTATATTTCTTTGTTCATGATATTCGTTTATTATCCATGCTATAATCGTATTGATTGGAAACACAATACTTGTGTGGATACCTAGACAAAACACTGTCCCTAGTAAGCCTCTAGTTGACTAGCTCGTTGATCAAAGATGGCCAAGGTTTCCTGGCCATAGGCAAGTGTTGTTACTTGATGACGGGATCACATCATTAGGAGAATCATGTGATGGACTAGACCCAAACTGATAGACGTAGCATGTTGATCGTGTCATTTTGTTGTTACTGTTTTCTGTGTGTCAAGTATTTGTTCCTATGACCATGAGATCATATAACTCACTGACACCGGAGGAATGCTTTGTGTGTATCAAACGTCGCAACGTAACTGGGTGACTATAAAGATGCTCTACAGGTATCTCCGAAGGTGTTAGTTGAGTTAGTATGGATCAAGACTGGGATTTGTCACTCTGTATGACGGAGAGGTATCTCGGGGCCCACTCGGTAATACAACATCACACAAAAGCCTTGCAAGCAATGTGACTTAGTGTAAATTGCGGGATCTTGTATTACGGAACGAGTAAAGAGACTTGCCGGTAAACGATATTGAAATAGGTATGCGGATACTTACGGTCGAATCTCGGGCAAGTAACATACCGAAGGACAAAGGGAATGACATACGGGATTATATGAATCCTTGGCACTGAGGTTCAAACGATAAGATCTTCGTAGAATATGTAGGATCCAATATGGGCATCCAGGTCCCGCTATCGGATATTGACCGAGGAGTCACTCGGGTCATGTCTACATAGTTCTCGAGCCCGCAGGGTCTGCACACTTAAGGTTCGACGTTGTTTTATGCGTATTTGAGTTATATGGTTGGTTACCGAATGTTGTTCGGAGTCCCGAATGAGATCACGGACGTCACGAGGGTTTCCAGAATGGTCCGGAAACGAAGATTGATATATAGGATGACCTCATTTGATTACCGGAAGGTTTTCGGAGTTACCGGGAATGTACCGGGAATGACGAATGGGTTCCAGGAGTTCACCGGGGGGGGGGGGCAACCCACCCCGGGGAAGCCCATAGGCATTGAGGGTGGCGCACCAGCCCTTAGTGGGCTAGTGGGACAGCCCAAAAGAGCCCTATGCGCATTGGAAGAAAAATCAAAGAGAAAAGAAAAAAAAGAAGGAGGTGGGAAAGGGAAGAAGGACTCCACCTTCCAAACCAAGTAGGACTCGGTTTGGGAAGGGGAGACCTTCCCCTTAGGTTCGGCCGACCCCCTTGGGAGTCCTTGGACCCCAAGGCAAGGCTGCCCCCTCCTCCTCCTATATATAGTGGGGTTTTAGGGCTGATTTGAGACGACTTTTCCACGGCAGCCCGACCACATACCTCCACGGTTTTTCCTCTAGATCGCGTTTCTGCGGAGCTCGGGCGGAGCCGTGCCGAGACAAGATCATTACCAACCTCCGGAGCGACGTCACGCTGCCGGAGAACTCTTCTACCTCTCCGTCTCTCTTGCTGGATCAAGAAGGCCGAGATCATCGTCGAGCTGTACGTGTGCTGAATGCGGAGGTGCCGTCCGTTCGGCACTAGATCGTGGGATTGATCGCGGGATGGTTCGCGGGGTGGATCGAGGGACGTGAGTACGTTCCACTACATCAACCGCGTTCACTAACGCTTCTGCTGTACGGTCTACAAGGGTACGTAGATCACACATCCCCTCTCGTAGATGGACATCACCATGATAGGTCTTCGTGCGCGTAGGAAATTTTTTGTTTCCCATGCGACGTTCCCCAATAGTGCTGTCCCGGCAGGGCTTCACCTATGCACTACTGGAAAAACTAGAGGAGAAATCGATCTAGGGAGAGAGAGGGGAACCAAGGGCTTCGTGTGTGCTCTTAGGGCGCCCCTCCTCTCTATATATAGGTGAAGGGGCGTGGGGAACAGCCCCTCAAAGCCCTAGGGTGCAGCCAAGGGAGGAGGAGGTGGAATCCTAGTCCCCTTCCTTCCCTTCCATAGAAAGGTGGACTTTCCACCTTTCCAACTTCATGGGCCTTGAGGGACTTGTGCGCTTGGCCCAATAAGGCCACGACGTCTGCCCTCAGCCCATGAAAACCCTTGGGATGTGGTGGAACCCTTGGTGGACTTCCGTACTCCGCCGGAAGTTTACTTAACCTTCAAGAAGCTTCCTGTTACAATATCGGAAAACCCGAAACTTTTCCGGTTGCCAAAATATGACTTCCCATATATAAATCTTTACCTTCGAACCATTCCGGAGCTCCTCGTGACATCTTGTATCTCATCCGGGATTCCGAACAACTTTCGGTTACTAGCCCACGTAACTCATTAATACCAAATCGTCACCAAACCTTAAGTGTGCAGACCCTGTGTGTCCGAGAACTATGCAGACATGACCGAGACACTCTCTGGCCAATAACAAATAGCGGGACCTAGATGTATAGATTGGCATCTACATATTCTATGAAGATATCTGTCGATCGAACCATGATGTCAAGGATTCAATCAATCGTGTATAATATTGCCTTTGTCTATCGGCATGTTACTTGCCTGAGATTCGATCGTCGGTGTCTCTATACCTAATTCAATATCGTTACCAGAAAGTATCTTTACTCGTTCCGTAATACAAGATCTCGTGACTAACTCCTTAGTCACATGCTTGCAAGCTTCTTGTGATGTTGTATTACCGAGTGGACCCTAGAGATACCTCTTCGTCATACGGAGTGACAAATCCTAGTCTCGATTCACGCCAACCCAACAGACACCTTCGGAGATACCTGTAGAGCACCTTTATAGTCACCCAGTTACGTTGTGACATTTTATACACGCAAGGCATTCCTCTGGTGTCCAGGAGTTGCGTGATCTCATGCTCATAGGAACAGATACTTGACATGTAGAAAACTATAGCAAAAACTAACACAATCATATGCTACGTTCATAGTTTGGGTCTCGTCCATCAGATCATTCTCCTAATTATGAGATCTTGTTATCAAATGACAACTCATGTCTATGGCCAGGAAACCTTGACCATCTTTGATCAATGAGCTAGTCCTTTAGAGTCTCACTAGGGACACTGTATTATCTATCTATCCACACATGTATTTCAGTTTCCAATAATTAGAATTCTAGCATGTATAATAAACGATTATCATGAACAAGGAAATATGAGAATAACCAATTTATTATTGCCTCTGGGGCCTATTCCAACAAGTTCGTCACTGAATCTTGCAGGGGAAGCTTCGGGAAGCCGGATGCGTTGCGGTGGTAGACGAGCACCACTCAGCGAGGGGTCATCTGATTCTCGTTGGTGGCCTTGTCCATCACCGACAGCTGCTTGAAGAAGAAAAGACAATGTTAGAGATCCTCGCGCGGCTCGATCCCCAAAAAACCTCAAATAGCAGGACAAAGGCGGCCAACTGCAGGACGACATTGGCGATAAGATGATGAGGTTGCAGGTTGTAACGCGTCAAGAATTGGAAGAAGAAGCGGCTCGCCCGCAGCACGAGCCCTCAGGCGAAGTGCTCGGCAAACACCACCACCTCACTGTCTTGTGGGGCCGGAGAGTTCTCCACCCCCGGGATGTGCGCGACAAAGAGCTCTACTAGAGGAAACTTGCAAAGATGATGCAGGACTTTGATGTTCTCCTCATCGATGTCACTCCCGTCCAAGGCACCCCGGGTTGATGACATGCTCGATGGCGGCTTGGGACGCGGGGTCGAAGGCGAGGAAGGATGGCAGGTCACGTCGGGCGATGGCGGCAAACGACGGCAACGGGTGCTCCGCCGGCGTCTCTCTCTCTAAATTCAGGAGGGGAGGCGTAGGAGATGGCAAATGACAGGAATAGTAGAGAAAATGGCTCCCTCGGCCCCCGTCCTGCTCATTTAAACCCCGCGCGGGGTAGTGGGGGAGGGTATCGGATGTGCATGTTCCCCACTACTCCCGCACTGCATGGGTGGTGTTATGACGCATTGGGAGCATCAACTGTTGCCCCCAATCCACAGAAGATCCACTTGCATGGACCGAGGCTGCAGCCGAGCGAGCCCCGTTCCACGGCCCGGTCTTGTCACACGCGTGGCGTGTCAGGCCTCGTCCCATGGAACGCCACACATGGCACACTCTCTCTGCGCGTCGGAGAGCCCAAGGAGGCTCGCGTCGCGGCTGGCTATGGTCCGAGCTGTATCCAGTGAGCAGGCGATTCAGCCACAGCCCCGCAACACGCGGAACAGAATCCAAGCCGGCGAGGTCTGCTGCTCCGGGCCGGGGCCCCCCTACTTCCAGGACTACTAACGTGGGAATAACCCCGAGGTATGCCAAAAGCAGGCACTCCTCCATTCCCCTTTGAAAAACACATACGGGGCGACCGCTTCCTTGCGAAGGGCCGGTTGCACCTGGCCGGCTACACGATCGAGCCGGCTCCGGCAAGGCCCCTCTCCACCCGGCTCGATTGCACCCTGCCAGCTGACAGGTCACCTCTAGTCCCATCGCCCTGACAAGCTGCGTCAGGGGCATCATGAAAAGGCGTGGCTATAGTGGCTCAGGTACCGCTGACCAGACCCCGCGTGGCTACAATAGAGGCGGTCGCACCAGTGACTATCGCCAACTACGACTAGCCGAGGCGGCACAGTGACGGGCACGCTCCCGTCCACTCCATCACCTGCCACGGCGTGGTAACAGTGCGGCTGGCCATATCGTTGACTCAAGCCAGCAACACAAGACGACGTGCACAACGCGACACACACCGCCACATAACAAGCACACACCAATGGAGATGCCCGACCGGCATGTACCAACTCCAGACGGGACCCAGTAGCCGGCGGGCCCCCACTTGCGACAAGAGTTCTCCAGTTGGTGGCCCCCCTTGCCGGCTCGAGAGAATGCCAGCCGGGTCCCACTCGGTATCCTTTATACCTATTGTAAGCTAGGGGGTTGGCATATAAAACCCCATGGTACCAACCCATGCAGGGGGTCTCCCGATCACATACTCACACCACACATGAGAGGCAGAGAGAGCTGCCAGCTCCTTCTCCCTCCTCTGTCATACAGCTCAACGAGCATATGGTAGCTCCATCCGTTTCATCAAACAACACAAGCAGGACTAGGGGTGTTACCTCCCATGGAGGCCCACGAACCTATGTACATCATGTGTCTCGCATCGCTCGTCCCCAATCCCGTTTCCGGAGCCCTCCGGCGTTCTTACGACCCCAACCACGTTCGATTAGCCACCCCATGGAATCTTCCATGAGAAAATGATGACAACTTTCATTTTCGCACAATAATGGAACTTTTCTCACATGAATGCCATAATTCTTAATAGTTTGAGTCATCCATAGGAACTACGCACAACATGATCCAGCAACAATGTATTCTGCTTCAACAGTAGATAAAGATACTGAGTTTTGTTTCTTGGATGACTAAGACACAAGAGATCTCCCAAAAAATTGACATGTACCCCAGGTGGACTTTCTATCAACCTTGTCCCCGGTATAGTCCGAGTAGGAATAGCCAACAAGATTAGAAGATGATCCCTTGGGATACCATATGCCAAAGTTTGCTGTATGTATCACGTATCTCACAATTATTTTCACAACCAATAGATGACACTCCTTAGTTTCCTTTTGATATAGGGCACACATGCAAACACTCAACATTATATCGGGCCGGGAGGCACATAGATATAGCAATGTACACATCATTGGTCGGTAAACCTTTTGATCAACCGGTTTCTCCTCCTTAGTGAGGTCAATATGTCCACTAGTAGGGATGGGGGTTCTCATACCTTTGCATTCTTGCATGTTGAACTTATTGATTAAGTCCTTGGTGTACTTGGTTTGAGAGATAAAACTACCTTCTCTCGATTGTTTGATTTGCATTCCAAGGAAGAATTCTAGCTCGCACATCATAGACATCTCATACTTGTCTGACATCAACCTTCCAAATTTCTCACTAAAATGTGGGTTAGTAGAATCAAAGATAATATCATCCACATGTATTTGGCACACAAATATTTCACCATTAACTTGAATAAGGTTGCATCAATTTTACCAATTTCGAAACCCTTTTCAATGAGAAACTTTGTTAGGCATTTGTACCAAGCTCTAGGGGCTTGTTTAATACCATATAAAGCTTTACAAAGTTTGTAAACATGATTAGGTTTCTTCGGGTTCACAAAGCCGGGTGGTTGTTTCACATAAACCTCCTCCTCAATTTCACCATTTAGAAAAGCACTTTTGATATCCATTTGGTAAAGAGTAAAATCATGGTGATTGGCATAAGCTAAAATAATGTGAATGTCTTCAAGTCTAGCAACGGGGCCATAAGTCTCACCGTAGTCCATACCTTCGACTAGCGTGTATCCTTGGCTATGAGATGTGCCTTGTTGCATACAAATTTACCATCTTCGTCTTGCTTGTTTTGAAACACCCATTTTGTACCGATGATTTAATGCTCGTCCTTCGGCTTTTCGACAAGTGTCAACACTTGATTCCTCTCGAAGTTATGTAGATCTTCGTGCATGGCATTCACCCAATCCGAGTCTTGAAGGACTTCTTCGACCTTCATAGGCTCAATGCTAGAGATAAATGAATAATGCTCACAAAAGTTAGCTAAGCGAGATTTAGAGCGAGTAATTCTCCCAGATTGTATGTCACGAAGATTTGATTTAGCGGATGATCTTTGTCCACTCTTGCTCGAACTCGTGACAATTTCTTCTTGTTGGATGGTGGACCTTCTTCATCATCATCTTCTTGCTCGTTGTCGTTAACAGTCTCATGTCCTTGAGGTGGTGGTGAGGAAGGTTGAGGTGGGTCATCACGATGTACTTCTTCCTGTTCTTCGTCATGTCGTGTACAGCTTGTGGATGTCTCCATGTCATTTTGTGGTTCACTTGATGCGAAGTCGGAGCTTCCACTTGAATTTTGTGCAAAGCAACTCCACAACATGAAATAGGAGGCTCCCAAGCGAAACCTAACCAATCTAGGAGGCACCACCCTAAAAAATGTAATAGATGTGATAGAACGATGAACTCCTTGCTCTTGTGCTTCAAAAGATAGTCTCCTAGAACTTCAACACTCAATCTCTCTCACACAAAATTGAAATGGGTAGGAGAGATTGATTTTGTGAAAAGCAACTTGGGGAGGCTAGAGATCAAGTTTCAAATGATTGGATTGGAATCTCTTGATCTCACACACGAGTAGGTGTCTCTCTCTTAGAAAAATGGATCTGGCAAGTGTAAGTGTGTTCCGAGTGCTTCCTCTACGCATGAGAGGTAGGTGTACTACTAGGGAAAAGCCTATACACAGGACCTTAGTAGTAGCGGTGGAAAAAGTAGCACGCTGATGCTAATTAGCAGTAGCGGTGATCCACTTGACCGCTACTACTAAGAGCTTAGCAGTACCGCTGCTTGTCAGGAAAGCGCTACTACTATGTGGGACCAGATGATGCCACCGACGGTAGCTGTAGTAGCAGCGTTGTCCATAAGCCAGTGCTACTGCTAAGTTTTTAACGGTAGCGCTTCGTTTGAACCACCGCTGCTGCTATTTGGCCCCTGTTAGTAGTAGCGCGCTTCTTTAACCAACGCTACTACTACAATAATGGAAGCACCACTTTCCTGTATGCAGCGCTACTGCTAGTTGCGGCTGGTGCCACCTTTCTACCCCTCTCCCCTCCTCTCCCCCACTTTGACCTACCTCCCCTCCTTTTCCCTCTCCACTCTCCACTCTCCACACCATTGTTGCTCTTCTTCTCTCTTCCTCCTACCTCTTTTCTCTCCTCGTTAATGTCCCCCTCCACCATAACTCTCCTTCATAAATGGCCTCTCGCACATCTCTCTTGGTCCTAGCTAGCTACATCTCTTCCTCTCCCCATTAATACCCCCCCTTCACCATAACTCCCTCTCCATTAGTTAGATAACTAGATTCACCTCTCCTCCCCAACAACTAGATCTAGCTAGCTATTTAGCCATCCACACATGCACTTTCGATCAGTCAGTCTCTCATCATCTCTCTCGGGCCAGGAGATATATAGGTGAGTAAAAAAGTTGTTCATTTGAAGATTGGGAATATTTGTGTGAATGAGAATATGTGTGTTTGGGATATATATATATATATATATATATATATATATATATATATATATATATATATATATATATATATATATGGAGAGATTTGTGTGAGTGTGACATGCCCTCGAGTTGCTTATGTTTTGCCAAAATGTTGATTTATTTCTGTTTCGGTGCATTTGTAACAAACTCAATATGTCCTATTTTTAGGCAAGGTCATGCCAAAAATTTATATGAATTTGAATCATGAATGCATGCATTATTTATTTTATAACCCTTTTGCTTGTTATATACCGTGCATTCGGTCATGAAGGTGAGTGGATGGAAGGTGGAGCGGTACATGCAATCTGCGGTGATGGACATGCATGCAAATAATCGGACTAGGATTAGATGTCCGTGTGCAAGATGCAAGGAAGGAGTCCTTTTGGACCCTTTTGATCGTGGAACTTTGAAGGCGCACTTGCTGATGAATGGTTTCATGGATGGCTATACTAGGTTGATAAGTGAAGAAGACGATGATTATGAGGACGTCCAAATGGCAGGGAATAACGACATGGGGCTAGACAAAGAGATGACCGATCGACACGAAGATGATGGTGTCGGACATGGCGGCAGGGAAGATTCCGGAAATGATGGCGGCGGAGAAGATTCCGGACACGGCGAAGAAGAGTCCGGACATGGCGGAGAAGAGGCGGTGGTCATGCCGCAGTCTTCGATGCTACTAAGTGCAGTCGTGCAAGACCCTCATGTTCAAGACCTCCTTCGCAAGAGTACGACTAGCGAGAGAGCTGCTTCTAGAGAGGAGGCCAAGATGGCTCAACTTGAAGTGGACTCGAAGACTCCATTGTATGATGGTTGCGATCCCGAGGTGACCCGCTTGAGTTTCACGCTCAGACTTCTAAAGACGAAGGCCAAGAACAAATGAACAGACAAAAGCTCGATGAGCATTTGAAGAATCTACATAATAAAGTTCTTCCAGCGGGGAACCTATGTCCTAGTAGTGTCGAGGAGGCCAAAAAAATCGTTTGCCCTTTTGATTTTCCGCACATTAGGTACCACGCATGCATAAACGATTGCATCATTTATCGGGGGGGGGGGGGGGCACGCGGAAAAAACCAATTGTCCAGTGTGCAATGCTTCTCGATACAAGAAGGAAGGAAAGAAAGCTTCTCAGAAAGCTGTATGGTACTTTCGATCACTCCCCATCTGCAGCGGTATTTCGTAGATCCTAAGGAAGCAAAGCTCATGCGCTGGCACGCGGAGAGGAAGAAGCTCGGCGATGGATATGATCCGAGGCTGAGATATGATGACCCACAATTATAGGGGATCAATCGTAGTCCTTCCGATAAGTAAGAGTGTCGAACCCAACGAGGAGCAGAAGGATCTGACAAGTGGTTTTCAGCAATGTAAAATCTGCAGGCACTGAAATTATCGGTAACAAGTGATTGTGTAGTGAGATGATTCGTAGCGAGCAACAAGTAACAAAAGTAGCAAGGGTGCAGAAAAGTGTCCCAATCCCTTTTGTAGCAAGGGACAAGCCTGGACAAAGTCTTATAGGAGGAAAAACGCTCTCGAGGACACACGGGAATTTCTGTCATGCTAGTTTCATCATGTTCATATGATTCACGTTCGTTACTTTGATAGTTTGATATGTGGGTGGACATGCGCTTGGGTACTGCCCTTACTTGGACAAGCATACCACTTATGATTAACCCCTCTCGCAAGCATCCGCAACTAGGAAAGAAGAATTAAGGCAAAGTCTAACCATAGCACTAAACTAGTGGATCCAAATCAGCCCCTTACGAAGCAACGCATAAACTAGGGTTTAAGCTTCTGTCACTCTAGCAATCCATCATCTACTTATTACTTCCCAATGCCTTCCTCTAGGCCCAAATAATGGTGAAGTGTTATGTAGTCGAAGTTTACATAACACCAGTAGAGGAAAAACAACATACAACATATCAAATTACCGAACGAATACCTAATTCACATGACTACTATTAGCATGACTTATCCTATGTCCTCAGGAACAAAAGTAACTACTCAGAAACCACAATCATATTCATGACCAGATAGGTAATGAGTAGCGTCAAGGATATGAACATAAACTCTTCCACCAAACAATCCAACTAGCATCAACTACAAAGAGTAATCAACACTACTAGCAACCTTACAAGTACGAATCGGAGTTGTGAGACGGAGATTGGTTACAAGTGATGAACTAGGGTTTGGAGATGAGATGGTGCTGATGAAGATGTTGATGGTGACGAGTCCCCTCCGATGTGAGGAGTGTTGGTGATGACGATGGCGACGATTTCCCCCTCCGGGAGGGAAGTTTCCCCGACAGGATCGTCCTGCCGGAGCTCTAGATTGGTTCTGCTCAAGTTCCGCCTCGTGGCGGCAGCGAATCCACGAAAAAGCTCCTCCTTGATTTTTTCCAGGACGAAACCATTCATATAGCAAAAGAGGGGGGCAAGTGGGCCAACAGACTGCCCACAAGCCCTCATGGCGCGGCCTGGGGGGTGGCTGTGCCGTACAGGCTTGTGGCCAACCCTTGGCGCCCGTGTGGCACTTCTTCGGCCCAGTATTTTTTATAAACCCGGAAAAAATCCTCGTTGATTTTTACGGCGTTTGGAGTTGCGCAGAATAGGTATCTCAAAATTGCTCTACTTTTTGGCCAGAATTCCAGCTGCCGGCATTCTCCCTCTTCATGTAAACCTTGGAAAATAAGAGAGAAAAGGCATAAGAATAGTACCGTGAAGTGAAATAACAGCCCAAGAAGCGATAAATATCAACATTAAAACATGATGCAAAATGGACGTATCAACTCCCCCAAGCTTAGGCCTCACTTGTCCTCAAGCGAAAGCCTAGCTCAATAAATATGTCCACATGTTTAGGGAGAGAGGTGTCGACAAAACAAGATACGAACATGCATGCATCATGATCAGAACAACAATACCAAAATATAAGCTCTCATGCTGAAGTGATAATTTCTTCACAAAGTAAAGCATGGATCAAGAACCTTACCGAGAAGTAACAACCGATAGCCTTTAGTCACTGAAGCAATTGCAATTTATCACAACATCAGAAAGAGTCAAATAAGAGCTTGTAAAGCAAATCCACATACTCAATCATTCTTTCGTTCTCTACAATTGCTACAACTCACGTGGTACTCATGAGATTAAAGTTTCACCTGGACACAGAGAAAGATAGGGGCTTATAGTTTCGCCTCCCAACCACTTACCTCAAGGGTAATGTCAACAATAATAATTCATGAATACTTACCTCCAAGTTGACATATGAATATAGATCTTTCCCAAGCATATGACGTTAGCCAAGATAAAGGCGAGATAGGGAATTGGTGAAGATCACCATGACTCTTTCAAGGGAAAAAAGTAAAGGTACAAGATAGGCCCTTCGCAGAGGAAGGAGAGGTTGTCATGCGCTTTTGAGGTTTGGATGTGTGTCCTCTTAGTGCGGAGGAACGTCAATTTATATTGCCTCCTGTGATAAAGAACTTTATTATGCAGTCTGTCGCTTTTATGTCTTCCTCATCACAGGTTCATATAAAGCTTATTTTCCACACACTAATAGATCATACATATTAGAGAGAAATTTTTATTGCTTGCACCGATGACAACTTACTTGAGGGATCTTATTCAATCCATAGGTAGGTATGGTGGACACTCATGGCAAAACTGGGTTGAAGGTTTATGGATGCACAAGTAGTATCTCTACTTGGTGCGGGAGTTTTGGCTAATATGAGGTGGAAGCAATCGTCACATGCTAAGGGATCTCTAATCATATAACATTGTTCGGAGCCAAGCAAACACAATTCAATATGCTTTCTTCCTTGTCCAACATCTACTTCTAGGCATGTAATAGTTTAGCTAGTGTTCACAATCATAGATGGTGTCAGAGATGATATCTTTATATGTGAACCTCTCCTTCTTTATCACTTCCTATTAATTGCAACCATGACCAAGGTCTACGTTTGCCCACCCTCAACAAGTTTGAATCCTCATTCTTTTTATATGTGAAGCCATCACTTCCCATAAGATCATTACATGATCTTTCATGCTTTTTTTCTATTCTCACTCTTTTGATCATGGCAAGAGGCAAAGCCCTTCAACTAAGACACTCTTTATTATATGGCTCACGAGCTCGAATACATCGGGGGTGACACAAAGCAGAACTTAAGACTAAAACACTAAGACTTTTAATCTACTAGAGAAAGAGAAAACTGAAAAAGGAAAACTAAAACAAAGGTAAAGGCAAAAGATGTGATGGTCATACGATACCGGGGCAACTCCCCCAAGCTTGGCACAAGCTAAGGGGATTGCCCATACTAATGCTCAATTGTCTTCCTTTGGTGGTGGTGATGGTGGAGTTGTTGCAACATGAGTTTGATCTTCCGTCTTCCAAGGCATAGGTGCTCCATCATGGAAAGATGAACGAGTCTCCGGAATGCTCAAATCTGCAGCCAACCGTATTGATTTAAATCTATACTCATACTCACAGTTTTGGTTCTGCAGGTCATAGATCTGGGACTGGAGGTGATCAATCCTGTCATAGAGCCTGGAGAGGTGCTTCCCAATGTCATTGGCATCAATCCTATGCTTGTTGGTGAACTCCGTGATCATCATGTGGTTGGCGTTGAGTCCACGCTCCACCATCCCTTGGCACTTGAAGACTTGTTGCTCCATTGCTTCGAGCCACGTCTCCATGCTTCTGCTCTTCTTAGGACCCTCAACATCACGGATGTGCAACATCCTCTCATGCATCTCGATAGATTGAGGGTGTTGTAGCACTCCCGTGAGGTAGGGATTGATGACCTTCTCGAAGATCTTGTCCTTCGGAGCTTTTGGGGAAGTCATAGCGATCTAGATCTGCAACAAAAACAGGCTCGAAACGAAAAACAGAGGAAATCTGCGTGATGCAGGGGTCAGACCAAACGGGAGTATATATATTGATTTTTTCAGACCAGGAGGAGTACCCCGCACAAAAACGGAGTCCGGGAGGCGCACGAGGTGGCCACAAGCCCTCACGGCGCGGCCAGGGGGTGGGCCCGCGCCGTGCAGGCTTGTCGCTTCCTCGCGCAATTTTCGGACTACTTCCATTTTTTGTATTTTTTCAAATATTCCAAAATAGAGAAAAATTCCTACTGGAAAAGTTTTGGACTCTGTTTTCTTACCAAATCACATACCTCCTCGTTTTCGGAGTCTGAAACAGGCTGATAAATCTCCCTTAGGTATTCTTCCGGAGTTAGGGTATTGATAATATTGCTTTCAACATTTATGGGAGCACCTGAGATATAATGCTTGATTCTCTGCCCATTTACAACTCTCGGACAATTACCTTCCGTGTTGTTGATCTTGATAGCACCAGAACAATATACTTCCTCAACAACATAGGGACCTTCCCATTTAGAGAGAAGCTTGCCTGCAAAGAATCTTAAACGAGAGTTATATAGAAAGACATAATCACCTACATTGAACTCACGCTTTTGTATACTCTTATCATGCCACCTCTTAACCTTCTCTTTGAACAACTTGGCATTCTCATATGCCTGAGTTCTCCATTCATCAACCAAGCTAATGTCAAATAACCTCTTCTCACCGGCAAGTTTGAAATCAAAGTTGAGCTCTTTGATTGCCCAATAAGCTTTATGCTCTAGCTCAAGAGGTAAATGACATGCTTTACCGTACACCATCTTGTACAAAGATATGCCCATGGGATTCTTATAGGCAGTTCTATAACCCCAAAGTGCATCATCGAGCTTCTTAGACCAATTCTTTCTAGACCTGTTGACAGTCTTTTGCAGAATGAGTTTAATATCTCTATTACTTAGCTCTACTTGACCACTGGACTCAGGGTGATAGGGAGACGCAATTCTATGGTTGACATCGTACTTAGCAAGCGTTTTACGGAAAGCACCATGAATGAAGTGCGAACCACCCTCGATCATTAGATATCTAGGGACTCCAAATCTAGGGAAGATAACTTCTTCCAGCATCTTGATAGAGGTGTTGTGATCAGCATTACTAGTGGGGATAGCTTTTACCCACTTAGTGACGTAATCAACAACAACTAGGATATGACTATACCCGTTGGATTTTGGAAAAGGTACCATATAATCAAAGCCCCAAACATCAAATGGTTTAATGACAAGTGAATAGTTCATAGGCATTTCCTGACGTTTGCTAATATTACCTATTCTTTGACATTCGTCACAAGACAAGACAAACTTACGGGCATCCTTGAAGAGAGTGGGCCAATAGAAACCTGATTGCAATACCTTGTGTGAAGTACTATCTCCCGCATGGTATCCTCCGTAGGCCTCGGAGTGACACTTCTGTAGGATCTGTCCCTGTTCATGTTCAGGTACACAATGTCTAATAACACCATCTACTCCTTCCTTAAAAAGGTGAGGATCATCCCAAAAGTAATGTCTCAAGTCAAAGAAGAATTTCTTCTTTTGCTGGTACGTGAAACTAGGTGGTATGTATTTGGCAACGATATAGTTTGCATAATCAGCATACCACGGTGCACTACATGAAGCATTGATGACATTCAGTTGCTCATCGGGAAAGCTATCATCAATAGGTTGTGGGTAATTAAGAACGTTCTCCAACCTAGACAAGTTATCTGTTACTGGGTTATCAGCACCCTTTCGGTCGACAACGTGCAAATAAAATTCTTTTAGCAAGAGAACCCATCTGATAAGTCTAGGTTTAGCGTCCTTCTTCTCCATGAGGTACTTTATAGCAGCATGATCAGTGTGAATAGTGACTTTGGAATCAACTATGTAAGACCTGAGCTTTTCACATGCAAACACGACTGCTAAAAACTCCTTCTCCGTAGTAGCATAGTTTCTCTGGGCACTGTCTAGAGTTTTACTAGCATAGTGAATAACATTCAACTTCTTATCAACTCTTTGCCCAAGAACAACACCAACAACATAATCACTAGCATCACACATGATTTCAAAAGGTAAGTTCCAACAATTGGTGCAGTTATCAAAGCCCTCTTAAGTATTTCGAAGGCTTCCTCACAGTCATCGTCAAAAAAAAAGGAATATCCTTTTGCAAGAGATTGGTAAGAGGCCTAGAAATCTTAGAGAAGTCTTTAATGAACCTTCTATGGAAACCAGCATGACCAAGGAAACTTCTTATACCTTTGATATCTGTGGGGTATGTCATTTTCTCGATTGCATCAACCTTAGCCTTATCGACTTCAATACCTATTTTGGAAATTTTATGTCCTAAGAAGATGCCTTCATTAACCATAAAGTGGCACTTCTCCCAATTCCAAACAAGATTGGTGTCTTTACATCTCTGTAAGACTCGATCAAGGTTGCTGAGGCAATCATCAAAGGAAGACCCGTAAATGGAGAGGTCATCCATGAAAACCTCGACAATCTTTTCACAAAAGTCAGAGAATATAGCCATCATACATCTTTGAAAGGTGGCAGGTGCATTACATAAGCCAAAAGGCATACGTCTATAAGCAAAGGTACCGAAAGGGCAGGTGAAAGTGGTTTTCTCATGATCAGATTGTGCAACTGGTATTTGGGAGAAACCATAATAACCGTCTAGAAAGCAGAAGTGTGTGTGTTTAGACAACCTTTCTAGCATTTGGTCGATAAAAGGCAAAGGGTAATGATCTTTCCTAGTGGCTTTATTCAATTTCCTAAAATCGATCACCATCCTATAGCCAGTAATAATCCTCTGTGGGATCAATTCATCCTTATCATTAGGGACAACGGTAATGCCTCCCTTCTTAGAGACGCAATGCACCGGTCTCACCCAATCGCTGTGAGCAACAGGATAGATGATACCTGCATCCAAACGCTTTAGTATTTCTTTTCTTACTACTTCTTTCATCTTAGGATTCAATCTCCTTTGATGATCAGCAACTGGTTTGAAATCAGGATCAGTTTTAATCTTGTGCTGGCATAGAGTGGGACTAATGCCCTTAAGATCATCGAGAGTATATCCAATAGCGGCAAGGTGCTTCCTAAGAGTTTTTAGTAACTTATTTTCTTCATGCTCTGAGAGGCTAGCACTAATAATGACAGGATATATCTCCTTTTCATCAAGATAGGCATATTTAAGAGTATTAGGCAACTATTTAAGCTCGAAGACAGGATCACCCTTTGGTGGGGGTGGATCCCCAAGCAGTTCAACATGCAAGTTATTCTTAAGGATAGTATATTGTTCTAAGACAACTCTAGCTATCTCATCCCTTTCATCCATATGCATATCATTTTCATGCTCAAGCAAGTATTGCTCTAAGGGATAAGTAGGAGGAACGGCAATAGAAGCTAAGGCAATAGTTTCATCCCTACTAGGCAACTCCTTTTCATGAGGTTGTCTACCAAACTTAGAGAAATTGAACTCGTGTGACACAGCTTCAAAGTCAACACTGACAGTTTGCTTCTCACAATCAATATGAGCATTGGCAGTATTGAGAAAAGGTCTACCAAATATGATGGGACAAAAACTATCTTGTCGGTAGCAAGAACGAGGAAATCAGTAGGATACTTTGTTTTACCACATGAGACTTCAACATCCCTAACAATTCCCACAGGGCACATAGTATCTCTATTGGCAAGCTGAATAGTGACATCAATAGGCTCTATCTCAACATGTGCAATCTCATCTTTGATTTCATCGTATAAGGATTGAGGTATTTCAGTAACACTAGCACCCACGTCACATAAACCATGGTAGCAATGATCTCCTATCTTAACAGAAACCACAAGCATGCCAACAACAGGCCTATGTTTGTCTCTAGCGTGAGGTTTAGCAATTCTAGCAGCATCTTCACAGAAGTGAATATATGTCCCTCAACATCATCGGATAGAAGATCTTTGATGATAGCAATGCTAGGTTTAACTCTAATTTGCTCAGGGGGTGTAGGTGTTCTAATATAGCCTCTACGTATCACAGTTGAAGCTTTAGAATGATCCTTTATCCTAACAGGGAAATGTGGTTTCTCAATGTAAGCACTGGGAACACCAGGATCATTATAGGCAATGACTTTTTCTTCAACTGGAGTGGCTTTAACTACATTGACTTCTAAAGGAGGATGATATTTAAACCACTTCTCTTTGGGGAGATCAATATGAGCAGCAAAGGATTCATACAATGAAGTCACAAAAAGTATTTGTCTCAACAAAGGATTTAACGCAATCAAACGTGAAATTCGTACCTGACTCCTTACCTTCTTCAAGCTCCCAATCTTCAGAGTTGCGTTTAATTCTCTCCAATAAATTCCATTTGAATTCATATCTCTCTTCATAAAAGAACCGGTACAAGAAGTGTCAAGCATGGTGCGATCATCATGAGAAAGCCGAGCATAGAAGTTCTGAATGGTAATTTCCCTCAAGAGCTCATGATTGGGCATGAATATTGCATTGATTTAAGCCTCCCCAAGCTTGAGCGATGCTTTCTCTGTCACGAGGCCAAAAATTATAAATATAATTCCGATCACGATGTACAAAATGCATAGGATAAAACTTTTGATGAAATTCCAATTTCAACCGATTGTAGTCCCATGATCCAGTATCATCACATAGCCTATACCATGTCAACTCCTTATCCTTCAAAGATAAAGGGAAGAAATTCTTCTTGACCTCATCCTGGGGCACACCAGCAAGCTTAAATAAACCATAAACTTCATCTACATTGATCAGATGCAAGTCTGGATGTGACGTTCCATCTCCTGTAAAAGGATTAGCTAGCAGTTTCTCAAGCATACCCGAAAGAAATTAAAAGCAAATATTTTCAGTAGGTGCATCAGGTTGAGGATCAACTATTTGTGCTTCCGTTCGAGGTGAAGATACCCCGAACAAGCCCCTCAAAGGATTAGTATCCATGGTGACAAGTGACAATAAATTTCAGCACACTATATGAATGTTTCCATACCAAGTTTCACTTACCAAAGGCGCTTCACTCCCTGGCAACGACGCCAGAAAAGAGTCTTGATGACCCACAAATATAGGGGATCAGTCGTAGTCCTTCCGATAAGTAAGAGTGTCGAACCCAACGAGGAGCAGAAGGATCTGACAAGTGGTTTTCGGAAAGGTAAAATCTGCAGGTACTGAAATTATCGGTAACAAGTGATTGTGTAGTGAGATGATTCGTAGCGAGCAACAAGTAACAAAAGTAGCAAAGGTGCAGCAAAGTGGACCAATCCCTTTTGTAGCAAGGGACAAGCCTGGACAAAGTCTTATAGGAGGAAAAACGCTCCCGAGGACACACGGGAATTTCTGTCATGCTAGTTTCATCATGTTCATATGATTCGCGTTCGTTACTTTGATAGTTCGATATGTGGGTGGACCGGCGCTTGGGTACTTCATGTTCTGCTCAAGTTCTGCCTTGTGGAGGCGGTGAATCCATGAAAAAGATCCTCCTTGATTTTTTCCTGGACGAAACCCTTCATATAGCAAAAGAGGGGGGCAAGTGGGCCAGCAGGCTGCACACAAGCCCTCATGGCGCGGCTTGTGGGGGTGGCCACGCCATGCAGGCTTGTGGCCAACCCCTGGCGTCCCTCTGGCACTTCTTCGGCCCAGTATTATTTATAAATACGGAAAAAAAATCCTCTTTGATTTTTACGGCGTTTGGAGTTGCGCAGAATAGGTATCTCAAACTTGCTCCACTTTCTGGCCAGAATTCCAGCTGCCGGCATTCTCCCTCTTCATGTAAACCTTGCAAAATAAGAGAGAAAAGGCATAAGAATAGTAGCATGAAGTGAAATAACAGCCCAAGAAGCGATAAATATCAACATGAAAACATGATGCAAAATGGACGTATCAAGACACCTCGTAGATCGTAGCGAGTGGAGAGCATTCAACGCCGTATATGGATTTGCTAAAGAAGATCCAAGGAACATTGTGCTTGGTGCAAGTACCGATGGCATGAACTTGTTTGGAAACCAGAACACCAACCACATCACATGGCCCATGTTTGTATGGATGTACAACCTCCCCCAGTGAAGTGCATGAAGACAAAGTACATACACATGTGCATGCTGATTCAAGGGCCGAAACAACCGAGAAATACTATTAATGTGTATATGGGGCTTCTGCAAGAGGAACTAGACACGTTATGGAAATCACCGGCATGGACATGGGATGCCAGCAAAGGAGACTATTTCCATATGAGAGTCGCGCTGATGACGAGGTGCACGACTATCTCGGTTACGGGTACACCGCAGGCCAGGTGTGCCATGGATACAACGGATGCACGATGTGCATGGATGATACAACGTCTCAGCAGCTTACCTCAATGAAAGATGGCGGGTCTGGGAAAATCGTGTACATGGGGCATCATAGATGGCTTGAGAAGGATGACCCGTGGAGAAAGCGTGGAGATCTATTCAATGGGTTGGCTGAGCTTCGAGGACCTCCACGTAAGAGGAGCGACGCCGAAATCGACGCGCTGTTGAGAAACTAGGAACAATGCCCCAAGCCGGGAAAGATAAAAAAGGTGCCAGAGCCGCTGCTGAAGGTATGGAAAATGAGGTCTGTTTTATGGGACTTGGAGTACTGGCCCAACCACAACATGCCTCATTGCCTTGATCAAATGCATATTACGAAGAATGTCCTCGAGAGCTTCCTTGGCACACTGATGAACATGCCGGAGAAGACCAAGTATGGGCCGAAGGCAAGGAAAGAGTTGGAAGATTTGAAGATCAGGAAAGACCTCCATCGTAAAATGTTGATGGAGGAGACACAGACGGCGACAGAGGAGGGGGAAAGGGGCAGAAAAGTCAACAAGAAGGAGGAGAATTGTTGCCCCCTTCTTGCTTCACCTTAAGTCCAAAGGAGATCGATCAATTCATCAAATGCCTTATGGGAATGAAAGTCAGTTCCGGTTACTGTGGGAAGATAAGAAAATTTCTAGACCCCAAGAAGAAAAGGTTCAGCGGGATGAAGTCTCATGACTGTCACGTGATGATGACACAGATACTACCGGTTGCCGTTAGAGGGATAATGGATAAGCACGCCCGTGAGACACTTACTGGTCTATGCAACTTCTTCGACGTTATCTCTCGAAAGTACATAAGTGTGAAGCAGCTCCGAAGGCTACAGGAAGAGATCATTGTCATACTATGTGAGCTTGAGATGTACTTCCCGCCCGCGTTCTTTGACGTCATGGTGCATATGTGTGTCCACATCGTGGACGACATCATCGACCTCGGGCCGACATTCCTTCACAGCATGATGCCGTTCGAGAGGATGAATGGGGTCATCAAAGGATTCATTCGTAACAATGCCCTTTACCGAAGGGAGCATCGTCGAGGGGTATCAGACGCATGAGTGCATCTCCTTTTGCGAGAATTATATAAGCGTCGGAGACCCTGTTGTTGGTTTGCCCGTCAAGAAGCACGATGGGAAGCTCGAAGGAGATGGTCACAACGACGGCCGGAGGGAATTGCACGTGGACTACTCGGATCGACGGAACGACTTTGACAGGGCTAACTTAGTAGTGCTACGACACCTAGATGTGGTAGATGATTATGTGGCACGACACAAAGAAAGCATTGCAAAGAAGTACCGTGATAAGGGGATGATCAAGACGGACGACGAAATTACTGTACAACACAATACTACTTTCTTGCATTGGTTCAAAGAGCAAGTTCTTGAAAATCCCCTAGAAGAGGGCAGTTCAGACGGATTTCTCATACATGCCTTAGCACATGGCCCTGCGCCCAAGCTCATGACCTATCAGTCCTACGATATCAATGGGTACACGTTCTACACGGAGGCCAAAGACATGGACAGTGATTACCAGAACTCCGGGGTGACAATTCAATGCGTGACCGACGCCAACGGCACAACTAAAAGATTCTACGGAAGGGTCGAAGAGATGTGGGAGCTTGACTATGCTGGAATGCACGATGCGACGATGTTCCGTGTCAGATGGGCCAAGGACGTCGTAAGAGAAAACAAGTATTTCACCACCATGTCTATACCCGACGCGAAGAGCACTCCCGTGAACGTTAACATCATCGCCAAAAATGACCCATGGGTACACGCTAAGCACTTGACACAATGCTTCTTCATAACCGACCAGGCCAATCCCAGCCGTGTTGTTGTGAGGAGATCCGAAAGGAGCATCGTCGGAATGGATGGAGTCGCCAACGAGGAAGACTACGACCAATACGGCAACCCGATGAGGGTAGATGATGATGACGATGTAGCATATGTGAAAAGAATATTCAAGACTACATGGCGGCGGAAAGATCGTACTCCATGGCTCCGGGAAAGTCACAAGGAGGGGCTCAATTACTCGGAAACGAACAAGAAAGGGAAGAAGAAGCTCAATGTGAAACATCGTCGACGCAGCTGATCAGAAACTTACATTTATATATTTGTATATGTTTTGTGTACGCACTTAAGTAACCGTTATCGGTCAACTGATATGTTACCATATGAATGTAAATTCCGGGATATTCGCGCATAGGGGGAGAGGGAGACGTCGTCGTCGTCGGGAGAAAAACAAATAATAAAAAGAAAATAAAAGTAAACATAAAAGGAAAATAATAAAAAGAAAAGAAAAATAATAAAAAGAAAGGAAAAAGAAAAATAATAAAAAGAAAATAATAAAGAAAACAAAGTAAATGGCTTAGTAGTAGCGCTGGTACAAAGCCAGCGCTACTACTATGGCACTTAGCGGTAGCGCTGGTCCATAGCGAGCGCTACTACTATGGCACTTAGCGGTAGCGCTGGTACAAAGCCAGCGCTACTACTATGGTTAGCGGTAGCGCTGGTACAAAGCCAGCGCTACTAATATAGTTACCCAGGCTCAATATTTCCTAACTCCCCTGCCCTCTCCCTCCACTCCCTCCTATCGATCCAACACCCCTCCACTCCAACCGCCGCCGCACCCCTCCAGCATCGTCTCACGAAACCCTCCCACGCGCAGCCATCTTGTCTTGCGCCACTACACCCACCGCTGCCTGCTCCCGGCGCTGCCGCCTCCCCTGCTCGGTGCCCACCCTCCCTGCTCGGCGCCCACCACCCCTCCTTCCCACCTCCCCTGCTCGGCGCCCACCGCCCCTCCCTCCCACCTCCCCTGCTCGGCGCCCACCGCCCCTCCCTCCCACCTCCCCTGCTCGGCATCCACCGCCCCTCCCTCCCACCTCCCCTGCTCGGCGACCGCACCCTCCCTGCTCGGAATCCACCGCCCCTCCATCCCACCTCCCCTGCTCGGCGACCGAACAACAAAGGTATGATTCTCCCCTTTTGTTTTCATGTATTTTTTCATTACTATTATGTGTTGGTGAATTGTATCAAGGGTAGTGGTATTATGTGTTGATGAATTGTATCATTGCTATTATGTGTTCATGAATTGTATCAAGGGCAGGGGGTAATGTAAATGATATTATGCTGAAATAATAGCTAGTAGTAGGAAAAGAAAGAAGAAAGTCCTTTCTTTATTAGGAAGTAATGTAAATCTGGTGCACTGGGGAAAGCATTTTATTATATGCCAATTCCTTTTATAAGAATTTTTTTGGTCCTTCTGAATGTCCGAGGGGCCTATGTTTTGCTGGAATGTTGATTCATTTCCGTTCCGGGAAATTTCAGGCGCTCCATATGTCCAATTATAAGCAAAGGTCATGCCGAAATTTTCGGCATGACTTCTGCTAGAAACTAGGATATATGGAGTACCCGGGATTTGCTAGAAGGGGAATGAATCAACATTCCGACCAAATATAGGCCCCTTTTTTCTCTTCATTATATCTTTTATTTATAATTGTTGCATAGGAAACATGTCTGCCAACGCCGAAGTCGTTGGTGGTTCTACTCCCTCCACAGACCCCATGGAGGCAGCAAATCACTATTTCGATTACCTGGACGAACACGGCTTGGGGTTGCATGCTGGCGGCAGTGGTCCCAACCCCGACACCGGCGCTGACACCAACACTAGCACCGGCACCGACATCGCCCCCGAGACCGACAACGATGATGTCTTAGCCGGTAAAGCACCAAAGAAGAAGAGGACAAGAAAACCAAACGTGCTTGGCATCGGACAAATTGTGGTCACGGAGATTCACCCAAAGAAGTTAGAGCCAACGGCGCCAGAGGAAGCGCGCAAGTGCTGGGGCAATCAACTTGGATGCATCCTCAGGGAAACCGCCAACATCAACGGCAAGAGGTTGAAGCTGATACCACATATGGAGCACATGCTCCTAAAGAAGTTGCACAATAGGTTCATGTTCCTCGGACGGAATGAAGAGAAATATAAAGAGCCGTGGGATGATCCCGTCATGACAAAAATAAACGAGAAGGCGATCGTGATGTTCACCAACGACTTGTCCTCCTGGAAAGTTCGGGTGAAAAAAGCGGTTGGGAAGAATGAACCGTGGTCCAAGATTCATGCTGATAATCCGACAATAAGAGAAGAGGACTTTGCAAAATTCCTGGAGAATTGCAAAAAAGAAGAAGTCAAGGCAAAGTCGGAGAAAATGAAGGCGCTCCAGGCCAGGAACACGCCTCCCCACTGCCTCGGAAGTCGTGGTTACGAGGGGAAGAGGAACATATGGGCCAAGGAGGACGTCGAACGTGAAAGTCTCAGGATCCCAAACCCCTAGGCGGAGTTCAGCGACCCGCTGGAGCATGACTAGATCAGGGCCCGGTACAAGTGGGACAAAGAGAGAAATATCTTTTACACGGATCCGAACATGAGGGAGTTCATGATGCTTCTGGTAATTGTTATGTTACCACATTATCATATTAATTAGCTTCAAATCAATTTGACTGCAAGTTTTGTCATATTAGTAAACCATCCACGTTCCTTTTGCAGAAAGAGCAGCACCAGAAGGCAGCCGAAAGCGACGAGTCTTCACAGTCGTCGGCGAGGCCCAAGTGGGATACCCCATTCAACCGGGCCTGAACATACTGTGAAAGGTCCCGATGGACAAGCCGCTGTCCTATGGACGTGTGCACGGCATCAGAGATGGGGCCTCGTGGAAGACGTGCTACCCCGAGGAGCCAGAGGAGAGAAGGAAGAGACGGTTGGTCGTCACTCAGGAGAGCATCGACGAGAAGGTCGCGATTGTGGTCAATAAGACCAAAGCTGAGACCAAAGAAGAGTTGGTCGACGTAGTCAGTGGGTTGGTCAATGACGCGGTGGCCAGCTTGATTCCGGCAATTTTCAATTACACGAAGAACAATCCAAATGCACGGTCGGAGGACTTTCCAATTCCCAACTTTGTTGGGAGCAACTCGGCGAACACCACAACACCACCACCTGCCCAAGCAACCCCAAAAGGTCCCGTTCCCGTTCATAGCAGCCCGACCTCAGTATCTGGCATGCTTGGCGGGCCTTCCTCGCTGGCTAAGCTCGACGCCCTCACGGTAATTAAGTGTCATACCCTTCTCACCAGCATGTCTATAGTCTTCCATTTCAGTTGCCTTTCAGATGTTTGATCTCGCAGACATGTCTCCTTCGTAGGCCGATGACACCCCGTGCACCCTACTCTACGACATCAAGGGCCAGGAGGTGGCTGTGGGAAAGGCAACCATCGTGAAGCCGAAGGACCACATGTTCCACAACCGACAGATGCCCGATGGCGTCTTCAAGGTTATCGTGGCCAGTGTCTTAGCGGGCTACGAGGATTTGCCTCCTCCGATACCAGTCGATGACGACGAGACCCCTAAGACAATTGGCGCATGCAAGAAATGGTTCTTGACTTGGCTGAAGTCTCTTCTTTGTCTCGAGGAGCCTAGTATGATCACTCCAACGCCAACTTCTCAAGAAGGTATGAACACCACCCCACCTACCACATTACCTACACCTGTCGTGGCGGATGATGATAGCGTACGATGCGAGGGAGAGCCTCCATTAGTGCCAGATCATGTCGCCCCCGCTGTCGAAGAAGCAAATGTTGATGATGACATGGAGGATGATAATGATGACCCGAACCAGTATTTCAACACCCCCTATGATGGATTATTGATGGCTCAGGACACCGAAGACTCAGGCTATGACCTGCAGATGATGATTTGATGCTACCTGATTTGCCGGAGTCGGAACGTCCTAAGGCGAAATGCAAAAAGTCTCTCTTCAAACCATCCTCGCAGGAGACGCCTCCAGATGCCGCCTCTACCCAGCAACCCCGAGAGGCCCGTCCACTGTTTAGCCCGAGGACACTTGGGGTGGTGGTTAGGGAAGGTATGGTGGGCTCACTACCGCAACCCCCCAAGAAGCAAAAGAAGAGACCGACCAAGGGACCTAAAGGCGCCATAGGTGCTTCAAGCAGCCAGCCGCCTCTGAAACCCCTGGTGGTAGATAGAATACATGTCGAAGGTAAGCCGCGTGTCCACATCGCCGGCGAGCCGATCCTACCTGCCAAAGCGCTAGATCACATACTAAACAATGATCTAAAGAGGCTCCATGAAGATGTGCTGGCCAAAGAGAAAAACCTTCTCGCCCTGAAACATCCAGGATACCCGTTTTACGTGGCTCATGTGCTGGGTGGGAAGATGTACGTCGATACCTGGCCCGCGGATATGTTCATCATGCGATTTGACTACATCTACAACATGTTCCACATGACCAAGCTAGATTTCCAGTTCATCCGCATGTATTGCGTGTATCTCGACTACGTCATCAGGAGGGAGAGCATCGACTATATCTGCGTCGCGGACCCATACTATATGCACGAGGACTTCTTGGGAGTTTGCAAAGAGCACCGTGAGTATGCGGGCAAGTACCTCGGCGAATTCATGATCGCTAATAAGGACAAGGAAGCGATTCTCCTGCCTTATCATCCCTCATAAGTCATCCGCGCATATCCTTTCGACATGTTAATCATTCCTTTGCAAGCATGGTGCCACAACTGAGGTGTACTTAATTTGTGCAGCAGGGACGGTGTCGTCCTCATCGTTATGTACCCGGAATTATCCCATGTTGTGTACTTGGAATCGTCGAAGAACATGAAGAAAAAGGATTACACGCATGTCAAGAATGTTCTTGACTCTGCCCTGTGGACCTTCAGCATGACTGGTGGATATATCAAGGTGAAAGGGTCCAGGAATAAAGCTCTGACTTTTGGCCATAAGACTGACTTTTGCTGCTTCCAGCAACCGAACGAGAGTCATGCTGATGGATTGTACCTCATGCATCACCTGCTGGAGTACAGAAGGGATCATCAACGCCTTCGCATGTGAGCTATTGCCGAAGATGTCGAGATTGTCAACTCGGCCACAAGCATTGGAAAGACACCGGATCATCGAATCCAAGCTGAGTTTTATAACGTAAAGTGTGAACTAGCCCAAGTGATCATAAAGCAAGTCCTCGAACCAATGGGGATGTTCTACCATGGGCCAATCATGCGGGTTGATGTCCGAGCACTGCTAGCGCTCAGCGTGTGGACATGAAGCCTTTCACGAAGCTCGGTTGCATCCTCCCTGACTATAAAGATTGGGACGCCGACCTGGACGACTGATTGTCAATGGCAATGCGTTGTAACTAAACCGTGGTCCTGAACTAGCGCACCTTATCAGTACTGTCTTTCTATGGCAAAACTTTGAAATTATGCACGCCAAAACAATGTGATGTAACTAAACCGTGGTCCTGAACTAGCGTAGATCGTTCTAGTTAATTAGTTTGGGTATGAGGAACTTCGTCATTTATGTTTACTATTGGTTGCTTTTATTTTGGTAATCATGTATCTTTTTTTTTTCTTAAGTACATTATGTTGCATATTTTCGTTCAAATCAACAACTCACGTTGCAGGTACTAGCTAGATCACATATGGCGAAGGGCTACTACGTCATGTACGTGGGGAGGGTTCTAGGAGTTTATGACCACTGGCCAGCCGCTCAGGCCCAGGTGCACAGGTACCCGGGTGCTAGCCACAGAGGGTTTGACACCAGAGCCAAAGCGGAAATTAGTTACTTGAGGTGGTCGACACTCCAGCATGAGCAGGGGCGGCACCGTCGGTACTACATAGTCGCGCTCGTCTTTGTGTTGATCACTTTTTTGTTCTACATAGAGATGATGAAATTTGTGCGTGTGCGATGACCATGCAGTTACGCTTACTCGAGACATGACATGATCGCACTTATGTATCGCTATTTTCGAGACTATGTGATGATATTTTCTGTTGAATGATAATGATGATGGTGATGATGCATGGTATTATGACAGGACTATTGTATGTCTATGATATTTGAGAAGGGTATATGTTTAATATGATGTGATGAAACTATTGTACATAATCTGTATAAATATATCACCAATACGTAGAGGCGCAAATCTGCGAAAACTGTAAAAGTTAGTAGTATCGCTGGTTAATACTTACCAGTAGTGCGGCTTAGTAGCAGCGCTTTCTGCAAGCACACGCTACTACTATAGTTAGAAGTAGCGCTGCCCATACCGGTGCTACTACTAACTATACTTACTAGTAGTGCTGCCCATACCAGCGCTGCTACTAGTTATTAGCTGTAGCGCGATAGCAGTAGCGCTCGGCCCAGTGCTACTACTATAGGATTATCAAGCGCTACTGGTACGCTTTTCCCTAGTAGTGGTGGAGGGGTATATATATAGGCATCCCCCCAAATCCAACCGTTACAACATTATTGCCTAAGTCGGTGACACCAAAATGAATCTTGATGGTACCGAGTTGCACTAAATCTGGGAACTTTTGAATTCTCAGTGAGACCGATATATGGATCTCGGTGGTACCGATACGATGAACTAGACTAGTTTCCAAATCTCGGTGAGACCGATTTCAAACTCGCAAATTCCGATTCTTGAAATCTTCCCAACAGAAAGTTGGTTACTAAATCTCAGTGGCAACAATGTGAAAGTTGGTGGTACATAGATGGTAGGGTTTCGCATAGGTTCTGTCTAGTGGAAAATCAGTAGGGCCGAGTGAAATAGTTGGTGGCATAGATTTTGCCTATATGGCTTTGGACAAAGATATTTTGTGGGTGAATGGCTGAGTATTTTTGGTGGCTACCTCTAAGCACTTGAGCAACCAAGTCATCATAATACCTCACCCCCTTTTAATAGCATTGGCTTTCCTATGGACGCAAAGTGATTTCTCACAAATGTAAAATGTAGAGTCTTCTTGCTTGAAGCTTTAGCCAATCCTAATCCTTTCCTTACATCAAGGGGCTTCTCCTCACAATCCTTTATGCCAATGCTCTCTATGAACTATACCTTAAATACACTAGGTAAAAGTTTTAGTCAAAGAGACAATGTATGTTGTCATGAATTATCAAAACCACCAAGGAAGCATATGCGATTTCACCACCCGCCTCCCTTCAAAACGCTCTATTAACAGCGCACGAGCCGCTGGTTTTAATAGGCGGCATACTCCCCATTCTCACTTTACACCAACACAATCCTCTTTCGCTACTCCCCCTGCATCTTGGTTGTCATCCTCACTCGTCATCAGTAGCCTCCCCTAAGTGCACCTTGGGAGGGAGTGACCATGTCAGGCCAGCTAAGCACCCGAGCACAGCATGAAGTCGGGCACAAAGATTACCGTCGCCACAAATGATGTGTCACGCGGATAGTAGTGTGGCCTTGACATGGTCAACACTGTCGTGGTTTCCTAGCTAGAGTCAATGGTCCGCATCGACTCCGAGAACAACTCCGGCGTTGATAACAACTCCGATAGAGAACAGTTGGTCATCTATACCCATTTTTGGTAAATACATCATAGCTAGGTTTTATCTAGTTACCAACTGTGTGTACAAATGATTTTGCTAATAATGTGACAAGGTTAAGTGATTGTGCTAATAATTCATAGCCATATCTTAAAATCCATTTGAATGTCCTATTAGTGCAATCTGACAATGTCGACAACAAGGATGAATACGTCCAGGAGAGGTTCAAGAGGAAAACGCTCACGGAGCTTATGGATGGAAATGATAAAAAGCGTGTCTAGAAGAATGGGGGCTATGGATGCCCGTTCTGCAAACATAAGATTAACAATTCTTATTCTAGCTTTCTGGCGCATGCAAGAGGACGAGCCGTTGGCTCCTTCAAGCAGAAGTATTCTCGCAGGATGGCACATGTCGTGTACACCGAGTTACTGGAGAATCTTAATGATCAAGAATGAAGATGAGATGTTTAATTTAATCTATCTAGTTTGTGTGTGTTATATCTAGGCTTGAGTATATATGTTTATCAGTTGAACTACATGTCTGTGAGACTATGTGTAATGAACTGATAGTGCAATGTAATTGCAAACTTAGGCTGCAACCAGTCTGGTATATTTGATTT